>NC_056628.2:78976626-79297460 GCF_002870075.4 Lactuca sativa | reverse complement strand
GGGCTCAATGCCCAAAATCTAGGGTTTTGAGCCCAACCGTCATCGCGCCACTGTCCATACCTGACCTTTCTGCCACTTAATGATGTGTCTCATGTCGCTACAAATAAATATCGCACCACGGTTCGAAGAAAACCCTAAATCTTGTTGAGGATGTCAATGCAAAAGTACTTATACCTGGAATAACAGATGTTACAATATGGGAGAACCTATTTCATTTCTCCTAATAAATCCTATCATGTGATCATTACAGAGTTTGATGAAACTATTCTTCTTGTGGGTTGACATGAACTAGAGGTTGACATGAACTAGAAGATGATAATGATATGATGTACCAACTGTTACACAATAAATGAGTTGTCTTGTTAGTTTATTACGGTGATTTTGTCGCAATATTTAAAGTTATCAACCATTATGCTAGAAGTATCACATAATGCATAAGGAATAAAAGCTTTCGTCTAACATACAACTTTCATTTCATTATGTGATAACACAAACAATGCCCTTTACATATGCCTATATGGCACATTTGCAATAAAAAGCCAATGATTTATAATCCTCCAAAATACATACCTTATAACCTAAAGTCTAAAATCCCAATAACATTTGCCACTTATTCTAACCTAAGACAAGTAGTAGAAACAAAACCCAACTAAGAATGAGCCACAATTTGAAGTTCAATGATTCCCCCTTCAGCTTAGCTTGATCAAACGATCTCTATTGATGTTTCTGAATAAAATAGGTATGATGGTTATGTAATGAGAACACATAAGAGGGTCTACCCATCTTATAAAGTGACAACTTGAGCCCTTCATGGTCAAGAAATATCTATTATATTAACAGTGAAAAGTTGAAAAAAAATCGCTACTTTAGGAGAATAAATTATCTTTAATAGATAGCTATAGTAACGTCTATATGTATTATTTTCGGTCCATGAGCTGCGAGTTGCTATAAATCTACCATAAAAACACAAAACCATGGTCGATTGTAGGTGGAGGGTTGAAAGTTTTGCTCGTGAGTGTCTCTATAGGATAGAAGAAAACAAAAATAAAGATGCAATTAAAGTAAATGTTTTATATAGAGTAGGAGCTACATGAGAGGTAAAAAGGCATAACGTCCTTATCTGAAGGGCTCATGTTTAAGCTAACGATTAAAATTAACAGAAAGTTATGCATAGACCAAAACCACAACCAAACATGCCTATATAAATATTTTATGCAAAATTTATAATTTAGAGATTTGAACCCCATTTTACACATATATACCAAATTTACGGTTTTCTTTATTATTTATTAACTGATATAATACTAAAATATATTTTAAAAAATATAATAATTATGTTTTTCTAGAAACTGTAAAATAAACAAACCATGTTGGATAAGGGGTCACACATGTAGTTTTTTAGTATATTAAATAGGTCCTGATAATCAACAAATGTTTTTTCGTATGTTTATATATTGTTTATGAGATATTAATTTATTAAATGCAATTACAAATATCTATTTTTATTATAGTATTATATGTTTTTAAATAAAGACATTCACGAGCGAATATGATTGTGAATACAATTGGGACGATCTGTAAGTGGTAACCCTTTGACTCATTTTAATTTAACCTATCTGATCATCTAAAGACTACAATATAAAACTAGAATAAGTCTATTTATTAGTGAACAAATAAAAAATATAACATTGCCTTTTTGTGTTGAAACGATTTAAAATATTTTTTTATTATATTTTCCTGTATGATTTGGTCAAAGCAATTTTAACTGTTTGCATATGATGGTTGTTGCAAGTGTCACGGTTTCTACTTTTAACAGTAGAATTTGCCATCATTATAACCTTTAGGGTGGGAAATTGTTGTTATCGCTAACTTATAACTCCAGAGCCAAATTTATTAATCCGAGATAAATACACAATTTTACTACATGACATACAAGCTATTCAAGTTATATTGATCTGAATACAAGAGTACTAGCTCTGGAAAAAGAATTACCATCATGAGAAAACTTTACCAACACTTTGTCCGTGGAACAATGGTCATGTATAGATCTTGCCATCTTGGTATCCTAAGCTATCTAACCTTGGTTAGAAACTCGGGTTCACTCGATCTGAGTTAACCTAACCACGGTTAACTTAACCGGAGTTTCTTTTAGCGGCATGCTTTAAAAGATATGGTTATTGGATATGCCTTTAGATGCATTTTACAAGACATTCTTTGGCTTACTTGGATCCTTTAGTTTACATCATCGTTTATTTTAACATTTTGTTCCCTTATTCTATATAACAATTACAAATCTGGCTATCTCAATTGTCAAATTTCAAATAATACATGTTTTAGACAAAGAACTTGAAAAGCAGCTAGATAGATCGGAAGTGCTCAACGTTATGGGTAATATATTAATGAACCAACCGAAAAAATATTGTCACTATTCCTATACTCAGCTATTTCTTCAGGAGTAGCTTTTGTTTCATCAATCTGGTTCAGCTCTTTTTCGAGTACATACTATTTGTCCTCGAAACGCAAAGACATCTTGATGTCTTGCATCCAATCATTATAATTGGTGCCATCAAAGGTGACTTTTGCTCAAGAGCAAGAAGTGGTTGAAGGAGTTGTTGTTGGAGAAACCAGAAACATTGTTGGAAGTTGACATCTGAAAAAGAATGACAAATTTTGATTAGACAACAAAATCCTTAATATAACACCCAAATAAACTATTAAGGCTAGGATCCAACTAAATAATTCACAATTCAGAAAAGGGATGTTGTAATCTAATTGCAAATTAATTAAAGGTAAGTAAATGACAATTTACCAATTTCACCACGAAAAACGAAATTTAAATGAATTAAGTTTTAAATGAAATTCCTAGAACTTTTGAGATTCATTGAACTATTCAATGACATGTTTAATCTCGAGTATGCCTTTTTCATTTGTAACTGGGATATCGATGATCACAAATAAGGTGTGAATAACAATGCAATTTAGCTTGGCACTCTCGGTGTCATTTATCACCTAATTAATGTGTCGGTTAACCACACACGCTCCATTAATCAATGATAATTTACGAGACACTCATTGTCACCCTTTATTAGTCTATATTAGTGTGCCAGTTAACCATACACGCTCCACTAATGACTTTTATGAAGTGTAATGTGCAACTTCATGGATTAGCATCAAATTCACATTTTCCTAAAGTAACTAAGATTGAGGATTTAATAAAACATTTAGTTACTTTATTTATCCCGTTATACTTATTAATGAGAATTAAATATCCTATCAAATCCGTTCGGCTAACGACTATTCACCAATCAAGGGAACGGTGGGTAAGAGTGGATACCCAACGCCGGTCATTTTATAGGTCGCTGCCTTAAACTCCCCTTATAGATCTGCTTCATGAATGAGGCGAACTAGCGGTTTAATCGACTTGTCTTATACATATAGTAAATATTAAACTTTTAATTTTACATATAGTATAAGGGTGTATTTTAAACATTTCAAAATACTAAAGGTTTTTAAATCTATTAACATTTAAACATTTTTAATTTAAATTTTAAAATTCCAAAACTCTGATTTAATAATTATCTGTTAATTAACCTTTAATTAATTTATTAAACCATTTGGGATTATCCATTAGATTAATAAAAAATAATATAACCTAATACCGATCCCCTAAATTTCGAAAAATGGGAAGGATAATTACAAAATGCTATAATTATTTAGTTAACCAATTAAGAATATAAAAAGAATTTGGGTCGTTACATAATTACCAAAAATAACAACCCTACCCATAACCTTAATTTCGAAATTATCATTTTCTTGGAAGGGGGGGGGGGGGGGGGGGGCAAGGTTTTCGATCCTTTCCTAAAATTCATAAACCCTAGGGTTAGGAAACCCTAGATCTCGAAAATATAGGAGGCCAAAGGAAAGGGTTAAAACCCTTTTGCTAAGTTTCGAAAACAAGGGTTATGAAACCCTAATTTGCGAAAAACACAAGGCCTAAGGGTTTAATTGTCAAGTTTAACCAATTGCATCAAATTAAATAGAAAACAATCCTAACTCTGATACCACTGATGGGTTTTAAGCAAAACAAACAATCCCTATATGTGCATGCAACCCTAGTTCGTAGGATCTATGTTTTCACTATTGGACATGCAAGTATTGAACATAAAAACAAGAAACCCTAGGATGCATCTATAATTTTTGAAATGAACAATAAACTAGGGTTAGGATAATAACAACGAAATCCTTGAAGAACCTGGACTTGAGAGCAAGTGTCACGAGTGTAACACCTCTAATGGCTCACAAACACACTTAGCAAGAGGAAGAGGGGAGAGAGGAGGAAGATAATTCAAAATTTCCGTTGTCCTTAGGGTTTGAATGGCATGCCGAAATCAAGAGGGGTTGAGGCTCCTTAAATAGTTGTTGATTGCTTAGAGCCAAAGCTAGCGTATGCTAGAAGAAACCCTAATTTCCAGCTTAAGGCCTAAGCAGCCCAAGGACTCCCATCCCTTAGGCCTTGGACGGAAATTCTAGGGCCTCCCTAGAAGTTTTCGTCCAAACCTTCTAGGGTGGTCCAAGAGCCCAAAACCACAACTATTAATTAATTTCTAAATTGCCCTGGTATTTTTAATTAATTCCTTTAATCCCAAAATTAATTCCAAATTAATTTCTGATTAAATATTAATTAAATAATATGATTTTTAATTAATATAATATTTTCATAATACATTAATAAATCATTTTATATATTAATTTATTATTCAAAGCAATAAATTCCTCATCTTTCCCAATGGTCATCATGTCTAGTTGCTAGTATGAAGGCAACCCAAAAGAATTGTGCTACTATCAATTCAAGTACATACCAATTATAGTTATGAGCTTAGACACATAATCCAACACTTTCCATCTCCATCAACTTCCAACATCCTAAAAGGCTTCAAGGACTTCAAATATTGTTATTTCTTGAACTTGTATGGTTATAACTAATCTTTATTTTTCATGCAAAATGATCTTTAGTGGGTATATAATAGTTTTACGTTATTCAACTTTACTTTGCTTTTGTTGCCGGTTTATCTAGGCAAAAGTGTAATATTGGAGGGTTACTTTTGACTTCTGATGTAAATAATTTGTTTAACAATCTTGTTTGTTTGGTTTTGACTTTTGATAATTAGCAAATTACATGAAATTATATACATGTTCTTATATATATATATATATATATATATATATATATATATATATATATATATATATATATATATATATATATATATATATATATATATATATATATATATAATAAAAATAGAAGATAAACATCTACAGTACGAGCCATCACCTTTTTAAACAATAATTTTTGCATTTTTCGCAATGTACTTACAAAGTACATTGATAGAAATCAACTTTTTTTTCTTGTTTTACAGCTGATCAAATCATCTTTTTTAACCAACAATTTTAATAGTGTTTAGCAATGTACTTTGTAAATACATTACTATAAATCAACTTTTTTTTTTCTTATTTTTGCAAATAATCAGATCAATTTTTAACTAACAATTTTAACGTTTTTTTAGTAATGTACTTACAAAGTACATTGCTATAAATCATTTTTCCATATTTTTGCAACTTATCGTATCATCTTCTTTAACCAACCATTTTAATAGTTTTTAGCAATGTACTTACAAGAAACATTGCTATAAATCATTTTTTTTCTTATTTTTTTAGAAATTGTCTCTGTATGTAAAAATCGATGTCAGATATTTTCATTTCAACCCTTTATATTTTAAAATTTGCAAACAAGGTCCTTACGTTGGGCGTACAAGGTTGTAATTCAGGCGTAAGTCGACAGCATGTGGCGAGTCAAAGGTGAAGTATGTTGGGCGTACACGTGCATACGTGAGTACACTGGACGTACTCGTACAACTTTTAAACCCTAAGATTTTAGGGTCGTGTCCCCTATTTAAACATCTTAATCCCCTTTGGACCTCCTTATGACCAACCTCCATTCCTCTAAACCCTAATATCGAAACCCTAGCCCTTGTGAGTGAGATTTGAAGCTTGTGAGTGATTTTTGAGTGTTCTTGGTAGTGAAGGAAGATCATTCAAGAAGTGGTGTTGCATCCAAGCTTTTAGATCCAAAATATACATCTCTTTGTTTATCTTTTGAAGGCATAAAGTTCATATCTTGGAGTTTGTTTTGTTAGATCTTGTTTAGGCTTATATTTTTGTTTATTTTGTCCGAAAACCTTGATCTTTGTGAGTATGGAATACTCCAGAGCATATGAGCTGTCCTTTCAGACGTTTTAGGGTGCATAGAGTCATAAAAATGCTAGCTTGACCCTTTCATTTCATCCATGCATGAGTTATGGAGTTTTTAGTGAAGTGAAATGTTAGGGTTTTGGGATTAAGCTCTCTTTAGCCATGCAAAGGAATAAATTCAGAGACTTTATAAAATAAGACATCTTTTAGGGTCAGATTCGAGGTTTGAGTAAGTGTCTTAATGATTAAGACCTTAAAAATGGAGTTTTGGGATAAGTCACGTACGCCTAACATAATTATGGTTACGCCCAACGTAGCCAACTACGAGCCTGATTCTTTCAAGCCACGTGCTCTACGCCCAACATAGAGCTGAGTACGCCACGCGTACAACCACATGTTGACTTTCTTTGACCTTTAGACTAGTTGTGCCTTAGGTGGATTTGTGAGGGTTTTTGAAGGGGCAAAATGATCTTTTTCCCTAAATGTGGATTGAACTTGTATTAGGACTAGTGGAGTATGGAAAAATTACCTTAATTATTAATTAGGGTTAATTTGTGGAAGTATTAGGCGGAGTGTAACATCCCAAAATTTGAGACCAAAAATTTCATTTTTAATTAAGTAATTATAAAACCAATAGTATAAAAGCATCCATAGTGTCATCCCATGTCAAAGCCAATATGTTAATAATCAAAACATGTCATAATAAAACAACATCTGAGTATAACTCCCAAAGATCTCATGTGCGGAAATCATGGTGTAATGCGCTGCAATCATGCCGACTCCTTTCGTTTTGAAAAAGAAGTACCTAAAACCAAAACTGAAAACCGTAAGCACAAAGCTTAGTGACTTCCCCCATCATACCACATAATCACATACTTACAGGTATATCTGGGTGCCCGGCCTACACTGTCAAGCATATCTGGGTGCTCGACCTACCCTGTCAGACATATATGGATGCCCAACCTACCCTCCGGTATATTTCAACCGGTTACGGGGTCTATTTCACCCCTACCACTACCACATAATAACATAGCATAAACATACTGTCAGGCATATCAGGGTGCCCGACCAAACCTCTGGTGTATTCCAACCGGTTACTGGGTCTATGTAACCCCCTACCACTACCACATAATAACATAGCAATAAGCACATAAATCATAACAGATAGTGGCATACCAGACAATTATCACAAAGACAATAGTCTCTACTATAAACAACTACTAGTGAGCTGACATTGGTGCCTTCGACCCACTCATACAGGAAGGTAACTCACTTCAACTGTGTATGCCGAAATCATACTCCTCGGATGGTTGGGGACTCCTCTCCCTAAAGCATAGCAAGTCCCTTAGTTAGTTATTGATCCCTAGTATGACTCCCTCATGGCCTAACCTCTAATTCATGTCCCACGGCAAGGTTCCCTAGTCCCTGCCCTAATGGGCCTTTTCCCCAAGGTCCAATCCATAATAAATTTAAGGCCCAAGTCCATTGCTTTAAACTTTAAGGCCCAATAAAGCCCAATAAGGGCCAATACCATAAATCCCAGTCCTAGACCCAGAGGCCCTACTCCACAGTGGGCCATGAGGCCCAATAAATTCAGGCCTAATCTTCTAAGGCCCACAAACCCCATGTTAACCACTCTGTATGCATACGCGCGGTGTACCTGGCACGTACGCCCGACATACGCTGGCCTTGATCTGTAACATCCCGATTCCGAGGTATATTATTTCATTAATTTCATTCATTTTGGCTGGGAAACTCGACGAGTTGGGAGTACCAACTCGCCGAGTAGAGAGTGTAATGATCACGAGATTTTAGAGTCTACTCGATGAGTCAGAGAACCCTGACTCGACGAGTAGGAGCTGGGTGAGAAAAACCCTAATTTTCCAGGTTTGTGTCCTATTTAAAGGACCTTAAGCACTCATTTCCGCCTCCCTTATCATTCTAACACTCTGTGAGAAACCCTAATCGTGTGTATCCATTTGTGTGTGTGTGTGTGTGTGAGAGAGAGAGAGAGAAAGAGAGAGAGAGAGAGAGATGAGCTAACTTTGAGTGTTTTAGTGCACATTTGGAAGAAGAGTGAAGAGTATCAAGCTTTGGAACGAGAAGAGGCTTTTGGATCAAGTGTTTCTCTGTGCTAGCTTCAGTTTGGAGGTAAAAAACTACCACCTTGAGCATTTCTTTTGATAAATCTCTTTCTGAGTTCCTGAGTCCCATGAGCCCAAAGATCCATGCTTTATCAAGCTTTGGGCAAGTCTCCATGCATGAAACCCTTTATGGAGCTTGTTTTGACATTTTGAGCCTTAGATGTCATGCATGAACGTAAAGCTTGCAGCTTTATGTGATAAGTGAGCCTTAGAAGGCTAGATCCATAGTACGAGACATCATTTCTACCTAAGAACGTCTGAATGAGGAAATGATATTAAGGGACTCGACGAGTCGGTAAGTTTACTCGACGAGTCGGTTAGGGTTTTCCCCGACGAGTTTGGACATGTGTAACTCGGCGAGTTGATGAGACAACTCGACGAGTTAAGTTGGATTTTCACAACATTTATGAGGAAACGAGGGAACTCGATGAGTCACATAGATGCACTCGACGAGTTGGGTCAACAGGGACTGTTGACTCAAGTGTTGACTTCTGTTGACTTTTAGCGTTTGGTTAAGATATGGATTGGGGACCATTGAGGGCTAAAATGGTCTTTTACCCTTTCCAAAGGTTAGAGAAAGAGATCAGCTTAACTTATTTAGGTTGAGGTGATAAGTGTTAATTAGAGATGATTATGACGTATATGGACCGTTCGAGGGTTACGAGGATTTCTTGCTTATTTACGAGGTGAGTCTTCTCACCCAAAAGTTCTTCTTTTGACTTAATCCATTAAGTCCTAACATCCATAACATAGATGGGGATTAAGACACACATTAAGTCCTTAAGCTCAGTTAGTGGTCATCTAGCACTTGCATGGTTGAGGCTAAACCATCAAGATTCGATTTTTATGGTTCAAAACACCTCTAAGAGCCAAAAAGGACAAATCATTTGGACATACTCTTCTAGAACTCAAAGGAACTCAAGTATAGGACCAAAATGTGGCATAAAACACCCCAAAACTAGATCTAAGAATGCAATGATCAAGTTTAAAGATTTATACCTCTAATAGGTCAGAAATGATGCTAAACTTCTGGGTCTACAAGCCTTCTCCAAGCTCTTGCTCTTTCTTCAAGCTCCTTCTTCTTCAAAACCACCACAATAAAACCAAAATGCTCAAAGTACGCTCAATATACATGCAATGGAGTTAGGATTCGAGTTGGGCACTGAGAGAACAAGATAGGCTGAGAGGATAAGGGTTTGGAGAGTTACAAGTTGTTTAAATAGGGGGCAAACCCAAAAATTTAGGGTCTGCATCTGATCACCCTACACCCAACGTACACATGGGTACGCACAACGTACGCATGAGGGATCCTTGTTTTGTGCCTTTTATATGTACGCCTAGCATACGCTCCGCCTAAAAATCCCAAAATTTTAATAATTATGACTTGAATACAAAGAAATATAATACCTAATAAATCTCGGATGTTACAAATCTCCCCCACTTGAATTAGACTTCGTCCTCGAAGTCTGCTGCTTTTTCTGTTGGGAATAGCTCGGGGTAATGCTCCCTCATCACATCCTCTGGATCCCACATCCATTCCGAGCCCTTACGGTGCTACCACTGCACCTTCAACAACTCTACCCTCTTGTTCCTCCGATCCTTCGTGTTAGAGAAAAAAAGTGACCCTCTTAAACTTGGCAATCCGCAATCAACTTTCTCCCTACCGCAATAAGGTGTCTACCGCAGTCTCAAGAAGTGAACCGCTATCTCTTTCTCTTTGTGAAGGCTTAGTTACGTCCAACTGATTTAGTGTGATAACCTTTGTTTATCCAATGGGCCTTGCATGGCCATACTAGTCAATAGTTTTATCATTTCTTTATTATAGATGTAACTTTTCGAGGCTCTATAAATAGAGATCTCATGTTCTGTATCAAACACCTCTTATCACTTCTTTATCACGATCTTTTGATCTTCCTCTCTAAAATATTAAGATCATTTTCTCATATCTCTCTCTCTTACTGATCATCATCGAAGATCCTCTTCACTTTAAACTAATCTCACATACTACCTCGTGTTTGAGTGCAAACCGTGTTACAAATCAGTTTGTTGTTTACTTGATATAACTTGTCATTTATATTTCCTTTACATTTCAGCACCTTACATTTCCACAACTAACTACCTAACAAATCTGACATCTTATTATTGTTGAGCTTTCATGATCCTTTGAGATTAACTTACTCCGCAACTATTATCTTGTACTAACGTTTATTCAAGTGTTTTCCAAAGTTCTTCTCTCAAAAATTGGTATCAGAGCCAAAGTGGTTGCTTTTAAAATGAAACTCTTATTTTGAAAAGCCTTCTATACCACTAAAGCTCATTCTTAAAAAAACAAAAACAAAGGAAATGGAACATGCTTTATCACTTAACGTTTCCAACAGTGTTGGTGGTTCTAACCGAACCCCAATACTTTTTGCAAGTGAATATCACCACTGGTCTCAAATAATGGAGAGGTATCTAAAAAGACTTGGTAAAGATGTGTGGAAGAGGGACCCCATGTTCCTATTTTTACTCCTATTCAAAGTAATGGTGCTCAAGTCCAACTAGGTGGATGTTAAGTTGTAATGAATCGTCCCACTAAAGATGATCTTGATAAGATGGAAAGTGATGTTGTTGCTTTCTATTAAATCTCATGTTGCTTTCTCAAAAACTTGTATGAAGGTTCCGAGCAAGCTCAATACAAGAAACTCACCACTACACTCAACGAGTTTAACAACTTCAAAGCTCATCCTGGTGAGAGTCTTGAAGACTCACTCAAAAGATTCAATCTTATTGTCACAGAGTTATCAAACGTTGGCACTGTCTGAAGCAATCATGAAACAAACCTTCAGTTTCTCAATGGTTTGGGTAAGCATTGGACTACGACAAATATGATAGTCCAAGGAGATAGGAAGATTCACACACTATCTCTCTTCAAGCTGTATGGTGAACTTCAGGCACAAGAATCAACCATGCTAAAAGATTGTGTAGACTTCGAAGGTCCACTTGCCCTCATAGCTCAAACCCCACAAAGCAAAACCACCCAATCATTTGACCCTTATTCTCTTTCATATGACAACCCACCGTAATCATATGAAGCTAATACATAATATGACGATGAAGAAAAATTGCAAAAGGCCATTACCCTGGTTAGCCAACAATTCAACAAGCTACCACCAACCTCATTTCGTAAAAATCAGCAGTTTACCAAACCAACCTTCAACCGTAACTTCAATCCTTAGACTAATCATTCTCGATATCCCAGAAACCCTCACCAGTCTCTGCAACCACAAAACACTCATCAACCCAAAGAGGCACCGCAGTCCATCAATTCAATGGACTCCGGTACCTCAACTAAAGACAAAAATGATGTTATTATCTATCATAAATGCAACAAAGAAAGTCACTTTGCTAAAGAATGCAAAGCAAATGTGGTGAAAGACAAAGCATTATATCTTAGAATGGTTCAGGAGATGGAATAGAAAGAGAAGGCAAGGGAATACGTGGCCCAAGTTAAGAGGGATCATCAAGTGTGGTCGTCTGGAGATGAAGATGAAGATCTTAACAATATCAGTGGAAAAGGAAAAATCTGCATGGTAGCAACTATTGATGAGGACAAATCAACAAAGCTGGAGAAAAACTACTGCTTCATGGAAAAAGATGGAACTATTAACATTATCGAACAGGTAAAACTCATAATCCAATCTAATAATTACAACATGCATGATTATCAACCTTTCTTGGACAAACTAAATGACACTTGTGTTGCTGTCCTTTTAGACTATAACAAGGCTTTAGATGAGAAGAACATAACATCCCAAGAAATGTTTCATGTGATAGGACGACTAGCAGATAAGATACTTAAAGTTTCCATGTTAGAAAAAGATTTAGTGTTAGAAAAAGATATCATAATGTTATGTGAGACTCAGTTAGGAATAGCTTTGAATCAAATGGATTTAGCCTAAAAAGAAAATGTAAGCTTAAACCTTTTAATTGAAAAGTTGTTTAATGAGAGTGAAGCTATTGAAAATCTTGTGAATAATGAGACTGTAGATAACACATACAATTGGGGTTGGTCCAATGGGTTTTCAACCGCAAAGGACTCATCACCTCGATTTAATAAAGACCGTCCATATGTCCCTCCGGATAGAGAGTTTCGTTTCCTTGTCAATGACAAAACATTCCCCGAAGACATAAGATGTCACTTTGGTAGACTTCATGAACTGAGTAACAATTGTTATTGAGGAAATTCTCCCCGGATCCTCAGATTCAATACCAGTCACTGACACATATTATCCCAACTCTCAGTCATCCTCTGATGTAGATTTGTTTTGGAAGGACCATACTTAGCCGATGATTGTCCATCTTTACCTTCCTTAAAGTGTCACAACAGAAATTCATCCTTGACTTACTCTGCGGTAGTTCAGTCATCTTTACCACAGATCACAGTCAAAATCACGGTGATCATTCAGCCCATCCATCATGAATTACCAATTGAAAATTTTGAGTATGGTCGATGTTCAGAAAATCCTGAACTCTCTAGTTCAGATGATTTCGGTCCTCATTTTTCAAAACAGTCAAAATCTTTCAAGAAACCGCAGCTGAACATTTCTGACTATGGTTCTTCAAAAACACATGCAAAATTGGCTTTCAAAGAACATCTCAAGTCTCGAAACAAAAAGCGGGATGATAAATACAAAAACAATTTCAATCATCCCAAGGTTTCAAAACAAAAGAATTTAGAAAAACCCATCAATGACAAAAATCTTTCGAATATCACTGCAATCAAAGAATCAGACAAAAAGGAGTGTACAGTAACACAAACTTTTTCAAACTCTCCTTCAAAATCCCAAAAGAAAGTCACATCTTTTCAAATGTATATCGTTCAAAATTATTTCTTAAAAGATCCAAAATGGAAAGGTCTTTTGCCAATTCCTAAAGTGGCAAAGTCATCTCAGTCACTTCTCAAGTCAAAACCTAAGAGAAATTCACGTGTAAACACTTTTTCAAGTCCCAATGTTTCTGCAGCCAAAAGTCATTCATGGACCGGAAAAAAGACTCAGACCACACCCTCCGAACCGTTGACCAAATTCGATGTCTAGGTAAATCTGCTTTCTTTTGAAATTTATCTTTTGAAAAAGTCCCGTCCAATACAACTTTGTAACATCCCAAAAGTTACCAAACACCCAGGACTAGGTCTAAACCCTGACACGAAACTTGTCCCTAAGACACACGTGCATGCATCTAGTCAGAAAGGTTCTCATTGGTCCCCGGGCTCCAAACTCGTTTGGGTGCCCAAACTAACCCATTAATATTGTAGGCAACGTGCAAGGAGGAACAAGATGAGTAGTGGTTAATTGATAGTGCCTACTCCTTGAACACGACCGGAAGGTTAGAGTACCTTCGCGACTTCAGGCCTATATGTAATGGTGGACATGTCACGTTTGGAAACAATGCAAATGGAATTATCAGGGGTTACGGTGTTCTGACTACATGCACTTCTAAATTCAAAAGGTTGCTTATGTTGAAGGTCTCAAGCATAATTTGAACAATGTAGGTCAATTGTGCAAAGTTGGTCACAGAGTTGAGTATGATAGTGAGTATTGCTACATTTTGACAAGTGATAGAAGCACATGCTTGATTAAGTCTAAATTCGAAGGCACAATGTATCCTTTGGATGTCTCATTGATCATTGGCAAACCGTGGTTGTGTTTTCTATCCAAAGCCGTATCTGAAGTCAGTTGGTTGTGGGACCGCAAGCTAGCTCATCTCAACTTTCGGTATATCAACAACTTGGCCATCGAAGAACTTGTATGTGGTCTTCTAATTCTGAAATACAATAATGATACACTTTTCCCAGCTTGTGAGTGTGGAAAGCAAACAAAGGGAATCCATCCACTGGTTATCGATTCTTCAATTATTGAGCTGTTGGAGTTACTTCATATTGATCTCTATGATCCATCTACCGTAGACAATCTTCATCATAAGAAATACATACTGGTTATAGTTGATGACTACACTCGTTTCACTTGGGTCTACTTCTTGAGACTCAAATCGGATACACCGCAGGTCCTGATTAACTTCATCAAAGAAATCGAGCTCCATATCAAGCTATCAGTAAGAAGAATAAGAAGTGACAATGAACCGAATTCACTAATCAGCTCTTGAAAAATTTCTTGGTTTCAAAGGGCATCAATCATAACTTTTCAGCTCCCTACACACCGCAACAAAATGAAGTTGTAGAGCGAAGAAATCGTACATCGGTTGAAGCAGCTAGATCGATGTTAAATTTTGCCAACCTTCCTCTTTACTTCTGGGCCGAAGCAGTGGCAACTGCATGCTTTGTTCAAAACCGAAGCCTTATTTGCAATCGTCTAAATAAAACTCCATATGAGGGCCTGAACAACCACAAACCAAATGTCAGATTCTTTCACATTTTTGGTTGCAGATGTTTTGTGATCAACAACAAGGATCATCTTAACAAATTTGCACCCAAATCAGATGAAGGCATTTTTCTTGGCTACTCTACCACTAAAGCGGCCTACCAGGTTCTCATCAGACGAGCAAGACTGATAGTCGAAAGCTTCAATGTTTAATTTGATGACTATTATGTCCGCAACACTGCTCCTTCAACTGAAACCAAATTCAACCTGGAAAGTGAAATCCCAACCTCCTCAGGTCCCCTAAACATAGTTGAAGTTAACAATAATGATCTATTTAATCTCATAGAAATGGCACATCTTTCTAAAATCCTTGCGTCTCTGGTAGCTTAGTAACAACATGTTGAAGTAGCTGGTCCATCTTTCTGTGAAGAATTGTCACTCAATACTTCCACCACGCCGGTTGAGGGGGAAAGTTCAACCTTGGTTCAATTGACAACCATCAAGGTTCCAGTTATTGAAAACACAACTCTGGTATCTGTCCACAGACTCACAACTCAATCAAATGTCTCTTTAGACTCTGACGATGAAGAAATAGAAAACATTGACAAAAGATCAGATTCAAGGGTTATCACTCATTCATCTTTCCAGGTGGAACCATATTCAATCCAGGGGGAACTCCCATCCCCAGTTTCGGGGGAACCTCCTTCCACAGCTGCAGTTCAAGCTCCTACAATCTAAGATACTTCTGTGGGATGCTCACAAGTCGAGGGGGGACTACCTTCTCCAACCACAGAGTCCTCTGACATTGAAGATATTCCTTCAGCCGCTGATCACTAACAACCTCGTCTGCATGTTTAGGCAAAGGATCACCCACCGGATCAAATCATTGGAAACCCATTCGCAGGTATTCAAACTGAATCATCTAATGACTTAACTGACCACTGCCACTACGCAACCTTCATGTCCGCAGTCGAGCCTCAAACAATAAAAGAAGCACTCATGGAGCCCGACTAGATCACCCCAATGCAAGAAGAACTAGTTGAGTTTGAAAGGAACAATGTGTGGAAGCTGATACATAAGCCAAAAGGCCACATAACTGTTGGTACTAGATGGGTTTACAAGAACAAGCTTGATGAATCCGGTGCAGTGGTGAGAAACAAAGCAAGACTTGTTGCTAAGGGGTACAGTCAACTGAAAGGCGTTGACTACGATGAAACTTATGCCCCCGTAGCCCGAATGGATGCCACACACATCTTCTTGGTGTAATTGGAACATAAGAACATCAAGGTTCACCAAATGGATGTAAAAAGTCCCTTTTCTCAATGGTGAACTAAAGGAGGAGGTTTACTTGCAACAACCTACAGGCTTCGAAAGTCAAGAATTTCCAAATTATTGCTATAAGCTTGAAAAGGCAGTTTACGGTCTCAAACAAGCTCTAAGGGCATGGTATGAGACTCTTTCAGAGTTTCTCGTCATGTCTGGGTACAAAAGAGGTGTGATAGATTCCGCTTTATTTAGAAGGGCAAATAGTAACCACTTAACGATCGTCCAAATATATGTGGAGGATATCATATTTGGTTCAACATACCAAAATATGGTGGACGATTTTGCAAAGCTCATGACAAGCAAATTTCAAATGAGTATGAATAGAGAGATCAATTTCTTTCTAGGTCTTCAAGTAAAACAAGTCCGTCAAGGGTTTTTCATCCGTCGGGAAAAATACACCTAGTTGATGAAGAAATACTCAATGGACAATTGCTCCTCAGCGAAAGTCCCAATGACCTTTGGATATAAGATCTTTGTTGATCATACCGGAGAGTCAGTTGATCACAAAACTTATCGAGGAATTATTGGGTCGTTAATGTACCTAACCGCAAGTAGACCAGACATTGTCTTTGCTACAGGCTTATATGCTCGATACCAAGCTGACCCTAAAGTATCACATCTGACCGTAGTCAAGCAAATCTTCAGATACCTTAAGGGAAGCAAAGATTTAGGCCTCTGGTACCCAGCAGGAAATGACTTTAGCCTACAAGCCTTCACCGATGTGGATCTTGCCGGTTGTAGATTAGATCGAAAGAGTACTTCCGGTGGCTGCCAATTTATAGGAGGAAGATTAGTCAGCTGGTCTTCAAGGAAGCAAAATTGTGTCTCGTTGTCTACTGCAAAGGTAGAACATGTGGCTGCAACCAGTTGTTGTTCTCAAGTTCTTTGGATGAAAACTCAACTGACGGACTATGGGTACAAAATGTTGCAGGTACCAATTTATTATGACTCAGAGAGTGCCATTGCAATTTCTCACAATCCAATTCACCACTCAAAGACGAAGCACATTGAATTGCGGTACCACTTTATCAAAGACCACATACTTAAAGCTCATGCTACCGCAGCCATACCATATCGGACCATAGTTATTTGATCTCAACCACACTCATCATCATTCCACCACAACTACATTAAATGATCTGACATTTACTTCATAAAGACTAAAAGAAATTTGTGTGCTACTTAATGCTCTTTAATAAAAAAAAAACATTCTTCCCAACATTCATTTTGTAGCATAGAACATTTCAGACTCTTTTCAAATCATTTCTTTTAGTCAGGGCTATTTTAGGCTAATAAACAAATAATGTGTTTTTCCATAAAATGCAATCTTTAATCAAAGTCTTTTTCCTTAACAAGTCTTATCACCCAGCCGTTAATTGTCTAATTCGTTTCAACTCCATACCTTTTCACAACGGATAATAACCCTCACCACACGATTTATAGACGTGTGATCATGGGTCTGACATTTCATTAAATGCTCATATTTTCCAGGCAAAATATTTTCATTTTGATTTAATTTAGTTTCTACTGATAATGTAAAAACACAAAGGTTTTTATTTTACCAACTGTAATTTAATTAACAATAATAAATTTTCAAATCCGGAGGTATAAAAACCCCATTTTCCTCCCAAGAATGTTTTACGCTTTCTGACCCCTTACGGCGATCCTTCTCTTCTTCATCTTCTTGCTCTAAGTTTTCTACAAGTTCCTAATCTTTTCAAAAATGGTGAAATCCAGCATTTCCAAGAAACAATCCAAGGCCTCAGGGTTTGCTAAACCAACTGGTTTTGAAACAACAATCAAGGCTCAATCCCCATCCATTGCTTCAAGCAATTTTAGGGCTATGTTTGAAGATCATCCCAACTACAATAAAGCTATCCAATTAATGATCAAGTTCATTCCATCCCATCCACTGTTTGGTGCATTCGACTCATTCAATGACGTTGTTCCACTCTTTACTCTGTTCAAATGTGCCTTCTCAGCCTGTCATCTAGTCCACAACCTTCAGGAAGTTCACCTGCACTTGATCGACGAATCACAGGTCATGCTCACCAAGACCAAGTTTTTGGAAGCTATCAACCTTAGGGTTCCTTCCACCACCAAGTACTTCTCACCGAGCACACCAGACATCACCACCACTCAGTACTAGATGGGGTAACAAAAGAAGCTGAAGGGGATCGAAGAATTTAAGAAGAATCAGTTACCGGCGGTGTGGCAGTTTGTCTGTCACTTTGTCATCAGAAGTTTGTCCGGCAGAACTAGTGGCACAGACAACATGGGGATCAAGCTTCTCGAGCTTGTATAGAGCATATTCACCGGCAACACAGTCAATTTTGGTCAAATCTTTATGGGATGACTTCCTACAATACATTCCAAAGGAGACTCCTCGACAAGATGCAACTGAGCTTACCTTTGATCGATTTTGGTCTCTCTGCGTTTCGGATCTTTACAAGGAGGCAAAGCTAGACATGGGGTGATGATTCTACACTCTTTATCACCCGCGACTTAAAAAGATACACCCCTTCCAAAGATCAATCTATGTTTGGACATCTTAGGAGTCTGCCTATGTATATTTTGGAGTCTATTAGACTCGCTGACCCTATAGTTGCTGACCACATCGTGGCTACGAGTGGTTATGAACCCTACCACTCTTCCCCGCCCAGACCAAGTCAGACTATCGCAGCCCTTACCGAAACCCAAGGTCCTTTTGGTACCGCAGTTCCTACTTCATCTCATATCCCTACTACCGAAGAACAGTCTAGTCAACCAAAACCCAAACGCATCAAGAAAATTGTATCCTCCAAGAAAGATCCCCGTAACATTGTCCAAAAGGGAGAAATGTCCTCAAAGAAACGCAATCCTAGGACTATTGTATCTTCAGATGAAGCTCCTCATTCTCCCTCTGAAACTCATGACATACCAATCAATGTTGTCAAAGACTCTGATCATGACTCTGGTGATCTTTTCAGATGCAAAAAGCTCAAACTTACCCCAGTCATAGCCAAATGTGTGACCGGACTCATACTGCAGTCTCTCAACGGACTCTGGTAGTCCTTGGAGCCCCCGCAGGCTTAGTCACTTCTACCCTATCTACCTACTCAGATACAAAAAGTGTATTTGTTTCATCAGAACATGGAGACACACCCTCAGTTGGATCCCAAGAGGATCCCATTGGTACAACACACCCTAAGGTCACTAGGGCCGCACACTTACACGTCTCTGAGCCTAAGGAGTTGCACTCTATCCCTCTTTTTGTAACACAAACACTGCAAACACATGACCCATTACAGGGCACTTCTTCAGCTCTTGCCAGCACCGAGCCGAGGCCAAACTTGACTTCAGGTCAAGGAGACCAAGAAACTTAGGAAAACCTACTCCACCATCATTACATACAAGTGGTTTAGGCGTGGTGAGCACCAGTGTGCCAGGATCCATGAACTCGGGGGACACCCCGGTGCGAACCCAAGGATTTGACAGATATCGTTATGATGATTTCTGGACTCGATACCAACCAAGTACTGAATCCGGAATCAGGAAATATGAAGATTTTCACAGGGCTTTTTAGGCACGCAAGGCTCAACAAACTCAATAACTTCAGCAACGGGAGCATGACATTTAAACCGTAGCTAAATATTGGGCTGAGACAATCAGCAACGCAAAAACTGTCTATGATATCTTGCAAATTCAAGAATGGACATCAAAAATGGAGGCAACCTTGAAAAAATCTAAGAATCTTCAAGATGGTGTTGGTCCATTTCAACCTCCCCCAAATACTGAAGATCATGACTCAAACGATGATGACACCACAATATAGATCAGCTCAGGACCGATGTTTGGTCTTGATGATGTGGGTGTTAATGAAATTGATCAGCCTGTGCATTTAGATGAGTTCATGATGATTTTTGACAAAGAAGAATCAAGTGGATCTCAACACTCCACTTCAAAGCCGAAGAAGAAGAAGAATAAGAAGTTGGCAGTGACAAGAAAAGAATTTGTTTCTCTACAATCCAAAGTCAACCAAATTTTGACCACAGTCTCCTCCAACAAAACTCAAAACACTGAGCTTCCTACCCCACAGTCGTTAGTTGAAAGGGTTGAAATTCTTGAAACTAGGGAACATCTAACTTCAGAGCGCATCTCTCTCAAAATTGAAATGGGTATTAGAGCTCTTGATAATAATCGCACTGCGGATCAAAAACAGTTTGTATCCACTGCTGAAAATCTCATCAAAGAGGTGACCACACTCAAAGAAGAAATCAAGTCTACCCTTGAAAGTCAAACTGCTCACTCAAAGCACCTAGTACAAGAGACTCACAATGCTTATGAGTCAGTCATTGTGGTACTCCAATCCACCATCAACAATCTTCGACGCTCTGTCTCAGATCCATCTCATGTCAATGAGATTCTCAATCTTACAAAGGAAATCCATCAACTCTTTTTCAACAAAGAAATCCCCAACAATCTCCAAGTCTCCGAGTTGATCAAACAACAATTCACCGATACATTCTCCAAGAAGCAGTGGTTTGAGGATTAGCAAGTGTCTGATTCCTCAAAAGGGGGAAATGATCGCAGTCCGTTAAATCAACGACCCGTTCCTTCACATCATCACACTCCTCCGAGAACTTCACCAACTGCAGATCAAAACAAGCCTCCAACTCCTCAATCTTCACCGCAATCATCACCTAAAACATCAACTCCTATGCAATCTCATCAATCTCCTCCAATGCAACAACCTATTCCTTCACATCATCAAATTCCTCTGAGAACTTTACCAACTACAGATCAAAACAAGCCTCCAATTCCTCATTCTTCACCGCAATCATCTCCTAAAACATCAAATCCGGTGCAATCTCATCAATCTCCTTCACCGCAACAACTTTCTCCACAACAAGAAGTTCAACATCAATCCCCTCCTCATCAAGAAACTTCTCCTTAATTCAAGAATTTGGAACCATTAATGTCTTCAGAACACTCCAATGACTCTCTTGCAACTCGTCAAAGGAAGAAAGACTGGGAGGAAACAAAATTCGCTAAACTAATTTGTAGAGAACATGGTTTCGACACAATCATGGATGAAACCCTGATCAATTCTTGGGTTAATCCCACTCGAAGATTACTTGATGATGATTGTAGTCCAGTTCTAACTTATCATGAACCACCTTCGGATGGATACTGGGATATTCCGATCTCACCCAACTCTAAATTTTTCCATGTATTTGAACCTTTTGACCTCAGCCTTCCTGATAATCAAATGCTACCTCTCGAGTTTGAACGTCTGAACTAGTTCCATGCCAAGCATGGATCTAAATTTGAGAGCATCTTGTCTAATGGTAGACCATCATCAGTGAAAAGTTTCAAGATAAGGAAGTTCATGAAGACAAACTTCATTCAGTATACGCGTACAAGAAGAGGCGATGACTATATCAGGACTCAAGCAGATTTTCCTTGCATGAATCCTGAGGAAGTGTTTCTGATTGGAAGGGTCTTTCAAATCAAGTCTGAGAAACATCTGAAGATGAAGACTGCATATGACAAAGCTTGCGAATTTCTCAAGTCATCGGTGTGTGACTTTGCTAAGATTAATGCATACATTCATCTTGTACTTGCCCAAAAGTTCAATCTCCCAGCTCTTGAACATGCACTAGTATTCACTGGAGGTTATCAAGAAAGTTCCTTAGGAGCAACCAACTTTCCTGAAATTGGAGTTGTGTATAAAAGAGCCAACAATGATATCAAGTACTTCATCCCAATCACCGCAATGCATCGAATGACCCGCAAACAACTTGAAGTCGCCTTGGCTTCGGTTTAGAAGTCTAAGCATACAACTAAAGAAGTGAAGTATGAGATTACGAGAAGAATCACTTGGCTTGGAGAACCGAGGAAGTTTTGGTGGCTCCTTATCAAATTTCTGAAGCTCAATAAGTAATGAAGAAAAGTTGAAGAGGTCACTTGGGGGAAATTGTTAGAGCAAAAAAATGACCCTCTTAAACTTGGAAACCCACAATCAACTTTCTCCCTACCGCAATAAGGTGTCAACCGTAGTCTCAAGAAGTGAACCGCAATCTCTTTCTCTCTATGGAGGCTTAGTTACGTCCAACTGATTTAGTGTGATAACCTTTGTTTATCCAATGGACCTTGCATGGCCATACTAGTCGGTAGTTTTATCATTTGTTTATTCTAGATGTAACTTTTCGAGGCTCTATAAATAGAGTGCTCATGTTCTGTATCAAACACCTCTTACCACTTCTTTATCACGATCTTTTGATCTTTCTCTCTGAAATGTTAAGATCACTTTCTCATATCTCTATCTTACTGATCATCATTGAAGATCCTCTTCACTTTAAACTGATCTCACATACTAACTCATGTTTTAGTGAAAACCGTGTTACAAATCAGTTTGGTGTTTACTTGATATAACTTGTCATTTACATTTCCTTTAAATTTCAGCAATTTACATTTCCGCAGCTAACTATCTAACAAATCTGACTTCTTATTATTGTTGAGCTTTCATGATCCTTTGAGATTAACTTATTCCGCAACTATTATCTTATACTAACGTTTGTTCAAGTGTTTTCCAAAGTTCTTCTCTCAACACTTCGTATTTCTATCGAGAATGGCAACTGGTGTCTCGATGTAGTTCTGGACTTCTGGCTGTGATCTACCTAAATGTCCTTAAAAGGAACCACCGCGGTATTATCGACTATGCACTTCCACAGCTGTGAAACATGAAAAGTGTTGTGGACCTGTTTAAGCTCTTCCAAAAGATCCAACCGATATGCTACCTTGTCCACCCGGGCTATCACCTTGAAAGGTCCGATATACCTAGGGCCCAGGTTGCCCCGTTTTCTACAGCGGATGACACCTTTCCAAGGTGACACCTTCAGAAGGACCATGTCCCCAACCTGAAACTCCAAGTCTGATCGTCGTTTGTTGGCGTAACTCTTCTGGCGACTCTGGGCCATGTGGAGTCTACTCCGGGTGTAGGGTTTCAAAGCACTCCATGGATGATGGCAATGGGCCCCTTTGATGTATACTAGGTTAAAAGCCCAAGACTTGTCTTTTCCCTATAAATAGTCATGTATTATTCATTATTAGGGTTAAAAAGAGTGAGGCAAAATGTAGCCGCCACGTGAGGTTTCTTGTAGAGTTAGATTCTTATTTCTTAAGTGTAATTCGTTCCTCACAATTCAATAAATCGAGTGATCATTCGACATAATCTTCATTATTGTGTTTGTTCTTATTTTCCGCATCTTGTTCATCAAATCACAATTAGGGTTTTAATCCCAACAAGTGGTATCAGAGCGGGTCTTTAAAAATCTATTGATTTTTGAAGTATCGGTTCTTGATTTGGTGACTGTCTGCACATATATTGAAGATTATTAGTGTTTTGGCGGTATGGAATCAATATTTTTGTTCGATCTACTGTTCATGGAGGTTTATATTGTTCATCTACTGTTCATCTGTTTTTTTTAATCTGAATCATTTTTCTATTCGTTGGGGATCAAATCATTTGCTTAATCCCAAATCAATTAATTCCTTTGTTTTTAGCCTTTGAATCCAATCGTATTTGCTTTTGCTTTGGCCCAAAATGTTCAGTCCGTCACTGTTCATAAAGCGAGTATCTGATGATAATCACGATCCAGTTTTATTTGACCCTAATATTACATCTATGTCTCCGTTTCCGTTTGCGTTCTTGTTTTGTGCTCAATTCGATAATTCTTGTTTGTCAATTTCAACATCCGTGGCTATCGACTAAGGATATTGGGTTTCTGTTTCCTGTTCTCACCTGTTGCACAATTTTATTTTTTTTATCGATATCTTGTCTTGTTGGAGTCTAATAATCGAAATGGAAGTTGTATGATTTATTTGACATCGATTATGGTCAATTGTTTGTTATGGTTATGATAAATCTTCTTGATCCAGAAATCGATTTTGAAAGTGCGATTTTGTCACACCCCAAAACCGAGAACGGCGGAAACGTTCTGGGGCGGAGGACGTCATGTATAATATCAACAACAATGTAAAGTAGTAAACAAGCAACAACATCATCCATTGCATTAATAAAATAATTATTATACAATTGTATTCTGACAAATTTTGATAAACACTAAAGCATAAATCAAAATGAAAGATAAGTCTTGAATAAGCTCCATCTTCCGTTTTCCTTGCATCGGTACCTGTCTATGATGACCTGAGGATACAAGTAATTTTGAAAGCGAGTATCAGCTATAAAGCTGGTGAGATCATAAGTATTAATGTGTCTTAATTTGTGAAAACTTATAATTTCTAAGACTTGACATTGCTTTGAAAGAAAACGAGTATAAGTATGAAAATATTTGTAGCTCAACTGTATATGTTTGAAAATCCCTAGAAATCCCTATGATTTCTATTAGTAACAAAAGGAGTCTTCTACCAAGACTTAACTGTTCTGAGTGTGTGTGTTTCTTGTAAGAGTATGTATATTTTCCAAAGTATAACTATTATTACTCAAAATATAGATTGTATATTTATGTTTAAGTGAGGTTATCACTGAAATATGTACTGGAAAAATTAACGTAGTACTAAATCGTAGCTCTAAAAGGGCTACTGTTTATCAACGGATAGCATCTACATTACCGCGCTTCCTATGAAAAATTCGCGAAGTGAATGTAATGGGAAAGAGATGGTACTATGGTGTAGTGTCAAACTACAACCGTACCTATTACCTTAAATCTAGGGTAATACTACCAAGTACCACAGTATTTGGATATATATATGTATATATATCAATACACCGATACTCAACTTGCCTTATTTGATGGATAAGGTATAATGTGATGTCTAGATCCCAGACTGTTTCGCTCCCCTATCAGAGGGATTTTAGGACCCACACACGACCCCTGCATGAATGCAAGCCGTGAGCACCACATTACCTGCGATCATGTATACTCGATATAACAATCACAATCGTAGTGTGCTTTATCAGTATAGTTAGATCCTAAACTGGTTCTGAGCTATAGCCTCTAGTGACGTCTATCCTATGTATATGAAAGCGTACTCATGTAAGTGTGATCACGTAATTGTACTTATGGTGTACTGAAATGTTCTACGTGTGCTAGCGGTAATGTGTGATCTCTTTATCTAGCAAGTATTGTCATGTAAGTGTTCTAGTATAGTTGTATATGTTCTCGTAGTATAGTTGTATATATAGACTCATGAATGAACTGACTCATTGATCTAGCAGTTGTAATAGTATGATTCTGTATTACCCCGATGGTAACTTGTTAACAGTGTGTTTAGTACGTATGATTATGGAAGTACTTTTATGTCTATATATGTATATTTGATATATAATTAATATGGAAACGACCTTCGGATGGTCACCCAAAATCCTATCAGACCACATCCAAATCGAGGAAAAGGAAACAAGGTGGATAGCCTTCCTAAGCCCTTTAAACATTATTTATACGTCTATACATATATGGGCATGCAATTTGTAATATAAAAGCATAAATAAGTTTGGTAAAACATTTGAAACATAAATATTAGTTTTAAGGAAAGATCGACTTGATGTCAATCTATAAAACCATTTGAAGGCATAAGTTTGATAAAACAATATAAGTATAAGGAACATTTGTTTGAAACACTGTTGTAAATAAGTTTGAAATATGATAAACAGAGTAAGAGGTACAGTGTAATAAGGAGTTTAAAACATATAAAATGTTTATAAAAATCATTTGAAGGAAATTGTTTGGTAAAACGGCTAAATGAGTAGCCAAATCTTTTGATTGTTGTAATTTAATCACATGTGATTGATGTAATAAGTAATATACTCCTACTTACTAATCACATGCAATTGACATAATAAGTAGCATGATTCTACTTGTATCCCCCCCCCCATAAAGCATTTAAAAGTAGTTTAAAACATTATTTAAGGGGTATGAACTCACATGAAAGCTTGAAGATAGCGAGATGGAAAACCGGGCAGAGTTTCGTCTCGGGAAACGGATTTTCCTCGGGATTCTCGGGAATCTCGGGAGTAAAATCAACCCTCGGGACTTGAGCAAAAAGACCAGAGCTTCGGGTTATAACGGGCACGGAAAACGAGGCAAGATCGAGAGAGAAATGAGAGAATTGAGCAACTTTTTCGGAAAGCCTCGCATCCTATTTATAGGAAGGCTGAACCGCCTCCGAACGCGGGGCGTACGCTCGTACGCAGCGCGTACGCGTACGTCATGCGTGACCGAAGCCTCGACTGCCTCGGTTCGGATGGGACGGGTTGCTGGGTACGCGGGTCGGATGGGACGGCGGGTCGGACGGGACAGCGGGTCGGACGGGTCGGAGCTTCGGACGGGTCGGATGGGTCGGATTCCTCGGATATCGGCGACGTGGACGATCCGAAGCCCTTGATCTCAGTACGCGGGGCGTACGAAGGTACGCAGGGCGTACTTCGGACCTATCCGATGACTCCCCCTTCGGATAATACCGGGAATTTATAATTAAATTTATATTTATTTTAATTAAACTTCTAAAATTCATATCTCCCTCATACGAACTCCGTTTTTGACGTTCTTTATATCCACGCGAAGGTGAGACCATGATCTACAACTTTCGTTTAGATTCCGTTGGCAAATTCCGAAATTATTTTTATTATTTATTTATTAAAATGACGTGATTAAGGAATTTCTTCTAAAATTCATAACTTTCACATCCGAAGTCAGATTTGGACGCTCTTTTTATGCACGATCATAGATTGAGGGTGTCTATAACTTCCATTTAGATACTTAAGGCTAAAAACTATTGCATCGAAATTTCGCGTTTTACGATTACTCGCTGATGCCGGTTTTTCCGAGAATCTTCGGTTGGTCATAACTTCTTCATTATAACTCGGATTTTAGGGTTCTTTATATGTACGAAAACCTTGATTCGGTTCCTACTACTTTAATTAACCCAAATAAGATTTTAGGAAAGTTATATTTTGACCTAAATTTGATTGGTTTTACATTACATTGTCTCGAAATATCGGGTTGTCACAGATTTGATGGGTGTTATACTGATATTTCGAGCACCAGTGCTGAACAGACGAAGATTGGATGAACAAATCTGAGTTTTGATTTTGATGGTCAAAGAAATAAAAATTAAAATTGAAATGAATGATTTCTCCTGTGAATTTAATTGATACGAATGACATGTGAATCGTAATCGTCATTACATTTGGTAGCGTTCGGAACTAGAACATGATTGGGTCTTCAAAAACCGATTTGCTGTGTAATGGGTCTTGGTATGTTGGGGCTTAAATCGGAAGTGTGGTCAAACTTCAAGGCCAAAATTGATGTGAAAAGTTCTTACCTGTGAACGAATGAAGAACGAATCGATCTCATCTGGATGAACATTGGTCAATAGAAAAGTCAAAATCGCTGTGAAATTCTTACCTGTGAATGCTCGTTTACTGTTCTTCTCTTTGGGGTAAAATCGTCAAAATTGAAGCGAATCTATGATTGGGTTGTTTGTTGCCTTGGAACGAAAGAAAGGAAGACAGAAAGCGAACTTGGGTTCGGGTGCTAGCACTTGGAACGAAAGGGGGGGAGATTCGCATTAGCAGCTCATGGAACGAACCTCGATCTTGTGTTCGTGTGTTTATGCTGGGACTGTAATAGGAGATGAACCGAAAGCGAATCTGTAATTCGGCTTGGCTAAGGTTTCGCTCCTTATTCTAATCGGGATGCTCGGTTTTGCTTTTGAGACTGGGTTCGGTTGATTGGAGCGAACGAAGGATGAACCGAAAGCGAAAGGAGTCTCGACTGATGAAGCTTGATTTGGAATAAGAAACGAACCGAACGTTCGGTTCGCGTGATTACATGGCGATCTTGAAACGAACCTTGGTTCGGTTGCTTGTGGTTGAAACGATTGTGGCTCCGTTCGCTTGAAATCTCCTTCCAGTCGTGTTCTTTATATTGGGGAAGAAGACTTAATGTTTCATTTTTGGTCCCTGAAACTTCAGCGAATTGGCTCTTTTGGTCCCTGTTGTTTTCACAGTTTGGTATTTTTGGACCATTTGCAGAATTTGTTACAAATGAAGAGGCATTTGATGCAGAATTACCTTTTCAGTCCTGGATCTTTCAGCAAAGTGACAGTTTCGGCCCAATTTTCAGAAAAGTTACTACATTGAGGGCCGGTGAACAGTTTTGGATTCTTTAACGCTCATATTTTTTTGTGAACAGAAAAATAAAGATTCCATCAAGTCTTGGCGGTTCGGAAAGTCGTTTTTTTTAACGTCAAGTTTTCACGATTTTTTCCGGATTTTTTTTTGTGTATATCTTTTTGTCGTGGGGGAGCATAGTACATTTTTATCCATTCAAGATCATTCTCATGACCATTTGAAGGCTTTATAATCATGTTTTTGATTATAAATCGGGGGAGAATTTGGTATGGCCATTCGAAATTGGATTTGTGACTTTTCAAAGTCGAAGATTTTTGATAAAGCTTGTGGGAGAATTATGAAGGTAGCTTTTTGAATGAAGTTCTTTATCGAGCTCTACTAAGGTTTTTACAGAGAAGTATCCTTTACAGCAAGAGTTCTTCATCGAGCTCAGCTAAGGAATTGTTATATCTCCGACTTCTTGTATTTTCTCGATCAAGTGGCGTTACGAATCTTAAAGTTTGGATTGTTACATGATATTTTTTGATGGCTTATATCATTAGCTTATTTGAAGATCGTTGTGACTTGGAGGGGGAGCTCTTCAAAGACAAGAAGTGATTCGGTTTCTTTGTTCTGAGATGGGTTTTATGGCGGGTTTGGTTTTCATGAAGATTCTTTGGGATTACATTCGAAAATGAAGTTTAAAGACATTACTTCAGTGCTTGATTTATATATCCTAGAGCCCGTGTTTGAAGACTATTGAAGAATCAAGATTCGTGGATTGCTTCATATATTCCTCGTTGCAGATCTTTTTATTTGCTAGATGCTTGTTTTGGAAGTTAAAGCATTGTCATCCATTCCATACTTTGAGGGGGAGATTGTAGGGTTTCAAAGCACTCCATGGATGATGGCAATGGGCCCCTTTGATGTATACTAGGTTAAAAGCCCAAGACTTGTCTTTTCCCTATAAATAGTCATGTATTATTCATTATTAGGGTTAAAAAGAGTGAGGCAAAATGTAGCCGCCACGTGAGGTTTCTTGTAGAGTTAGATTCTTATTTCTTAAGTGTAATTCGTTCCTCACAATTCAATAAATCGAGTGATCATTCGACATAATCTTCATTATTGTGTTTGTTCTTATTTTCCGCATCTTGTTCATCAAATCACAATTAGGGTTTTAATCCCAACACCGGGCATGCTGGATCTTCTTCGTCGTCTTAAGTACCACCTTGGTACTCCCCATGACCCTCTGACCAACCTCACCCCAGCATATTGGGGCCCTGCACTTCCTCCTGTAAAGCATCTCGAAGGGAAGTCAGTCGATACTAGCGTGGTAGCCCAAGGGAAGGTAGGTATCCCAGCTACCACTGAAGTCTAGAACGCATCCCCACAGCATATTCTCCAAGGTCTGGATGGTCCGCTCGCTCTGACCATCTGTCTATAGGTGGAAATTTGTAACATCCGAACTCCCAGGTATAATAGTTAATTAATGTATATTCATTTTGACAGGTCAACTCGACGAGTTAGAGGCCCCAACTTGTCGAGTAGAGATTGAGATGGTCGTGTGATTTTAGGAGTCCACTCGACGAGTTGGGGGGACCCAACTCAACGAGTAGGAGCTGAGTGTGAAAACCCTAATTTTTAGGGTTTTCACCCTATTTAAAGGATCTTAAGTCGTTTACCCCGCCTCCCTCATCATCTTAGCACCCTGAGAGAAACCCTAATCGAGTTGTTATCATCTGAGAGAGAGGGAGAGGGGGGGCTAAGAGTGTGTGTTTTAGTGCCATCTTGGAAGGAGCTTGAAGAGCAAAAGGTGTAGAACGAGGAGTCCTTGGATCCAACATTCTTTCGGTGTTAGTTGCCATTTGGAGGTAAAAAGCTATTACCTTGACCACTTGATTGATAGATCTCTCCATTAGAGAGTTTATGGCCAATCCATCTTCTCTTTGAGTCCTTTAGTTGTTTGAGCATTCCTTGAAGATGAGACTTCAGATATGGACAGTATGAGGTCCCTTAAGCCAAAAGATTAAAGCTTTATCAAGCTTTGGCCCACTTTCATGCCTTAAGCCCTCTATTGAGCTTTGGGTTGGCAAACTTAGCCCTAGATGTCATGCATGAGCGTAAAACTTGCAGCTTTACATGGTATTTCAGCCTTAGAAGGCTAGATCTAGAGTATGGGGCCTTAGTTCTGCTTAAAAACGTCTGAATGAGAGAATGGACTGAAGGGACTCGACGAGATGGTGAGCCAACTCGACGAGTTGGTTAGGGGTTTCCCTGATAGTCTGGATGCATTATGAACTCAGCGAGTTGGTGAGACAACTCGGCGAGTTGAGTTGGATTTTCCCAATTTTTTAGAAGAAACGAAGGAACTCGACGAGTTGGGTCAAAATGGATTGTTGACTCGAGTGTTGACTTCCATTGACTATTAGGGTTTGGTCAAGTTATGGTTTATGGAGACAATGGAGGGGTAAAATGATCTTTCACCCTTTCTGAGAGTTAGAAAAGGGGTTATCTTAACATCTTTAGAGTTGCTGTTATAAAGTGTTAATTAGAGGTGATTATGATATGTAGGCGGAGTCTAGATCGATCGTTGAGTACGAGACCCACTTGCTTATGTACAAGGTGAGTCTTCTCACTATACTTACCTGGGTGGTAACATTGTGTGACCGGAGGGTCTTATTTGAGTTATTGACTGGAGGGTCTTATTTGAGTTACTGACCGGAGGGTCTTATGTGCTTATAATGAGTTATGTGATATCATGCATTTTGTCTTTGTGATTTGTATTGTATATTATTTTGTGCTTATTGAGTTAGGACCGAAGGTTCCAAACCGAGTTGTGAGACCGGAGGGTCTTCACTGAGATACTGGACTGGAGGGTCCGACCCGAGCTGTGAGACCGGAGGGTCTTCACTGAGACACATGACTGGGGGGGGGTCCATATTGAGATATAGCCGTGAGAGCCTAATTATTTGTGTGTGGTATTTTGGGGAACTCACTAAGATCCATTCTTACAGTGTTGTGTGAAATGTGTTTCAGGTACCCCTCATGATCGCAGGAAGGCACGGGCTTGATTGTACACACCAGCTTGAGATTATGTTTTGAGGATTCCGGGATATTGTCAAAGATTTTGTTGTCTTGTGTTTTGAACAACTTATACATTTGGGTTTTTAGAAATGTGAGATTGTATTTTATGTGGTTTTAAAAATGATTTTTTTTTGAAAAATTATAGTGTTACAAAAGTCGTGCTGAAGTACAGACGGGTACCCAACTCGTCATGAAATTTCTTCCAGAATCTGGAAGTGAACCGCATATCCCTGTCAAAAATCGTAGAAGCCGGCACCCCGTGTCGAGCTACTACCTCTCTGATGTAGATGTCTGCCATCTTCTCGGCCGAGATACTCTTCTAAATCGGTATGAAATGGGCACTCTTGGTCAATAGATCCATGATGACCCATATCGTGTCAACTCCGCGCGTCGTCTGTGGCAACTTCGTAATGAAGTACGTGGTAATATCGTCCCATTTCCGCACAGGGATATCCAATGGACGCGTCTTGCCATAAGGTCTCTGGTGTTCATCCTTGACCTTCCTATAGGTCAAGAACCTCTCGACATACCAGGCTACATCCTGCTTCATGAAGGGCCACCAGTAATCAGGACGAAGATCTCTATACATCTTCATCGTCCCTGGATAGATTGAAAATCTAGATTTTTGTGCCTCCTCCATCAGGATTTATTGTACATCGCCCGAGTACGGAACCCACACTCTACGATGAAGTGTCAATAGCCCACGACTATCATAGTCGAAGGAGGAAATCTGACATATAATACACTCACTCTTCCGGTGCTCCTCCTTCATAGCCTCCTGATAAGCCTCCCGATTCCGTTCCAAAAGCGGAGTCACTACTGTCATCCTCAGGCAGATGTCTCTGATCGGGGCCGCGAATGCCTTGCAGCTAAGTGCATCGACCACAAAATTGTCCTTCCCCAGGTGGTGGAGGATCTCGCAATCGTAATCCTTCACCACATCCAACCATCATCGTTGTCTCATGTTCATATTTGGATGGACCATCAAGTACCTCAAGCTCTTGTGGTCTGTGTAAATGGTACAACGGACCTCAAAGAGATAGTGTCATCAAATCTTGAGGGCCAAAACAACTGCCCCCAACTACAAGTAGTGCGTCGGGTAATTCGCCTCGTGAGGCTTCAACTGCCTCGAGGCGTAAGCGATAGCGTGCCCTCTATGCATCACTATTGCACCCAAACCCAAGATAGACGCGCCATAATACACTAAGAAATCCTCAACGCCCTCTGATAGAGATAAGTTCGACGCCTCGCACAACCTCTGCCTCAAAGTCTCGAAAGCCGCCTGCTGCTCAAGCCCCTAGCGGAAAGTCACCGACTTCTTAGTCAGCCAGGTCAGGGGTATCGCTACCTTGGAGAAATCCTGAATGAATCTTTGATAACAGCCTGATAAACCGAGGAATCTCCAAATCTCAAATAGAGACCTCGGAACCTCCGATCTCATCACGGCCTACACCTTGGCCGGATCGACCAGTATACCGTTCTGGTTGATGAGGTGCCCAAAAATCACACCTCGCACAACCAAAACTCGCACTTGGAGAACTTTTCAAAAAGTATCTCCCTCCTCAGTGTCTCGGGCACCTCCCTCAAGTGCTCCTCGTGCTACTCCCGAGTCTTGGAATACACCAAGATTTCATCGATAAAAACTATCACATACCGATCCAACATCGGTCTGCACATGCAGTTCATGAGATCCATGAATGCGATAGGAGCATTTATGAGCCCAAACGGCATCTCCACAAACTCATAGTGACCATAGCGAGTCTGGAAGGCTGTCTTCTGCACATCGTCGTCCCTGAATCGTATCTGGTGGTAGCCTGATCGTAGATCTATCTTAGAGAACCAAGATGCACACTAAAGCTGATAAAATAAGTCATCAATCCTCGGGAGGGGATAACGGTTCATCACCATTACCTTATTCAACTTCTGGTAATCTATACACATCCGGTGCGACCCGTCCTTCTTCACAAATAGGATCGGGGATCCCCACAACGAACTGCTCGTCCTGATAAATCCCTCGTCTAATAGCTCCTGCAGCTGTGTAGACAACTCCTACATCTCGGGAGGAGCCAACTGATATGGTGCCTTGGCTATCGAGGCCGCACCAGGAACTAGGTCAATCCTGAACTCTACCTGTCTCTCCGGAGGTACCTCGGGAAAATACTCTAGGAATACGTCCGAATACTCCCACATGACTGTCACATCCTCCACAGATGCCTTACCCTTCTCCCGTGTATCCATAATATAGGCGACAAAACCTGCCCATCCCTACTGAAGGTAGCGTCTGGCTCTCGCTGCTAAGCACATGACCGGTCCACGCCGCGGTCCCTCACCCTGAATCACCAACTCTTCCCCACTTGGGGTCCTAAATTGAACCAAATCCTGCTTACAGTCGATCTACGCCCCATTAGGGCTCAACTAATCCATGCCTATGATGACCTTGTTCCCACGCAAAGGAATGGGAACCAAATCCATGAGGTAACGCTCGTCATACATCCTCAGGACACAATATCTATAAACCTCTAACGCACGGACGGATCGGTCGTTTATAATCTCGACCTCTAAAGGACAATCTAACGTGACTAAAGACTCAGCAAACCTCTTGTTGAGTGCAAGAGAAACGAAGGATTGGGTAGCTCCCGAGTCAAATACACCAACACTGGGATACCGTTCACATAGAACGATCCTAAAACAGAATACATGGAACATAAATATAAAAACTAAAATATAATAAAAGATAGGGAGACGAAACTGTTGGGTTTTGAGCATTCTAACACTCCTAAGTGTACATGCAACCCTAAATACCTTGGATCTATGTTTTTCTCTATTATACATGCAAATAAGAACTTCCAAGGTATTATCCTAATCTAGCATACAAAACAATGAATGTAACAAGATAGAATACATACCTCTTTGATGTAGAAAGTCTTCATGAAGCTTGAGTGTCTAGTGCCCCAAGTGTGACACCTCAAATGGTTCACACAACACCAAATACACTTGGAATAACTTGAGAGAATTCTACACTCATGAAAATCGACTAGCCCTTCTATTACTCACACTAGTGGCCGATTTTTGTCAAGAATAATATCTTTATATAGTGTTACAATTAGGGTAAACCCTAATTGTCATGACTTTCCATTTCCTTGGATCCATGGGTTCAAATACACCATGGAGCATCCATGGACCATCCTATGGGTTTTAGCCCAACTTGATTATCCATGGAGCATTAGCCCACTATACAAGTATGGATGATTTACACAATCAACCCATATATTTAATTAGTCTTCTTTTGATCACTTAATTAATCCTAGATTAATTCTTGATCAATACTAATTAAATAATCTTATTATTCTTATTATTAATATACTAGAACTTATAATATATTAATAACCATAAGTGTCTTATTTCTCTCATTATAGTCTATCCAAATGCATGATGCCATGCAACCCAAATGGACCATGCCGGGTCGGGTCAAGTCTTACCAATTATAGTTATGGACTTAGACATTAATCCAACAGTCTCCCACTTGGATAAGTCTAAAACTATTATTGCGAATGACTTCAAGAACCGACCGGCAATCGTAGCTCTCAAAAGCTTCTGTCGAACTCTGACCTTGTAGATGAACTCTGACCTTTGTCAATGACTTGTCCATTAGATAAGGGATCATATATTCCTCCATTCTAGATATCATATAGACTGAGACATGGATTATAATCATTCTCTCTGTCCATTTGTTGTTTCCCGATTTCCGATTTATGACGACTGACTAATTGAACAAATCAAATCAGTCCTGGCCCGGCCGAGCACTTCCATTTGTCATCATAAAATCATCGAGGGGCCCACATATATCACTTTTATCCCGAAGGTAAAAGGAATGGATAAACTTCGACTCATATAGCTTGTTCTACTACTTGTTGAATCATACACAAAGACACGTTTTATAGCACCGAGTTACCAAATGCGTTTTCGTGCAATCAATGTACTATCAACTCATCGTAACAACTCATATCTCTAGGTTTGAAGAATATAAGATATTATCGTCTCATGATCACTCGTGATAAAATCCATGAAGTGATTCCAATGAGCGCGGGTTGAATCCAATACTCAGAACTTATGAGCACTCATGAGTGTTGTAGCCCTTTGTCCAACACTTTAGACCTCTACAAGCCAACCCATGACAGTCTTAATTCATATCTACTTCCAACATATGACCGACTGTGGATGGTTTGAATAACTTAGTCATTCCGGAAGAATAACCCAGTTTATTCGGGAAGTCAAAACATGCAAAGTGAAACACAATAATAATTGAATCCAATATGGTATCAAAACCTATGAACATAAATAAAACACCTTTTATTTATCACCATATGATTACACATTATTCATTGTATACTGTTTTAGCTATCAACTTTATTCTTGAATTTAAAACAATAGTTGTCCCATGCTCCAAGCATGTACACTGTGTTTTTCTAAACACTAGTCATGCCATACACCAAGTATGCATACTATGTTTGTCTATGATCTTTACTTTGTGAACTAGATCCATTGAACATAACTTCAATGATTCTCTTTTCACACTCCCAAATCCTTACTACAACTACAAGAATTCCAAATTCATGTCATTTACTGAAATCTGTTAGATTCTAAACTTATATGCATTGATCCTCTTGTAATGATTATGCACAAAGTTAGAAAGACTTGACAACAAACATTACAGAGCATTCCAAAGGAGATCAACTCCTTGGAAACATCCTTCTTTCATTAAGTTTCCTAATCTTAAACAGATTGAAAATTCTAACTTTGAAACATTTCCAGATTCCATTTTGACTAATCCCTTCTGAACAAGAGTTGCCTCCTTACAAACTATGTCAATATGGTCCTTCCAGAATTATCACTATACTTCCAACTATCCTTGAGCAACCAATCTTTGGTAAACCTTAGATTGTTCTCCACAATTGTTTAATCCTTTTAGTCATATCCAGTTCTAAACCTTTTCCCTTCTTAATGCCCCAGGCATTTGGAAAATTTTAGAAAGGATGAATATAGCACATGTAATCAATCCTATATCTAAAGCATATGGGACACGATTCATGATGTCTCACATAAAGACTAAACCAGTCTTTTGCTATAATATTTCCATTTCAATTTGCCAAGTTCTCATAATTCAGATTATGAAAAGGGATGTCGTAATCATAATCGAATTTAAGAACGCAAATAATGGACCCATATACATAATTTCCTTATGTTGAGCCATTCCAACATGAAATTCATATATATATATATATATATATATATATATATATATATATATATATATATATATATATCCTTGACTAAATGATTAAAACCTCACGATCTAAGCTTATAGATTTGAGACGAAGTATAATTTCCTCTCCCTTAATTATAGCAAAACAACTCTTTCCCAGTTGAAACTTTTGTTTTCTATAATTAACATTGCTAGCTTGCAACCTTTGTCATAATTATCATGCTCCCACTAACATGATGATTACTCGCATAACACTTATGCTCCCACTAGCTTTGACATGTACTCAGAAATCAGCTGACTTTCTTACCAAAGTTCAGATTTCTAATACTAGATTGTTTTGATAAAACTTTATCAAAATCATACACCTTCCCTTAGATAGCACACTTGTGTGTCTCAACAATTATGAAGAGGGATGCCGTAATCATAATGGTTAGACCTTTTTGCCAGTTCTCACAAGTTCAGGTTAGTGTGCCAGTAAACGACACACGCTCCACTAACGACTTTGAGAATGCAAACATCACAATTGCTATCTAGCTAAAATCTACTTAGTGAAAGTGTTTCCTCACCATCATTTTCATGAATCGGAGAGAAACCTTATGACACTTAGATTTTTATGGTGTATGTGTTCTTATCCATGTGAATTGTCAAAACCTTAGTCACAGGACAAGGGTAATGACAAATCCAATCTCATATGGACTGAACTCAATCTTAATTTCTTGCCACCTGGCAGCTCAAGGGCCTGCCATTGCTTCCAAGTTGTTGTGCAACACATTGAGAACTCTAAGAACTCATATGCAAAGCCAACTTTAACTGGAATGGGCACAGAATATGTCAACACGATAGGTTATAAACCTCAAGTCGTGTGCTAGTGAAGAACTTCAGGTTCTATTCTTGATTAGTTCTTGAGACTTTCAAGACCTTTAAGACTCCCACTGTCCTCTTGACCTATAAGACTTTCTTGTCAAATATTCAAGGGATAGTGCGGATTCTTATCAAGACAAACACTTCACACAATTGGCCTTAGTTGGTCTTTGTTTTATACAAAACATCACAACTTACCAATTTCAAATGTACAAGAGTAGGAACTTTTACTCTTACATTTGACAAGTGTTTTAAACCTTCTTTAAGACATGTCACTCAAATTACAATCTTGGAGTATGACTCTAAGACTTGTATTGGAACGAAGTATGACTCGTCTTCTTGATTTAACCACTTCAACAATTCAAGTTCCTCTTCTTAGTCATAAGAATGCACTAAGATTTCCTTAGAGAACTAATTTTGCTATGGTTTCTTAATCATTAAGATGATCACAGAACTGATACTAAAGTACTCTCCCATCTTTTCAGATTTGAGAACCTTTTATCCTTCTGCCTAATTTGATTCTTCTTATTCGCTCTGCCATACATTGGAACCTTTTTCCAATGTCTCAGAGTTACCCTTAAGCTTGTAAGTATAATCATATTTACTGAGCTTTAGTAAATTATGACGAATAATCTTATCGATCTTTTGTGGTGGACTTAATCAGTGCACAAGAATGTGTACTCGATCCCTTAGTCCGTTACTTGACTCACACATCCATGTGAACAAGTAGTTAGTCTTAATTTTCCAATACTTGAAAGTTCTCATTCATCATGCTATACAACTTGCATGATTCCAAGTTCCGGTCCAATTGAAACTTGGGTGATGAGAATCTTTCCTTATTTGGTAAATTTAGACATTACCACAAATGAAAGAATCAATTTCATATTTCCACTCTTGCTATTAATGGAATCATATAAGCAACAATTTTTCCTCAAATGCCATTGTAAGGATATTTTAAAATAAATAAAATCAAAAATTTTCTTTTATTTTAAAACTTTGCGGAAAAACTTATCCTTACAATCCATATGAAAACTTGTTGTTATCTATTCCTAAGCAATATCTCATAACTCCTAAGAAGTAGCTCAAGAATCCGATCTTCAAGCTACACGATAGAAATCCATCTATGCGATCAGATTCAACATATTCTTTCTTTAAGTTTCTTCACTTTTCTTTGATTCTTAAAACATCACCATGTGACCCAGTCACATCATGTATCAAGAATCTCATAATAGAAACTTAACAGAGTTAGATAGTGAACTTTACCTGAAGTAGAGTCAAACTTATTGACTTTAACATCCTTAGGTAAATTTGGCAGCTTCGCAACCAGTGCTCCTTTCTTTGGCAATATAAACATATGGACCTTTTGATAATGGTACACGGGACTATCATAGACTTAGTGTTTCTCTTTACCATTTGGTCAACCAAGTTGACTATGGCCGATCCCTTTCCATTGGGAAGAGAATGCTTTTCTGGATTTCCTGTGTCACTATTGTCAATGTCCATCAAGTTTTAAGGAAGTTGATCTTAACAAATAGATAAGATCATTAAGGGTCTTGTCATAGTCTGTTTCATAGGTGTCCCAAAGGAACACATTATGTGACTTAGAAAGTGATTGAACCACCAACTTTCTCAAGACTTTGACACCCAACTCTCCCGGCTTGTCAATATGTGACTACATCTCCAAGATGTGACCACACCTAGACCTTGCCTTGCCAATTGGGCTTGAGTGACCTTAAACTTTTCAAGAACTTGTGGGTTGGGGAGAATAATTGGAGGAGGTGAATGAAGTATGATTTCCAAGGGACATCATCTTCATTTAGTAAAGCTTGTTTCAAGAGATTTGGGAAGATCATAAATGTCTAAACCAGACATGTTTTTGGGAGATATTCAAGATAATTGATCTTAAGTCCTTAATATGACACCCAATATGAAATATTAAGGCTAGGACCCAACAAACTATTTTATAACTTAGAAGAGGTATGCCGTAATCCAAGCTATAAAATATTTGAAGGTAGGTGAATGACGATTCACCAATTTCCACCAAGATAAATGAAATGTATTATTAGGTTTTAATTGGTTTTTGAAACTCCTAGATCTTTGAGATTCATTGAACTGTTCAATGGCATGTTTCAATCTCGAGTGTGCCCTTCAGGTTTTGTGACTGGGATGCCGAGGATCACAAAACAAGGTGTGAAGTAACCATTCAAATTACTTGGTACCCTTAAGTGTTTACCCCTCAATCGATGTGCCGGTTAACCACACACGCTCCATCGATACTATGATAAACATTAAGTTGCCCTTTGCCTACCTTGTTAAATACGCGTTAGTGTGTCGGTTAACCACACACGCTCCACTAACCAACTTAAACAAAGTGCAAAGTGCAATTTCATGGATTAGCACCTTATTCACATTTTCCTAAGTAACTAAGATTGGGTATTATTAAGAGTTTAGTTACTTAGTATTTATCATTAATACTTTTAATGAAGGGCGAATTCTAGTCCTGTCAAACCCGTTCGGCTAACGACCCTCCACCAGTCAAGCAAGCGGTGGGTGAGAGTGGACACCCATTAAGTTGCCATTTTATAGGCAACAACCTTATACCCACCTTATAGACCGACTTCGTGAATGAGGCGTACTAGCGGTAAGACTGACTTTACTCTTATACATATATATATATATATATATATATATATATATATATTATTAACTTATAATATTATAAAGTATAAAGGTTGAATTTTAACTCTTAAAATTCTAAGGGCTAACTTGGAATTAAAGTATTCATAAGAGAAAACTTTACAAATTCCAAAACTTGAGGGCAAGTTTTGAAACTATTCAAAACTAATTAATTCCATAACTTATGTGTTTAAAGTAGTTTTAATCCAAAAACTCTTCAAGTTCCATAACTTGAGGACAAGTTATGGAAGACTTTAAATTATTAAAGAATGTAACTTTTTCTTTATTTTGTAACTTATGGAATTAATTAAGGTTACATATTTTATTACTTAATGAAGTGACTCTTGAACTTCCATAACTTAAGGACAAGACTCTTCATCTTTTGTAACCATTGCCAACTTTTATGAGTTTTATGAAACTTAAATGTGACTTTTCATATAACTTGAGGAAAAGTTACAAAAACACATTTTAGAATCAACTCTTAGATTAATTTGGATTGAAAACAACTATTTCACTCAACTTTTCTATTAATCTAAGCAACTCATAAGAACAAGATAATTCAAATCAAACTTTTTCATGTAATTAGTCTAAACCTTAAACTAATACAAAACATGAATCTATTGACAATTATCTTTGAAATTTGATTAGCATGAACATTACCACATCAAAAACAAGTTTATAAGTTCAAAAACATCTTAAGGTAATGTTCCTAGTCCCAATTCCAGCCAAAAAAGTCGAATTTATGTTGTCTGGGGGTCCAACTCGTCGAGTGCACGAACCAACTCGGCGAGTTGGATGCTTTTTGCCTTGGACTCGGCGAGTCTGCTGGGCAGACAACATCAAAACTCGATTTTCCAGCTTCTTTTGCAAGTATAATAAGAAAACAAGCCTGGGCTCTGATACCACTGTTGGGTTTTGAGCATTCTAACACTCCTAAGTGTACATGCAACCCTAAATACCTTGGATCTATGTTTTTCTCTATTATACATGCAAATAAGAACTTCCAAGGTATTATCCTAATCTAGCATACAAAACAATGAATGTAACAAGATAGAATACATACCTCTTTGATGTAGAAAGTCTTCATGAAGCTTGAGTGCCTAGTGCCCCAAGTGTGACACCTCAAATGGTTCACACAACACCAAATACACTTGGAATAACTTGAGAGAATTCTACACTCATGAAAATCGGCTAGCCCTTCTATTACTCACACTAGTGGCCGATTTTTGTCAAGAATAATATCTTTATATAGTGTTACAATTAGGGTAAACCCTAATTGTCATGACTTTCCATTTCCTTGGATCCATGTGTTCAAATACACCATGGAGCATCCATGGACCATCCTATGGGTTTTAGCCCAACTTGATTATCCATGGAGCATTAGCCCACTATACAAGTATGGATGATTTACACAATCAACCCATATATTTAATTAGTCTTCTTTTGATCACTTAATTAATCCTAGATTAATTCTTGATCAATACTAATTAAATAATCTTATTATTCTTATTATTAATATACTAGAACTTATAATATATTAATAACCATAAGTGTCTTATTTCTCTCATTATAGTCTATCCAAATGCATGATGCCATGCAACCCAAATGGACCATGTCGGGTCGGGTCAAGTCTTACCAATTATAGTTATGGACTTAGACATTAATCCAACAGAAACATACTCGCCACCACATCTAGTGCAACACACGCCTCTTCGGCAGTCAGCTGGAAGGCTCGGCTCCTCACCACAAGAGCATCTGGCTTGCTCTGTCAGTCATATGTGATCTGCAGGGTTGTTGGAGCTGACGCCGCCACTGGCGCTCCTGGTACCAATCTTGGGCAGTTGGCCTTATTATGGCCCCGCTGATTGCAATGGAAGCAAATCAGGTCTGATGTCTAAATGGTGGGGGTAGGGGCAGTACAATCCTTGCTAAAGTGCCTAGTCTTGTCGTACTTATAGCAGCTCGATCCCCTAGCTCTGCAAACTCCCTCGTGTGGCTTGCCTCATTTCCCACAACAACTCCGACCCTGCTGGCCCTTCGACCTCGAGTCGAATCCCTTGGGTTTCTTCGTTGAAAGCCAAGTCTTCTGCCCAGCTTCCGCCTTCCTCTTCCGAATGTGCTCTATATCGATCTCCCTCTCTCGTGCCCTAAATATCATATGATCCAAATTCGGGCACGCCAAATAACTAACATATTTCCGAATGTTAGCTCTCAACATATCATGGTACCGAGTTTTCTTCATCTCCTCATCACCCGCGTATCGAGGAACCAACAAGACCCTCTCCCTGACTTGGTGGTAATCTCCGCCACCGTCTCGGTATCCTGTCTCGTATCCAAAAACTCCCTAGCCATTTGCTGAATCTCCATGGTTGGTGCAAACTCCACCCGAAACCTGGACACAAAATCCGACCAAGCCATGGCCTCAATGGCTGGGGCTCCCAACATATCACTGACCGCCTCCCACCAATCTCTCGCTCACCCCCTTAGACAAGCAGCGACAAATCTGACCTTCGACCCCTCAGGATAGAAGCTCGTCATTTGTGCAGACTCGATGTCTGCGATCCAACGTCTCGCTACAATGGGGTCTTTCACCCCGCAAAAGTCTGGTGCTCCACATCCCCTGAAATCCTTGAAGGAGAGCGTGTGAGTCCCTGACGGGCCAGGTGCCATGTGACTCCTTAATGCCCTAAGGCCATTCTCCATCAACTCAATGATACCCTCCTTGACCCACCCGAAAATCATCAGGGTCGCCTCAAGGATGCCTATTGTAATCTCGGATGCAATGAACTCGCACAATGTATCATCGACTAGCTCAAAACTCGTACCCGAACCTGACCCAGACCTTGAACCTCTTGCTCCGTGACGTGTCACCACCATTATGAAACAAAACACACAATCATCATGGTTATACATAACATCGAGAGGTCTCACACTCTGCCAGTCTTAGTTCCCCGTAGCTCCCCAAGAGTCAAGTACGGATCCTCTGCTTTCAGTAGTACGGGCCCACACTACCTTCCACATTTATCCGTACTTTCCCCTTGGTTTGCCTTGGTTTACCAAATCTGCCTCCTATCCATGTATACCATTCACAATCAAACACTTTCTGATACTAATCTCACCCTAGGCTTGCCCTAGGGTAATCTCCGACCCACTCTCCGCCATCAGTTGCATAAGAAGTCCCTGCTATCTCTACTTAACCAGCTTGCAAATACCATTACATATTACTAAGACCAGATAATTCTTTGAATGAGAGGTCCTACCTATAACGGTTGGAGTCAGACAAGAGCTGTGAAATAGGGCTAGATCTAACCTTCTGAAATCATTTAGTCCTCGTACTATGTAACTTAACGTATTCGTTTACTAGTTAATTAAAGATAACTAGGGCTCCTAAAAGCACAAAGCAAGTAACATTTGAGCATTGAGTAACCAAAACCATACATTTACTAAACATACCATCATATCACTGACTAATCAGTACTAGCATGCAGTTCAATAATCACATTCAGTAGGCATATAAGGCATCCTTCATAGATCCTTAGCCCTAATCTAGCATGCAGTTCAATAAGCACATACAGTAGGCATACAAGGCATCCTTCCTAGATCCTTACCCTTAATCTAGCATGCAATTTACATTTTCATACTTCATATCATAATATAACATATATGGTATATTAGGGAAAACTTACTTAAGCTCGGCTGATTGCACGCATCAGACTCCTTGTTCTTTATTTAAAACCCTTAATTTTAATTTTAGAAAAATTGTTTTTCTTATAAAAACCTTTCAAACCCTTGATTTGAGTCCAAACATACCCAAGAGTGTGTCCGAGTCCCTCAAACCAGGGCTCTGATACCAACTTGTAACATCCCAAAATTCGAGACCAAAAATTTCATTTTTAATTAAGTAATTATAAAACCAATAGTCTAAAAACATCCATAGTGCCATCCCATGTAAAAGCCAACATGTCAATAATCAAAACATGTCATAATAAAACAACATCAAAGTATAACTCCCAAAGATCTCATGTGCGGAAATCATGGTGTGATGCGTTGCAATCATGTCGGATCCTTTCCTTTTGAAGAGGAAGTACCTGAAACCAAAACTAAAAACCGTAAGCACAAAGCTTAATGAGTTCCCCCATCATACCACATAATCACATACTACAAGGCATATCTGGGTGCCCGACCTACCCTATCAAGCATATCTGGGTGCTCGACCTACCCTGTCAGACATATGTGGGTGCCCGACCTACCCTTTGGTATATTTCAACAAGTTACGAGGTTTATTTCACCTCTACCACTACCACATAATAACATAGCATAAACATATTGTCAGACATATCTGGGTGCCCGACCTACCCTTCGATTTATTCAAACTGGTTACGCGGTGAATTTCACCCCCTACCACTACCACATAATAACATAGAAATAAGCACATAAATTATAACAGATAGTGGCATACCAGACAATTATCACAAAGACAATTGTCTCTACTATAAACAACTGCTAGTGGGTCGGCATTGCTGCCTTCGACCCGCTCATATAGGAAGGTAACTCACCTCAACTGTGTATGCCGAAATCGTACTCCTCGGATGGCTCGGGACTCCTCTTTCTAAAGCATAGCAAGTTCTTTAGTTAGTTATTGGGCCCGAGTATGACTCCCTTATGGTCCAACCTCTAATTCTTGTCCCAAGGCAAGGTTCCCTAGTCCTTGCTCTAATGGGCCTTTTCCACCAAGGTCCAATCCATAATAAATTTAAGGCCCAAGTCCATTACTTTAAACTTTCAGGCCCAATAAAGCCTAATAAGGCCCAATACCATAAATCTCAGTCCTAGGCCTAGAGGCATTACTCCACAGTGGGCCATGAGGACCAACAAATTCAGGCCCAAAAACCCATGTTAACCACCCTGTATGCAGCGTACCTGGCACGTACGCTCGACGTACGTTGGCCTTGACCGGAAGCGGGTACGCCCAACTTTCCTACCAGTCACCCTAAGGTTCTTCTTTTGACTTAATCCATTAAGTCCTAACATCCAGAACATAGATCTAGGCTTTTAACAACATTCTAAACCACGAAGTTATGAACTTTATGCTTTTGCATGCATGGATGGGTATTAAGACACACATTAAGACCTTAAGCTCACTTAGTGTTCATCTAACACTTGCATGGTTGAGGCTAAACCATCAAGATCTGATTTTTATGGTTCTAAACACCTCCTATAACATCCTGTTTAATTAATAAATAAATAGATAAAATTTTAATAAACAAATAATTGACCTAAATCTATATTAGTAGTGGGATGTTGGTTTTGGGAAGCCAAATGTTATAAATCTAATTATTCGGGGGTTAAAAAGTAATTTTGGAATTTATATTGAACAAATTTTGGAGGCTAAGGGGGAAGTTGGTAAGTATTGGACTTGATTTGTAAAGGGTTTTAAGAGACAGGGTTAAAAAGGTAAAATATGGATCTATTTTGAAGTAAATAGTAGCTGGAGGGACCATTTTGGTCATTATGGTGAACATTTAAAATGGAGTGGGTATTTAAGGGTTTCCAAACCCTAACCCTAAGAGAAGGTCGGCCGCACCCCCCAGTCCCTCTTGCTCCTTCAGCCGCAAACCCTATAGCTCTTTCTCTCCCAGCCATCCTCTCATCGCCACCACCAAAGGACCACCCGAGCAGTTACCCTATTCCGTCGTCGGCGAAGATAGAGAGGCACGAAGATATCGGGAAATTCGTTCATGGATGCTGCTGTTGTTCACTTCTGCGTTGCTGCCTTAACCCACATTCACCATCGTTACCCCGCTGACGTTCCGTTGCCTGTGATGACGAAGTATGTCGCTGCTGCCGGAGACGTTAATGCGCCATTGGAGCTGCAAAAGACGGATGAGGGAACTGCGAGCTTCGTCTGTCGCATGCCATCAGGTGGAGATTTGTCTGGGTTATCGTGTGTTATTGCTACTGATTATGTTTGCTATGTGTGTGCGTGAAAGCTTAGCCGGAGATCGAGAGAAAAACCCACCATGGCCGCCGACCCTGCTGGTTTTTACCATGAAACCGTTTTCCGCCACCACAAGCCACCGTGAGGTGGTGGTTGTGTGACAAAATCCTTGGATTAGTGTTTTTTGAAGTTGGTTGCATAGTATTTGGCCGAAATCACAAGAACAACCACCACCACCATGAGGGGGTGGCTGCCACCATAAGCCACCATGTGTGTGTGTTGATGTAGTTAGTGTGTGTGTTTATTCTTGGTTAAGGCATTGAAAATTTTAATTAGCTAAAGTATAATGAAAAGAAACCCAAACCACCATCGTAGGGTGGTGGCTGCCGCCACCGGACACCGTGTCAGGTGGCGGTGTGCCTCGTTGTGTTGTGATTCGCTGGGATGTTTGGACAAGAGACTAAAACCCTAATGGGCTTAGTGAAACCCTAATGGGTCTAATGGACCCTAATTGACCTAAGGAAAACCCTAACGGGCTTTAGGACTTGGTTTTGGACCTATTGGGCTAAGATGGGTTGGAAACCCTAATTAGGTTTTGGAAAACCCTAATTTGGGACTTATCGGGACCGCATCGAGATTATTTAATGAACTTGAAATATTAATTAACAAATAATGGCAAATTAACTTAAATGAAATATTGGACATATTGGATTAAGTCCTTAATGGGTTGAGTAGGGACACTTAATGTGAAAAACCTTAATTGGAATTGGGTTCTTATCGGGCCACCTACTGAACTAAGTTGTTGTGGGCCTTAATGGGCCAATTAGGAACATGTTATAGACTTAGGAAATCATTGGGCCTTAGAATAAGACCCGTTAGAGAGGCTTAGGCCCAATTGGGAAAATTGGGCCATAAGTGGGCCACAACCGAGCCCTAAGGCTTATGAGAGGTTGGGCCGCGAGAATACCCAATGTTTGGACTAGAATGATTGTTTGGGCCTTAAATAAGTCCATATAGAGGTTTGGGCCCTATTTGGGAAATTGGGCCATATGTTGGGCTTTGATTCATAGTTTAACTTTTGGGCCTTTGGATTTGGGCCTTGAGTTGAATCAAGCCAAGATAAGGGTAAAACAGTCTTTTACCTTGAGCTTGGACTTATGATTTTATGTTGGAACCTAATTATTAATTGGGTGATATTTTAATATTGACAGTTCGGGAATCTGTCATCCAGCAGTTCAGATTGTGTCTGCGGGACTTCATCAGTGCCAGGTGAGTCTCCTCACCATACCAATGGGTCTAAGGCACCAATGCCGGCCCATTTTATGATATGTGATACACTAGATGAAGTTAAGTTATGTGGCATCTTAGCTGGTTATGTGATAGGGAGTATGCTAGTGATTATGTGGTATGCTAATTGATTTTGTGGTACGTGATATGCTAGTGGTCCTTGTGATACTTGCATGGAAGACCTCGGGGGTTCCCGGGGCACTTAATTATAAGACCTTAGAGGGTTTCCTTGGCATCCTAGGTCAAAACCTCGGGGGGGGGGGGGGGGGGGGGGTCCCGAGGTACATAGGTATATGACCTTGGAGGGTTTCCTTAGCATCCTAAGTCAAAGACCTCGGCGGGTTCCCGAGGCATTGGGCTAAGACCATGTGGGGGTTCCCGTGGCACCCGGTGTAAGACCCTGGAGGGTTTCTAGGGCTTCCCTATATGTTTATATGCATGGCTGGTGTAGTTGATATGATTTACGTGAGTATGTGAATAAGACCTTGGAGGATTTCCATCGCATCTTTATATGTGTATATGCATGCTTATGCGATTGTTATGGTTTATGTAGTTGTTATAGCTGATATGGGTTATGTGGTTATGTGGATTGTGTGGGGTATGCTCTAGGTAACTCACTAAGCTTCGTGCTTACAATTTTGTTTATGGTTTCAGGTATCATCAATTTGGAAAAGAAGGGATCGAATTGATCGCAGTGCACACACCAATGATTCCGCAATGAATGATTTTGGGATAAACTCTGATATATATATATATATATATATATATATATATATATATATATATATATTACGTAGTTATGATTTGAAATGTTTGAAATAAATGGTGTCAATGCTTTAGCTACATTTAAAAATGAATTTTTTTACCCTTGATTTTTGGGTCGTTACAAGTTGGCATCGAAGCCTTGGTTTGAGGGATTCGGGCACACTCTCGGGTGTGTCTGGACTAAGACTAAGGACTTGGTATGAAAATTTCCAAAAGAAAATCATTTTTTTACAAAAAGGAATTTGAAAAAGAAGCTAAAAAGGGAAAAGAACTTTGAAAAGAGCAATGTGTGTGATGTGTGCAATAAGCCGAGCTCAAGTAAGTTTCCCTAAAATACCCACATATGTTGTTTGTTATGACTTGGTTTATGAATCTGTGACTCACATGCTAGTTAGGGCTAGAGGAGATACATGTTTTGTGATGTATGAGTTGGTAGACTTGCATGCTAGTGTTGAGTAGTCAGCAATAGGTTGGCCTGATATGTGATGCTTGTAGCCTTGGAATATTGGATGCCATGCTGGAATGAAAATGATAATTGGTATTTGTAACTGCTATGTGTATGCTTTTAAAATTGTATACGGTTAGGATCTTATAGCCTTAGAATAATAGATTTGGCCTTATTTCCTATTCCTTGTTGGGTTGTGGTCCTAGGGTAGAGTCTGTTATTCGACAGTCTATTGGATCCTGTTGTGTGTATAATTTGCATGCATAAGGCAGCCGACAGTGAGGATTGATGGATGTGGATAGCGTGAGGTGCGATATTTGGACTAAATGTTTTATGGTAGTTCTTTGGGTCGGAGTGCAACTGCACGAATGTTGCTTACTTTGTGCTTTGTGGAACTCTTAAGTGATGGGAGTCAGCTACTAAATGGATGTGACGATATCTAGGAGATAGATGGTTGGCATCATGGGGAGTTCTTCAATAGCTGATGGCAGGGCGAGGTTGGGAACCTAGGAAAGCCTAGGATATGCTCCAGTGAGTTAGTGGGACGATTTAGTGAGGTTGGGAACCTAGGGGGAGCCTAGGAGTTGCTTTGGTGAGTATCGTGTTGTTGTTTAGCGGATATTCACTGCACCAATGGGGTAGGTGACTTAGAGGACTCGAGAGGATTGTTGAGGAAAGTATTGATAGGTGTGGAAGGTAGTATGGGCCCGTACTACTGGAAACACAGGATCCATACTCGAATTAGTGAGAGTCTTCGAGAATTTAAGAAGCATGGGAATGAGGATCCTTGATTATGATTGGACCGTGAGGATAGCTGCTATACATAATGCGGATGAGCATGCAAGGAGATGGACCATGCTTTGGTCCCAGCTCCGGTAGTGACCCACATCGTGGAAGGACTACCATGATTTTGAGTTCGCCTTGGATCTCTTGTATCAGGTGGCAAGGATTGATTATGCGATCTATTGCACTTTTGGGATTGGAGACTATGTCGTGGGGTTAGTTGGTAGCCCGGTTTACGGCAGAGATTGCTTCAGTTACAGCAGTTTGGGCGTAGACGAATGAATTGGTGAGTAGGTCAGGGTGTGAGACCCTGAATGATATAATCTCTAGAGCGCAAGAGCAGGGATTGATAGGAGCACGTTGAGAAGAGGGGAATAGATCAAGTGCCTATATTGGAGGGTCTCGGGAAGAGACCCAAGAGTTCGGGCCAACTTTTGATCGGCCAACAGGAGGGATTTAGTGCAGTTCTCGTGGGAAACTGCACGAGGGTTTTCGTTTCAAGGGTTTTAGCAAGTGTATATCGAGGTTTGCTTCCCCAATTGTATTTGGGGTATAACTTCAAACATTGTCTTATGTTGTTTCCATACCGTAAGTTAGGGGGTTGTTAGTGGACAATCGCTTCCTTTTCTGATGGGTTGGAGTGTCTAGTGTTGTTTGGGTTGGTAGTCGGGATCGGTTCAGAGACGTGATGCGAAAGGCCTACGGACATGATTGGTAACTCGGCCATCATGCTCGAGTCAGCTTCTAGAAGCGCGAGGGAAAGTGGGTTGATGTTGAGGTTTGGCCTGGACATCGGTTATTCGAACCTCAAGATATAGGTGGGGCATCATTTCAAGGCATCTGAGATTATCAGTCTCGCTGGGATTCGGGAAGTGTTTGTCTGATCTTTAGGAGTTGCGTGGTCCTTGGGGATTTGGGCCGTAATATAACACTCGCACAGACAAGAAACAGGTTGTCAGAAGTTGGTTATTAAAGAGTAAGAAGGATCGGGAATCCTTCAAATCTCATGTATTGTGAAGACTTAGTCGAATCTAAGTGGGGGAGAATCAAACAGGTATTTAGAACAGGGACAGGTATGAGATCGGGATAGACTTCTCGTCCTTATCGAGGAAAATAGCAGCCTAAATGGCTATTTGGTTTGAGGGTTGTGCGATTTTGGATTCCGGTAAGACTTCCCGTCATGTGAATCGCGTCTTCTTGGGGGCTTGATAACAAAATTTGGGGAGGTAGGCTGGGGCTCCAGTCATGAATGAAGTTCCGTTCGGGTGTTCGGTGGAGTGCGTGCTCGACACTGTATGCCTTTCGAATCAATAGGTCATGGGTAAGGTATTGGGCTACGGTTGTGTTAGGACGAAAGTGTTGTAAGACTACGAGGGAGCCGTAGCATTCACTGATGGTCGTTTGGTATGGAAGTGTTGTAACACTACGGGGGAGCCGTAGCATTCACTGATGGTCAGTTGGTATGGAAGTGTTGTAAGACTACAAGGGAGCCATAACATTCACTCATCGTCAGTAGGGTGAAAGTGTTGTAAGACTACGAGGGAGCTGTAGCATTCACTAGTAGTCAGATAGTGTGGGAAGTGTTGTAAGGCTACGGGGGTAGCCGTAGCATTCACTAGCGATCAGGTAGTGTAGGAAGTGTTGTAAGTCTGCGGGTGTAGTCGTAGCATTCACATAGGTTGGAAGTTAGTGAGAGAGTGTTGTAAGTCTACGGGTGTAGCCGTAGCATTCACTAGGTTGGTAGATAGCATGAGCGCGTTTTTAGGTTACAGAAGGAACAAGAGTATCCACCAGTTCGGGTGCAACACTGAGGATATGGAAATCCACGAATTGGATTTTGGAATTCCTCAGAGGGATTAGATTTGGTTAAGCGAGTGATAAAACGGTAGGAATGTCACTACAGTTATAGGATCAAGGAAGCAATGGACTGTATAAGATTCCTGGTGATATAAGGCTACCATTGGTCAGGTAGCATTCACTTTATTCTTGGATTTGGTGATGTCAAGATTCGACGCACGGATCCGATCAGCTAGATCAGGAGATTATTTGAGCCCCAGTGACATGATAACTAGTGGCAACTAGTTCTAGTGAAGAATTTCATTCGGGAGTCGTGTGAGGCGACTAAGTGGGAGTTCTTTTGGCTCCTCAGTCGGGCCAAAACCCGATATTTCAGATGATTGGTGAACGAATTGAGACCAGGGAGGTCTCGATAGATTTTGTCAAGCGGCCATGTGGCAACATACTATTGGATTAATGTCTAAGTCCATAACTATAATTGGTAAGACTTGACCCGACCCGGCATGGTCCATTTGGGTTGCATGGCATCAAGCATTTGGATAAACTATAATGAGAGAAATAACACTTAAGGTTTATTAATATATTATAAGTTATAATATATCAATAAGATTATTTAATTAGTATTGATCAGGAATTAATCTAGAATTAATTAAGTGATCAGAAGAAGACTAATTAAATATATGGGTTAATTGTGTAAATCATCCATACGTGTATAGTGGGCTAATGCTCCATGGATTATCAAGTTGGGCTAAAACCCATAGGATGCTCCATGGTGTATTTGAACCCATGGATCTAAGGAAATGGAAAGCCATGACAATTAGGGTTTACCCTAATTGTAACAACTATATAAGATCATATTCTTTGGCAAAATCGGCACTATGGGTGAATAAAGAAAGGGCTAGCCGATTTTCATGAAGTGTGGTGTTTCTCTCTAAGTCTTCCAAAAGCAATTGATGTTGTGTGAACCATTTGAGGTGTCACACTTGGGGCACTAGGCACTCAAGCTACTTGAGAACATTCTACACCAAAGAGGTATGTATTCTATCTTGTTATATTCATTGTTTTGTATGCTAGATTAGGATAATACCTTGGATTTTCATATTTGCATGTATAATAGAGAAAACATAGATCCAAGGTATTTAGGGTTGCATGTACACTTAGGAGTGTTAGAATGCTCAAAGCCCAACAGTGGTATCAGAGCCTAGGCTTGTTTTCAATTATACTTGATGCAAATTGTTGAAAAATGCTGAAAAAGTCGAATTTCGGGCATTCTGGGCACTGGACTCGCCGAGTCCACTGATGAACTCGCCGAGTCCATGTGTAAAATCATCCTACTTGTTGAGTAGGTTCATGCACTCGACGAGTAGGAGCCCCAGACAACATATATTCGACTTTTTTGGCTAGAAATGGACTAGGAACATTACCCTAAGCTGTTTTTGGACTTATAAACTTATTTTTGATGTGGTGATGTTCATACTAATCCAATTTCAAAGATAATTGATAATAGATTCATGTTTTGTATTAGTTTAAGTGTTATGCTAATTACAGAAAAAGTTTGATTCCAATTATCATGTTCATATGAGTTGCTTAGATTAATAGAAAAGTTGTGTGAAATAGTTGTTTTCAATCCATTTTAATCTAAGAGATGATTCCAAAGTGTGCTTTTGTAACTTGTCCTCAAGTTATATGAAAAGTCACATTTAAGAATCATAAAACTCATAAAAGTTGGCAAAGGTTACAAAATGAAGAGTCTAGTTCTAATTAAATAGTTTTATGAGTCCATAACTTGTCCTCAAGTTATGGAAGTTCACGAGTCTCTTCATTAAATAATAAATAAAAAAATGTGTAACATTAACTAATTCCATAAGTTATAAAATAAAGATAAGTTAATTTTTTTATTAGTTTAAAGTCTTCCATAACTTGTCCTCAAGTTATGGAACTTGAAGAGTTTTTAATAAAACCACTTTAAAGTCATAAGTTATGAAATTAATTAGTTTTGAATAGTTTCAAAACTTGCCCTCAAGTTTTGGAATTTGAAAAGTTTTCACTTATAAATACTTTAATTCCAAGTTAGCCCTTAGCTAAATTTTAAAAGTTAAAATTCAACCCTTATACTTTATAATATTATAAGTTAGTAATATTTATATATACATATGTATAAGAGTAAAGTCAATCTTACCGCAAGTAGGCCTCATTCACGAAGCCGGTCTATAAGGGGGGTATAAGGTTACTGCCTATAAAATGGCAGTTTAATGGGTGTCCACTCTCACCCACAGCTTCCTTGACTGGTGGAGGGTCGTTAGCCGAACGGGTAGGACAAAGACTATAAGTTCTCCCTTCATTAAAAGTATTAATGATAAATACTAAGTAACTAAACACTTATAATTCCCAATCTTAGTTACTTAGGAAAATGTGAATAAGGTGCTAACCCATGAAATTACACTTTGCACTTTGCTTAAGTCGGTTGGTGGAGCGTGTGTGGTTTACCGGCACACTGGCTTGATTTAACAAGGTAGTCAAAGGGTTTCTTAAAGTTTAATCATAGGCCGGTGGAGTGTGTGTGGTTTACTGGCACATCGGTTGGGTGATGAACATTTAAGAGTACCAAGTAATTTGCATGGTTATTTCACACCTTGTTTTGTGATCCTCGACATCCCAGACACAAAACTTGAAGGGAACACTCGAGAATGAAACATGCCATTGAAAAGTTCAATGAATCTCAAAAGATCTAGGAGTTTCAAATCCAATTAAAACTTAATTATATTTCGTTTTTCATGGTGGAAATTGGTAAATCGTCATTTACCTACCTTCAAATATTTTATAGCTTGGATTACGGCATCCCTCTTCCGATTTATAAAATAGTTTGTAGGGTCCTAGCCTTAATATTTCATAGTGGGTGTTATATTAAGGAATTTTAATCAACTATCTTGAATATCTCCCAAAAGATGTCTAGTTCAGACCTCTATGATCTTCCCAAATCTCTTGGAACTTCACTTCATCCACCTCCTCCAATTATTCTCCCTAACCCACAAGTTCAAGGTCATTCAAGCCCTATTGGCAAAGCAAAGGTCTATGTGTGATCACATCTTGGAGATGTAGTCACATATTGACAAACCGGGAGAGTTGGGTGTCAAAGTCTTGAGAAAGTTGGATGTTCAATCACTTTCTAAGTCACATAGCGAGTTCCTTTGGGACTCCTATGAAACAGACTATGACAAGACCCTTAATGATCTTATCTATTTGCTTGGTACTGCTGAATCAGCAATGATTTAGAAGGCTAGTAAAGCAAATGTGATTAGGAGATCAACTTTCCAAAACTTTATGGACATTGACAATGATGACACTGGAAATCCAGAAAAAGCATTCTCTTCCCAATGGAAATGGGATCGGCCATAGTCAACTCGGTTGACCAAATGGTAAAGAGAAATGCCATGTCTGTGAAAGTTCCATGTACCATTATCAAATAGCCCATATGTTAATGCCAAAGGAAGGGGCTTTAGTTACGAAGCTGCCAAACTTACCTAAGGATGGTAAAGTCAATGAGTTTCACTTTATTTCAGGTAAAGTCCATTTGTCTAACTCTGTTAAGTTTCTACTATGAGATTCTTATCACATGATGTGACTGGGTCATATAGTGGTGTTTTAAGAATCAATGAAAAAAGTGAAGAAACTTAAAGAAAGAATATGCTGAATCTGATCGCGTAGATGGATTTCTATTGCATAGTTTGAAGATTGGATTCTTGAGCTACTTCTTAGGAGCTATGAGATATTGCTTAGGAATAGATAACAACAAGTTTTCATATGGATTGTAAGGATAAGTTCTTCCGCAAAGTTTTTAAAATAAAGGAAAAAGTTTTTAATTTTACTTATTTTAAGTATCCTTACAATGGCATTTATGAAAGAAATTATTGTTTATATGATTCCATTGATGGCAATAATGGAAAATTGTTTTGATTCTTTCATTTGTGGTAGTGTCTAAATTTACCAAATAAAGAAAATTTCTCATCACCCAAGTTTCAATTGGACCGAAACTTGGAATCATGCAAGTTGTATAGTATGATGAATGAGAACTTTCAAGCATTGGAAAATTAAGACTAATTACTTGTTCACATGGATGTGTGAGTCAAGTAAAGGACTAAAGGACCGAGTACACATTCATGTGCACTTGTCAAAGTCCACCACAAAAGATGGATAAGACTATTTGTCATGATTTACTAAGGTTTAGTAAATATGGTTATACTTACAGGCTTAAGTGTAATTCTGATACACTGGAAAATTTTCGATGTATGGCAGAACGAATGAGAAGAATCAAATTAGGCAGAAGGATAAAAGTTTCTCAAATCTGAAAAGATGGGAGAGTACTTTAGTATCATGTTATATGATCATCTTAATGATTAAGAGACCTTATCACAATTCATCCTCTAAGTGCATTCTGATAGCTAAAAAGAGGAGCTATGAATTGTTGAAGTGGTTAAATCAAGAAGATGAGTCATACTATGTTCCAAAACAATTCTTAGAGTCATACTCCAAGATTGTAACTTGAGTGACGTATCTTAAAGAAAGGTTTAAAAACACGTGTCAAATGTAAGAGTAAAAGTTTCCTACTCTTGTACATTTGAAGTTGGTAAGTTGTGATGTTTTGGATAAAACAAAGACCAACTTAGGCCAATTGTGTGAAGTGTTTGTCTTGATAAAGAATCCGCACTATCCCTTGAATATTTGACAAGGGAGTCTTATATGTCAAGAGGACAGTGGGAGTCTTAAAGGTCTTGAAAGTCTCAAGAACTAATCAAGAATAAAACCTGAGGTTCTTCACTAGCACACGACTTGAGGTTTATAACCTATCGTGTTGACATATTCTGTGCCCATTTCAGTTAAAGTTGGCTTTGCATATGAGTTCTTAGAGTCCTCAATTGGTTGCACAACTACTTGGAAGCTATGGCAGGCCCTTGTGCTGCCAAATGGCAAGAACTTAAGATTGCACAAGTTCAATCCGTATGAGTTTGGATTTGTCACTAACCTTGTCTTGTGATTATGGTTTTGACAAATTCATATGGGTAGGAACTCATACACCATAAAAATATAAGTGTCATAAGGTTTCTCTCTGATTCATGAAAATGATGGTGAGGAAGCACTTCCACTAAGTAGATTTATAAGTAGATAGTAATCTTTGCATTCTCAAAGTTGTTAGTAGGCACACTAACATGGACTTATGAGAAATAGCAAAGGTCTAAACAATTAAGACTATGATTACGGAATCCATTTTCATAGTTCTGAAATTGTTTAGACACACCTGTGAGCTATCTAAGATAAGGTGTATGACTTTGATAAAGTCTTATCAAAGCAATCTAGTATCAGAAATCTAAACTTTGGTATAAAAAAAAAGTCAATAACTGATTTCTGAGTACATGTCAAAGCTAGTGGGAGCATAAGTGTTATGCTAATAATCATCATGTTAGTGGGAGCATGATAATTATGATAAGTATTGCAAGTTAGCAATGTTAATTATAGAAAAACAAAAGTTTCAATTCGTGAGGTTGCAGGGGTTGAAAAAGTTGTTTTGCTATAATTAAAGGAGAGAAAATTATACTTCATTTCAATTATGAAAAGCTTAGATTGAGTTTATAATCATTCTAAAGAGCTTATATTGAGATTTTAATCACCTTAGTCAAGAATATATATATGAATTTCATGTTGGATTCGTTCAACTTAAGAAAATTCTATATATTGCGTTCTCAAAATTCGATTATGATTACGGTATCCCTTTTCATAGTAAAATTTTGAGAATATGACAAACAAAAATTATTATGGCAAAAGACTGGTCTAGAACCATGTCTTTATGTGAAACATCATGAATCGTGTCCCATTTACTTTGGGTACAAGATCGATTACTTGTGCTATAATATTTATTCTTTCTGAATTTTCCAAATGACTTGTGGCATTAAGGAGGAAAATGTATAGAATTGGATATGACTAAAGTGATTAAGCAATTGTCGAGGACAATCTAAGGTTTACTAAAGATTGGTTGCTCAAGGACAGTCGGAAGTATATTGTTAATATTAAAAGGGCCATATTGACATAATCTGAAAAGAGGTAACTTTTGTTCATAAGTGGTAGTCAAAATGGAAATATAGAGTTGTCTCTATAGATGGAAGCAATCTGTGTAAGATTAAAAAAAAAAAAACTTAGTGCAAAAAGCATTTTCAAAGCAATGCATACTTTGAACATAAGGCTTTGTGTCCATGGAGTAGGTCTTCATTGGAATACTCTGTAATGATTGTTGTCAAGTCTTTGTGACTTTGTGCATAATCATTATAAGAGAATCATTGCATTTAAGTTTAAAATCTAACAGATTTCGATTTGGGAGTGTGAAATTAGAATCATTGAAAGTTTGGTCAATTGGTTTATTTCACAAAGTAAGGATCATAGATAAACATAGAGTGCATACTTGGTGTATGGCAAAGCTATTGTTTAGGAAAAACATAGTGTACATGCTTGGAGCATGGGATACCTAGTGTTTTAATTCAAGTATAAAGTTGATAAAAACCGAAACAATGAATAATGAGAAATCAGTATGGTGATAAATAGAAGTGGTCTATTTATATTCATAGGGTTTGATACCATATTTGATTCATTTATTATTGTGTTTCACTTTGCATGTTTTGACTTCCATAATAACTAGGTTATTCTTCCGGAATGACTAAGTTATTCAAAACCATCCACAGTCGGTCATATGTTGGAAGTATATATGAATCAAGACTGTCATGGGTTGGCTTGTAGAGGTCCAAGTTGGTGGACAAAGTTGTGCTACAACGCTCATGAGTGCTCATAAGTTCTGAGTATTGGATTCAACCCGCGCTCATTTGAATCACTTCATGGATTTTATAACGAGTGATCATGAGACGATAATATCTTATATTCTTCAAACCTAGTGATATGAGTTGTTACTATGAGTTGGTTATACATTGATTGTGCGAAACCGCATTGGTAACTCGATGTTATAAAACGTGTCTTTGTGTATGATTCAACAAGTAGCAGAACAAGCCATATGAGTCGAAGTTTATCCATTCCTTTTACCTTCGGGATAAAAGCGATATCTGTGGGCCCCTCGATGATTTAGCGATGACACATGTGAGTGCTTGGCCAAGCCAGGACTGATTTGATTTGTTCAATCAGTCAGTCGTCGTAAATCGGAAATCGGGAAACAACAAATGGACAGAGAGAATGATTTATAATCCATGTCTCAGTCCATGTGATATCTAGAATGGAGGAATATATGATCCCTTATCTAATGGACAAGTCATTGACAAAGGTCAGAGATCATCGGCAAGGTCAGAGTTCGACCGAGGCTTTTGAGAACTACGATTGTCAGTTGGTTCTTGAAGTCATACGCAATAATAGTTTTAGAATTATACAAGTGGGAGACTGTTGGATTAATGTCTAATTTCATAACTATAATTGGTAAGACTTGACCCGACCCGATATGGTCCATTTGGGTTGCATGGCATCATGCATTTGGATAGACTATAATGAGAGAAATAACACTTAAGGTTTGTTAATGTATTATAAGTTATAATATATCAATAAGATTATTTAATTAGTATTGATCAAGAATTAATCTAGAATTAATTATGTGATCAAAAGAAGACTAATTAAATATATGGGTTGATTGTGTAAATCATCCATACTTGTATAGTGGGCTAATGCTCCATGGATTATCAAGTTGGGCTAAAACCCATAGGATGCTCCATGGATGCTCCATGATGTATTTGAACCCATGAATCCAAGGAAATGGAAAGCCATGACAATTAGGGTTTACCCTAATTGTAACAACTATATAAGATCATATTCTTTGGCAAAATCGACACTATGGGTGAATAAAGAAAGGGCTAGCCGATTTTCATGAAGTGAGGTGTTTCTCTCTAAGTCTTCCAAAAGCAATTGATGTTGTGTGAACCATTTGAGGTGTCACACTTAGGGAACTAGGAACTCAAGCTACTTGAGAACATTCTACACCAAAGAGGTATGTATTCTATCTTGTTATACTCATTGTTTTGTATGCTAGATTAGGATAATACCTTGGATGTTCATATTTACATGTATAATAAAGAAAACATAGATCCAAGGTATTTAAGGTTGCCTGTACACTTAGGAGTGTTAGAATGCTCAAAACCCAACACATACTGCTTCAGGAAGTTCAATGTTCGGACAATTTCAGCTTTTGGGCAGTGTTATTAATTGTGTTTTAGGTTGCACATATGTATGGAACGTCTAGATGATTTGGGGAGTGACAAGTCACTCACAGTGGGAGTCTTTGGGCCTTGGCCAAGTAAGAGGGATCTGCAAGGATGATTGGGTCTGTGACCATGTTTTATAGTGAGAACCTTGAGTTATCAAAAGTTGAGAAGACAGTTGAGGGGCAAACAGACTGGATTCAATGATAATGATTCAGTATGAGTGGTCTGTCAGGGAATCAGACTATCTCAAGAAAACAAATTTCGGATGGAGTAGATGTAATCTTGTTGTAAGGAATTCGCTCATCTTTAAGTTTTAGAACCCTGATAGAGTGGGTTATGTTTGCCTTGAAAAGGCCGGTCACGGTTACTCTGGGAAGGCTAGGGTGTACCCAGGATTATGACCATATTGCCCAAGTTGTCGGGTGTGTAAGGTATGGTAAAGAATGATTTCAAGGACGAAATCTAATTTAAGTGGGGGAGAGTTGTAATATCCTGTTTAATTAATAAATGAATAGATAAAATTTTAAAAAACAAATAATTGCCCTAAATATATATTAGTAGTGGGATGTTGGTTTTGGGAAGCCAAATGTTATAAATCTGATTATTCGGGGGGTTAAAAAGTAATTTTGGAATTTATTTTGAACAAATTTTGGAGGCTAAGGGGCAATTTGGTAAGTATTGGACTTGATTTGTAAATGGTTTTAAGAGACAAGGTTAAAAGGGTAAAAAATGGATCTATTTTGAAATAAATAGGAGCTGGAGGGACCATTTTGGTCATTATGGTGAACATTTAAAATGGAGTGGGTATTTAAGGATTTCCAAACCCTAACCCTAAGAGAAGGTCGGCCGCACCCCCACTCCCTCTCCCTCCTTCAGCTGTAAACCCTATAGCTCTCTCTCTCTCTCTCTCTCTCTCCCAACCGTCATCTCATCGCCACCACCAAAGGACCACCTGAGCAGCTACCCTATTCCGTCGCCGACGAAGACAGAGAGGCATGAAGAGATCAGGAAACTCGTTCATGGATGCTGCTGCTGCTCGCTTCTAGGTTGCTACCTTAACCCACATTCACCACCGTCACCCCGCCGACGTTCCATTGCATGTGATGACAAAGTCTGTCGCTGCTGCCGGAGATGTTGATGCGCTGTTGGAGCCGCCAAAGACGGATGAGGGAACTGCGAGCTTCGTCTGTCTCACGCCATCAGGTGGAGATTTGTCTGAGTTATCGTGTGTTGTTGCTACTGATTATGTTTGTTGTGTGTGTGCGTGAAAGCTTAGCCGGAGATCGAGAGAAAAACCCACCCTGGCCGCCGACCATGGTGATGTTACCTTGAAACTGTTTTCCGCCACCACATGCCACCGTGAGGTGGTGGCTGCCTCCATAAGCCACCATATGTGTGTGTTGATGTAGTTAGTGTGTGTGTTTATTCTTGGTTAAGGCATTGCAAATTGTAATTAGCTAAAGTATAATGAAAAGAAACCCAAACCACCACCGTAGGGTGGTGGCTGCCGCCTCCTGTAGCCACCGGCCGCCGCGTCGGGTGGTGGTGTGCCTCATTGTGTTGTGATTCGCTGGGATGTTTGGACAAGAGACTAAAACCCTAATGGGCTTAGTGAAACCCTAATGGGTCTAATGGACCCTAATTGACCTAAGGAAAACCCTAACGGGCTTAAGGACTTGGTTTTGGACCTATTGGGCTAAGATGGGTTGGAAACCCTAATTAGGTTTTGGAAAACCCTAATTTGGGACTTATCGGGACCGCATCGAGATTATTTAATGAACTTGAAATATTAATTAACAAATAATGGCAAATTAACTTAAATGAAATATTGGACATATTGGATTAAGTCCTTAATGGGTTGAGTAGGGACACTTAATGTGAAAAACCTTAATTGGAATTGGGTTCTTATCGGGCCACCTACTGAACTAAGTTGTTGTGGGCCTTAATGGGCCAATTAGGAACATGTTATAGACTTAGGAAATCATTGGGCCTTAGAATAAGACCCGTTAGAGAGGCTTAGGCCCAATTGGGAAAATTGGGCCATAAGTGGGCCACAACCGAGCCCTAAGGCTTATGAGAGGTTGGGCCACGAGAATACCCAATGTTTGGACTAGAATGATTGTTTGGGCCTTAAATAAGTCCATATAGAGGTTTGGGCCCTATTTGGGAAATTGGGCCATATGTTGGGCTTTGATTCATAGTTTAACTTTTGGGCCTTTGGATTTGGGCCTTGAGTTGAATCAAGCCAAGATAAGGGTAAAACAGTCTTTTACCTTGAGCTTGGACTTATGATTTTATGTTGGAACCTAATTATTAATTGGGTGATATTTTAATATTGACAGTTCGGGAATCTGTCATCCAGCAGTTCAGATTGTGTCTGCGGGACTTCATCAGTGCCAGGTGAGTCTCCTCACCATACCAATGGGTCTAAGGCACCAATGCCGGCCCATTTTATGATATGTGATACACTAGATGAAGTTAAGTTATGTGGCATCTTAGCTGGTTATGTGATAGGGAGTATGCTAGTGATTATGTGGTATGCTAATTGATTTTGTGGTACGTGATATGCTAGTGGTCCTTGTGATACTTGCATGGAAGACCTCGGGGGTTCCCGGGGCACTAAATTATAAGACCTTAGAGGGTTTCCTTGGCATCCTAGGTCAAAACCTCGGGGGGGGGGGGGGGTCCCGAGGTACGTAGGTATATGACCTTGGAGGGTTTCCTTAGCATCCTAAGTCAAAGACCTCGGCGGGTTCCCGAGGCATTGGGCTAAGACCATGTGGGGGTTCCCGTGGCACCCGGTGTAAGACCCTGGAGGGTTTCTAGGGCTTCCCTATATGTTTATATGCATGGCTGGTGTAGTTGATATGATTTACGTGAGTATGTGAATAAGACCTTGGAGGATTTCAATGGCATCTTTATATGTGTATATGCATGCTTATGCGATTGTTACAGTTTATGTAGTTGTTATAGCTGATATGGGTTATGTGGTTACGTGGATTTTGTGGGGTATGCTCTGGGGAACTCACTAAGCTTCGTGCTTACAATTTTGTTTATGGTTTCAGGTATCATCAATTTGGAAAAGAAGGACTCGAATTGATCGCAGTGCACACACCTACGATTTCCGCATGAATGATTTTGGGATAAACTCTGATAAATATATTACTTAATGATGATTTGAAATGTCTGAAATAAATGGTGTCAATGCTTTAGCTACATTTAAAAATGAATTTTTTTACCCTTGATTTTTGAGTTCTTACACCTCCAAGAGCCAAAAAGGACAGCTCATTTGGACAGAATCTTCTAAAACTCAAAGGACCTCAAGTATCGGACCAAAATGTGACATAAAACACCCCAAAACTAGATCTAAGCATGCAATGATCAAGTTCAAAGCTTTATACCTCTAATGGGTCAGAAATGATGCCAAACTTCTAGGTCTACAAGCCTTCTCCAAGCTCTTGCTCCTTATTCTTCAAAACCACCATAATAACACCAAAATGCTTAACGTAAGCTCAAAATACATGCAATGGAGTTAGGGTTCGAGTTAGGCACCGAGATAACAAGGGAGACTGAGAGGATAAGGGTTTGAAGGGTTATAAGTTGTTTAAATAGGGGAAAACCCTAAAATTTAGGGTTTGCATCTGATCACCCTACGCTCAGCGTACGCATGAGGGCTCCCCGTTTCGCGCCTTTTATATGTACGCCGCACGTACACCTTGTACGCCCAGTGTACGCTCCGCCCAAAAATCCCAACATTTTAATAATTATGACTTGAATACAAAGCAATATACCTGCTAAATCTCGGACGTTACAAATCTCCCCTATTTGAATTAGACTTCGTCCTCGAAGTCTGTTGCTGCTTCTGTTGGGAATAGCTCGGGGTAATGCTCCCTCATCTTGTCCTCTGGCTCCCACATCTATTTCGAGCCCTTACGGTGCTGCCACTGCACCTTCACCAACTCTATGCTCTTGTTCCTCAGATCCTTCGTCTTCCTGTCGAGAATGGCTACTGGTCTCTCGATGTAGTTCAGGTTGTCATCTACCTAAATGTCCTCCAAAGGAACCACCACGTATCATCGACTATGCACTTCCACAGCTGCAAAACATGAAAAGTGTTGTGGATCTGTCTAAGCTCTTCCAGAAGATCCAACCGATATGCTACCTTGCCCACCTGGGCATACTGTTTGCCAGATTTCGGGTAGTTTTCAAGGTTTCTAATAACCCATAACTGTTTATTTTGTGTTATGTTGTATGTGATATTTTGAGGAACTCACTACGCTTCGTGCTTACAATAGTTGATTAAATGTGTTTTAGGTACTTCTGATGATCGCAAAAAGGCGAAGGCTTGATTATACACATTCGACTGCAGTTTATGATTCCAAATATTTTGGGACACTCTGATATTTTGATGATGATTTGTATATGACGTATGCGATTTTTTGGGATGTTTTCTATGAACAATATTTTTATATGAATTTAAAGATGAAAAATTTAGTTTAACAATTTGGATGTTACACTATATGTCATAAAAGGTCCATGTTCAGAAAACCTTTTTAGAAAAAAGGTCTACATAATTCACCATTTACATAAAACAAAGGTCCTTATGTAAATTATAGTTACAATCCCTATGTAGAATTTGTTTTTGCAAAAATAGTCCTTGTAAGTCACTGTATATACAAGTTTGACAACTAATGCAAATCCATGAAAGAAAAACCATATCAAAATATTTATTTATGTCACGTACTAACAAAATAATCCATTAATTGAATCCTAATTAAGAACATTTGCAACTAAATCTAACAAAATTGTCAAAATGACTAACTAATTTCATGAGCCTTTTTCATGTAGACCCCGAGACTCCCAAACCACCATGAGATTTTGATTTCTTTCCATGTCTCCTAAAATGAACAATGAGATTATTTGCATTTTAATGAATATAAAAAAGGAAATAAAAATCTAAGTAACCTTTTAGAGGCGGATATTTCACTTCGATTAAAACTTTGAGATGCAAGATTTTTACATGTCTATTCATGGTGTCCATATTCACCAAATCACGAACACTTGTGTCTTCTTTTAGATTAATCAGATGGTTTAATTCCATTTTTCTTGGTCGTCCAGGCATGCGTTTGATAATAGGTGAATATATTTTGTTCCCATCTTTTTGCGCCCATTGATCTTGTCCGGGCATCGGAACAATTTGAAAAAGCATATGCCGATTTAAATTTATCTATACTGAAATAGGGATCAACATAGTTGTCCTAATTAGCATCCCTTATAAAAGCAATAAAAGTTGTTGCATGTACACATTGCCACACTCGACAACTGCATTTTCTTTCATCTAGATTGATTGCCCAACGTTTTCCCTTGTACTTTACTTCAGCTTGATTGTCACAACTTCTAGTAAGTTCATATTTACCCAAGTTCTATATGACAAATTAAAAACACATATGTATGACTAAAGTAAAAACTAAAATAAATATAGTCATTCAACTAAATAATTTAACATGCTTACCTTAGCGATGTCATTGAGATGATTCTTAGCAATAGGAACCAATGCGCAATTCCATGTATTCACCAGATTTCTTTTCTTATCAAACCGTTTCATAATATTTTCCATAATTGCAACAAGGAGATAAAGCATGAGTTTACAACACAATTTACCAATCCAAGAATTAAATGTTTCTGAAATATTATTAGTGATGTAATCATAAGATTGATCATTCATTGGAGTACAACCCTAATCACGTACTCGAAGTCCACTGGAACCCTAACATGATTTTGATTGGTTCGACTAACATAGTTAAACTGCTTTGCCATCGCAACTCTAACCTTTGTGCGCTGCCGTCCTCGGAACCCTAGACACTATCTATCAACGAATGGGTAAGGATTTGCCGTCATTCTACATCCATCGGAACCACTAAATCTGCACTCAGCCATCGGATTGCCGCCATCATCAACTTCCTTATGCCCCGATCTGAAACCACTGGGCCTCTTCTTATCATCGAAACTAGGGTGATGGAGTTGTGGATCTTGTTGTGGATCTCATTTAGGGTGTGGTGGAGTGTGATTTAAGAGAAATGGATGGTTCGGTAGGTGGTGCATCGACAGGTCACTATTTGACAGGTGGTGGTCCGATAGTTGGAGGTTCGACAGTTGGTCGTCCGACAGTCAGAGGTCCGATATGTGGTGCTCTAGTGGTGGTAGGGTGATGGTGTTTTTAGAGAGAGAGAGAGAGAGAGAGAGAGAGAGAGAGAGAGAGTTTATTTTTTTCTTTTTAAATAAAAACAATAAGAAACTAAATAAAAAACTAAAAAAATAATTATATAAGGGCATATTCGTCTTTTCAAGTTGGGTGTGGACCAAAACCATACAAAAATGTTAATCACAGGGACCAAAACCACACAGACTATCCAAAATTGGATCAATGATGCACCAACAATTTTTTTTGGACTAAAACCATATAATTTTGACAATTACAGGAGATTATTTTTGCAATTTTGTCTCTAGTTTACATCTTCCATAATCTTAGCATTTTGTGTGACTAATATTGTATAACAATTATAAACATGGGGGGTTTTACCCAATCGGCAAATCCTGCATACTACTTCATTTAATTGAAGAACTAAATAAGATGAGACCATTGCTCACATTATCGACAATACGTTAAGAAACAAAGAGTTAAACTTAGTCGATCACCATGATTTCTTGATTAAAACTTATAAAGTTAGTAAGAAGCCCAAAATGGGAGCTTTCAAATATATACCCTTAGTTAGGTCCAGCCCATTCGGCTTCAAATTTCAAACCCTAAAGTCCAATATAAACCCAATAATTATAAACCAAAATTTTCAATCGTAGACTATCAAGTTTGACAAATTTTCTTATGGGTCCCCCTACTTTTCAACTAATAGAATTTTTAATCAACACTTTTCCACTAATCCTCCACGAAACCGGGTTTTTTTCTCGGGTAATTAAGTGGTAGAAATAGACCAAAGGTGTCTGAACGATAAGGTTTCCCCACGTGCAGACGCAATCACTCTGTACACGTACCAATATATTTCTCAGTCAAGAACCACCGCTCGTTTCTCATTGGCTGTGGAGTCCACGCGCCACCCTCCAGCTACTCGACTTGAATTGCTCTGAGACAAGCATATGCAGCTGCTGTTATTTTATCATTATTTACAAAACCACTATCCAGTATCCCCAATCTTTTACTCTTTCCTTCTCTCAAATTTCGCTAAAAAGCTCTCATTTTTTTTTCACTGTGTGTTTGAGTGTGAAACTGCGTGTAAATAGGAGCTCTAACAAATCGAAAAGGGGTTTCATACGGAAGAAGAAAATTCCAAAACTTGGTGTTGCTGAAGTCGTCCATCGCTACATTCTTCAAAACCCTAACTTCCTGATTTTGTTTATTGATTACATGACGGTGCTATCCAGCTGAAAAAATAAACTAAACCCTAGTTCCTCTTGAACTCAATTTCGCGTCCTAGAAGTTATCACGATGTTATTGGCAGCTGAAACCAGTTCAGTGAAGTAAGTTGTTTGCTTCAATTGCATATCTTTTTGGTTTCAAAGTAACTTAGTTAGGTTGGATTTTATGTTTTATTTTAAATTATATGTTAATCACACTTTGATTTGTTTCTGTATATTATCTGCGGTGTAGTTGAAAAGCTAGAGAGAAAAGGGAGGAAGAAGCCATGGAAGGGGATGACAGGGATGTAATGTTGGCATGCATAATATCGGGAACCCTTTTCTCTTTCTTGGGGTTGGCTTCTTTTGCGATACTTTGGGCTGTTAATTGGCGGCCATGGCGGATATACAGGTACTTCTTCCTTATTTCCTGTTTTGTTATACAGTTTTTGTCGTTTTGGGTTCTCCTTTGAAGCAATGGGGAATTCAATAGCTTTCTTTGACCACTCTTTCTTTATCAGTGGTCAACGAGATCACCTCATGTTACATTTTTCAGCTAAACAGAACTCAAAAGTTACAAATAGGAAGATTTGGAAATTGGGTATATAAGTATATAATAACATTACATTTTGAACCTCTTAAATGTTCAACCATAAGTAAGGGACTTTAGATTAACATGCCTTAAGTTATTAACCAGTTGGTTTAAATTTGTTCATTTTGAACCTCTTAAAAGGTATCACCTAACACTTTCTGTTATTGCTGTCATATTTGCTCAGTTGGATCTTTGCTAGAAAATGGCCAAGTTTCCTCCAAGGCCCTCAATTGGGAATACTATGCGGTTTTCTATCCCTTTGTTCATGGCTTGTTGTCATTTCTCCAATTGTAGTTCTTATCACATGGGGATGTTGGTTAATCTTAATACTTGGGAGAGATATTATTGGTTTAGCAGTAATTATGGCTGGAACTGCTCTTCTTTTGGCATTCTATTCCATAATGCTCTGGTGGCGAACACAGTGGCAAAGCTCAAGTATGATCCAAATCTCCCATATCCATTTTCCTTTCAGTTTACAACATCTTACACATATATCATCCATTTCTAAAAGATATTAAAGGGTACAAATGTCGTTTCATGAATAGGAGCTGTTGCTGTTCTTCTTCTTCTAGCTGTTGCACTCCTCTGTGCATACGAACTATGTGCAGTTTATGTTACAGCTGGTTCAACTGCTCCACAACGGTATTCACCTTCTGGATTCTTCTTTGGGGTCTCAGCAATTGCTTTAGCAATCAACATGCTCTTCATTTGCAGAATGGTGTTTAATGGTAGGTTGTCACTACATGTGACCTATAACCTATTCTTTCATCTTCTTCTCTCATGTTTGCTTATTCTTCATTGTACTTATTGTGCTCAAATCATTACAGGAAACGGTTTGGATGTTGATGAATATGTTAGAAGTGCATACAAATTTGCTTATTCTGACTGCATTGAAGTTGGCCCAGTTGCATGTTTACCAGAACCACCAGATCCAAATGACTTATATCCTAGACAATCTAGAAGGCAAGTACCCTTTTGGCCTTTTCCAATCTTTTATCATCTATTCATACATTTACATGGTCTTTTCACAATAAAGATTGCATCTTTATGAATCTTGCGACATATTTTCACTAATAGGAGTAATAACTCTTTCAGGGTGTCACATCTCGGGCTTCTTTATCTCGGGTCACTTCTTGTACTTCTTGTGTATTCTATATTGTATGGCTTAACAGCAAAGGAGTCAAATTGGCTCGGGGCTATCACATCTGCTGCTGTTATAATTCTTGGTATATATGTACACATTAAACCAATGCTACTCCTAATTTCCTAATTTCCTTATATCCTATCTTCCTTAATTTCTTGATTCCTATTCCTAGATTGGAACATGGGTGCCTGTTTATACGGGTTTGAGCTTCTTCAAAGCCGTGTCATTGCTCTTTTTGTTGCTGGTGCTTCTCGTGTCTTCCTGATATGCTTTGGAGTTCATTACTGGTATTTTTTCTAATTTTCTATTCCTCTAATCTTTATACATACACACACAACTTTTACCTTCGTTTCTTGAACTTTTGCGTGTTCTTTATCTGCATAGGTATCTTGGACACTGTATAAGTTATGCGGTTGTGGGGTCCGTCTTACTTGGCGCAGCTGTGACGCGCCACCTGTCAGTCACAAACCCTTTAGCAGCAAGAAGAGACGCCTTACAAAGCACTGTGATTCGCCTCAGAGAAGGTTTCAGAAAAAAAGAACAAAACAGTTCTTCAAGTTCATCAGAAGGATGTGGTTCAAGTGTGAAACGTAGTAGTAGTGCAGAAACTGGTCATTTAGGTAACAATTGGAATCATGCAGAAGGAATCAACAGTGAAAAAAGCTTAGATAGTGGAAGACCTAGTGTAGTTCTACACAGTAGTTCTTGCAGATCAATTGTCCAAGAAGCTGAAAGAAACTTTGACCAAAATAGTGATGAGTCAACTTCAAATCAACAGACACTTGACTTGAACTTAGCTTTGGCATTTCAAGAAAAGTTTAATGACCCAAGAATCACGTCTTTGTTGAAGAAAAGAGCAAGAGAAGGGGACATTGAGTTGACTAATTTGTTACAAGATAAGGGTTTGGATCCGAATTTTGCAGTGATGTTGAAAGAAAACGGATTGGACCCCACAATACTCGCGTTGTTGCAAAGGAGTAGTCTTGATGCTGATAGAGATCATCGTGATAATACTGATATTATGATTAGTGATTCAAATGGTGTTGTTGATAACACTTTGCCTAATCAAATTTCATTATCTGAAGAACTTAGGATTCGTGGACTTGAAAAATGGCTTAGAATTTTCAGACTCCTTTTGCATCATATTGCTGGGACTCCAGAACGTGCATGGGTTCTTTTTAGTTTTGTGTTCATTGTTGAAACTGTCATTGTGGGGCATTTTCGTCCAAAAACAGTCGAAGTCATTGGTGCAACACATCAACAGGTATAAAGGGTTTCCTTTGTATACAAAAGTTGCTTCTTCTTCTTCTTCTTCTTCTTCTTTTTTTAATCTATAATCTATAAAAATGGATACAGTTTGAATTCGGGTGTGCTGTTTTGCTACTATCACTTGTTATCTGTTCCATTATGGCTTTCCTTCGGTCACTACAAGCTGAAGACATGGTGATGACTTCAAAACCCCGAAAGGTAAACTACATTTTTTGTAATTTCTTTTTCTATTTTTTTTTCTTTATTTTTGAACTCTATTATGTTAAAAAATTTCAGTATGGTTTTATCGCTTGGCTTCTAAGCACCTGTGTTGGTCTGCTGCTGTCTTTCTTAAGGTACAATAATTTAATTTTTCAATAGATTCACAAGTAAAAGATTTATTTTTTTAACTTTAATCCATCTTCAACTAATATTTCAGCAAATCATCTGTTCTTCTTGGATTATCTTTAACCCTACCACTCATGGTAGCATGCCTTTCTGTTGCAATTCCAATTTGGATACACAATGGGTACCGATTTTGGGTGTCAAGAGTTGACTATGGAGGTCAAGTAGGAAACTATCGAACTCTTTGGATGAAAGAGGTTTGTATCTACTTATCTTTAATCTTCTTACTTCTTATCCATTAACTTATTAGCTTCTAAAATATTTTCAGGGAGTTGTACTTTCGATTTGCATATCAATCTTTATTGGATCCGTATTAGCCCTAGGTGCAATCGTATCTGCAAAGCCTTTAGAGGATTTAGGCTACAAAGGGTGGACAGGTGGCGACAACAGTATCAAATCTCCATACGCATCTTCAGCTTACATCGGATGGGCCATGGCTGCTGTAATTGCATTGATAGTTACAGGGCTCTTACCAATTGCCTCATGGTTTGCAACTTATCGTTTCTCTTTATCTTCAGCCATATGTGTCGCCATATTTTCAGGTAACTATTCTCACGTTTATCTTATCTTATCTTCTTCCTTTTTTATAATAAAAACTGTATTCAATTTACCATTATGCCCTTTCTCTCTGTAGTTGTTCTGGTTGCATTTTGTGGCGCATCATATCTTGAAGTTGTGAACTCTAGAGATGACGACGTACCTGAAAAAGCCGATTTTTTAGCTGCATTACTTCCTTTGGTTTGCATCCCAGCTTTGCTATCGCTTTCCTCTGGTTTGCTTAAATGGTATCTCTCATATTATATCTAATTACAAAAAGAGTTTTGAAAGGCGATTAATCATTAATTGATTATTTTTGTGGGAAATTTTCAGGAAGGATGATAATTGGAGACTTTCACGAGGTGTTTATGTGTTTGTCATTATCGGACTTCTTCTTCTTCTAAGTGCAATTTCGGCTGTAATTGTCATAATTCAACCATGGACGGTAATTCCATGTTTAAATACTTACTATTTAGGGTTTATGATTTAGGGTTTTATGTTATAACTTGATCTATGTTTTGTATGACAACAGATTGGGGCATCTTTCCTTTTGCTTCTACTCCTCATTGTTCTAGCTATTGGAATCATCCACTTTTGGGCTTCAAACAACTTTTACTTAACAAGAATGCAAATGTTTGTTGTTTCTTTTCTTGCATTTCTACTCGCCCTTGCTGCATTCTTTGTTGGATGGCGACAAGGTACACAAAAACCTCATCATTTTCTTTTATCTTTTTGATTTTTTTTTTGTTGATAACCTTCATGAGAGACACATAATCAATACTTTTTTTTTTTTTTATGAAATTAAAGGGAGATCTTTCGTTGGAGCTTCAGTTGGTTACTTTTCATTCTTGTTTCTTCTTGCTGGCAGAGCATTGACTGTAAGTTTATATAGAATTATAAATACAAATCTACAATCATGTTATCTTATTGAAGCTTATCTTTATAGGTTTCTTATGATAAACTTTATTTTATTTTTTTATTATTCCAATAGGTGCTTCTTTCACCCCCTATAGTAGTATACTCTCCACGTGTTCTCCCTGTTTATGTATACGATGCTCATGCTGATTGCGGGAAAAACGTCAGGTTCGTAGGAAATCGGAATCACCAATTCCCACTTTGTCGGAATCTCCAATTCCCACCTCTTTAAATCCCTTTCTCTAACACAATCTACTCTTGTTCAACAGTGTAGCTTTCATTGTCCTCTATGGGATTGCATTAGCAATTGAAGGGTGGGGTGTTGTTGCAAGCTTAGTAATCTATCCACCATTTGCTGGAGCAGCCGTATCAGCAATTACACTTGTTGTATCATTCGGGTTTGCAGTCTCTCGACCATGTTTGACTCTCGAGGTTTGACTTTGACCCAAGTTATAATTCAATAAAAAAAACATTCTTTTCCACTAAAAAAACTGATTCTTTTCTTCAATTAACAGATGATGGAAGATGCTGTACACTTTCTCAGTAAAGACACCATCATTCAAGCAATCGCCCGTTCTGCCACCAAGGTAATATATAAATCCAATTACATTTAGTAGTTAATAACTTAATATTGTTTTTCTTTGATTTATATTTTCTATAAATGATTTTTTTTTTCAGACAAGAAATGCTTTATCGGGAACTTATTCGGCCCCACAAAGGTCTGCTAGCTCAGCTGCTCTTTTAGTTGGAGACCCTACTGTAACACGTGATAGAGCAGGAAACTTTGTGCTTCCAAGAGCAGATGTTATGAAACTAAGAGATAGATTAAAAAACGAAGAACTAGCAGCTGGATCGATTATTAGAAAGATAAAACACGGGATATGTTTTCAACATGATTCAACAAATGATGTAGGTTACAGAAGAGAAATGTGTGCACATGCACGGATTCTAGCTTTAGAAGAAGCAATCGATACTGAGTGGGTATACATGTGGGACAAATTCGGTGGCTATTTACTTCTTTTACTCGGTTTGACTGCTAAAGCAGAACGTGTACAGGTCAACACATGAATCCATGAACCCATTTCATGTGAAGTAATTTATGTTTTATTCGTGTTAATGTTTTAAATTTGGGTTACAGGATGAGGTTCGATTAAGACTCTTTCTTGATAGCATTGGTTTTTCGGATCTAAGTGCTAAAAAGATTAAAAAATGGATGCCAGAAGATCGTAGACAGTTTGAAATCATACAAGAAAGGTAAGAACCCAAATCAAGATACTCAATTTGTCATCTTGATACTTGGAAACCCTAATTTGACACTTTTTTTTTGTTTGGGATTTTAGTTATATACGAGAGAAGGAGATGGAAGAGGAGATGTTGATGCAGAGACGTGAAGAGGAAGGGAGAGGTAAAGAAAGGAGAAAAGCACTTTTGGAAAAAGAAGAAAGAAAATGGAAAGAGATTGAAGCTACATTGATATCCTCGATTCCAAACGCCGGAAGTAGGGAGGCTGCCGCCATGTCAGCCGCCGTGCGGGCGGTAGGCGGTGATTCCGTTCTTGATGATTCTTTCGCCCGTGAACGCGTTTCAAGTATTGCAAAAAGAATTCGCGCCACTCAGTTATCTCGTCGCGCCCTCCAAGTAATTCCCAATTCCCATCTCCCATTTCATCAATAATTTTATTAAAAAAATTGAAATTGAAATTATAATTTTGGGTGTCAGACGGGAATACCGGGTGCGGTGTGTGTTCTTGATGATGAACCGGTAACAAGTGGAAGATACTGCGGTCAACTGGACCCCACGATATGTCAAACACAAAAAGTTAGTTTTTCAATGGCGGTTATGATCCAACCAGAGTCGGGGCCCGTTTGTCTCTTGGGAACCGAATTTCAAAAACAAATTTGTTGGGAAATTCTCGTGGCGGGGTCCGAGCAAGGAATCGAGGCGGGACAAGTCGGGCTTCGACTGATAACCAAAGAAGACCGCCAAGGAGACAGACAGTCTACCGTATCAAAGGGATGGAACATCGGTGCAGCGTGCATCGCCGATGGAAGGTAATCCAATAGCTTCAGATGATATTTTTGTCAAATATAATGTTATGTCATGTACAGATAATATTAAAAAAATTTATGATTGCCAGGTGGCATACGGTGACTGTGACGATTGATGCGGATTTAGGGGAGGCGACGTGTTATTTAGACGGTGGATTTGACGGGTATCAGACCGGATTACCGTTGCGGGTTGGGAATGGGATTTGGGAGCCGGGGACTGACGTCTGGGTGGGTGTCAGACCGCCTACGGATGTAGACGCGTTTGGGCGGTCGGATAGCGAAGGGGCGGAATCGAAAATGCATATAATGGATCTTTTTCTCTGGGGGCGATGTTTGTTGGAAGATGAAATCTCCGCCCTTCCTGCCGCCATGGGGTCCACCGATTACAATATGCTCGATCTCCCTGAAGATAATTGGCAATGGAGTGATTCTCCTCCCAGGGTATATTTGTTTGTATATCAGTATGTATGAGTCCTAACAGATCAAGATCACCACATAACATATTAACATAACACAATGTTTGTTTTGACTTTTGATAGGTTGATGAGTGGGATAGTGATCCTGCTGAGGTGGATTTGTATGACCGTGATGACGTGGATTGGGATGGGCAGTATTCAAGTGGGAGGAAAAGGAGATCGGAACGTGAAGGAGTGATTGTGGATATGGATTCTTTTGCAAGAAGGTTGAGAAAACCAAGAATGGAAACACATGAAGAGATTATTCAACGAATGCTATCGGTTGAACTTGCTGTGAAAGAAAACCTTTTGGCTAAAGGAGAAGCACACTTTACAGATCAAGAGTTTCCTCCAATTGACAGGTCCTTGTTTCTTGATCCAGACAATCCACCTTCTAAATTGCAGGTTGTGTCTAAATGGATGAAACCAAGGGAAATAGTCACTGAAAATCAGTTGGGTTCTCCTCCATGTTTGTTTTCTGGTGATGCAAATCCTTCCGATGTTTGTCAGGTATATCTTTCTTCTTCTTCTTCTTCTTCTTCTTCTTCTTCTTCTTCATGTGTTTGTTTGGTTTAATTTGTGTTTTTGAACAGGGGCGTTTGGGTGATTGTTGGTTTTTGAGTGCTGTTGCTGTTCTGACTGAGGTTTCAAGAATATCAGAAGTGATAATTACACCTGAATATAACGAGGAAGGAATCTACACTGTCCGTTTCTGCATTCAGGTATATTCTGGAGCCTGTGGTTTTGTTGATTATAATACAATCATCTAACATTGTAATCTTGTTAGGGCGAATGGGTTCCCGTTGTGGTGGACGACTGGATCCCATGCGAATCCCCGGGAAAACCCGCATTTGCCACAAGCAAAAAAGGCAACGAGCTTTGGGTTTCCTTACTAGAAAAAGCATACGCAAAACTCCACGGGTCCTACGAAGCCCTAGAAGGAGGACTAGTCCAAGACGCGCTAGTTGACCTCACAGGTGGGGCTGGTGAAGAAATCGACATGAGAAGCGCACAAGCACAAATCGATCTCGCTAGTGGCCGATTATGGTCTCAATTACTCCGCTTCAAACAAGAAGGATTCTTATTAGGAGCCGGAAGCCCATCGGGCTCAGATGTCCACATCTCTTCAAGTGGAATCGTTCAAGGACACGCGTATTCCTTACTTCAAGTCCGAGAAGTTGATGGCCATAAACTCGTTCAAATCCGAAACCCGTGGGCTAATGAAGTCGAATGGAACGGGCCGTGGTCCGATTCATCTCCCGAATGGACGGACAGGATGAAACACAAACTTAAACATGTCCCTCGGGTATGTCATATGTTTATGTTTATGTTATAAGAAATCATACATGTTGAGATTATATAAATATGTTTTTTTTTTTAATTTTTTCAACGTTTGATTTGTAATAGGCGAGAGATGGGATATTTTGGATGAGTTGGCAAGATTTCCAGATTCATTTTCGGTCGATTTATGTTTGCCGGGTTTATCCACCAGAGATGCGATACTCCGTGCATGGGCAATGGCGGGGGTATAGTGCCGGTGGGTGTCAAGATTATGACACGTGGCATCAGAATCCGCAGTTTAGAGTACGGGCCACGGGTTCTGACGCATCGTGTCCCATTCACGTGTTCATAACCTTGACTCAGGTATGTATTTGTTAGTTGTAAGTTGTAACAACTTACAACTAACAACAAAAGGAGTTTAGACATTCTCTAAACTTCTTTTGTTGTACTAGTTATACCATTATAACCGGTAAACAACAGGTTATAATGGTATAATTTGGATACAGATTTAAAAAGTTGAAGGATGTGATATGTATTAATGGAGTGAATGATGTGTGTTTGTAGGGGGTGAGTTTTTCAAGAACAACAGCGGGATTCAGAAACTATCAATCTAGTCACGATTCCATGATGTTCTACATTGGGATGAGGATAATTAAAACACGTGGACGTCGTGCAGCTTACAACATCTATTTACATGAATCAGTTGGAGGGACCGATTACGTAAATTCCCGAGAAATATCGTGTGAAATGGTACTAGAACCGGATCCAAGAGGGTACACGATAGTGCCAACAACTATACACCCGGGAGAAGAAGCACCCTTTGTTCTTTCTGTATTTACAAAAGCATCCATCACCCTTGAAGCTCTATAGACTGCATCACATGCACCCATTTTGGCTGGTTTATTATGGACCGGTTCGGTGGGTCGGGTTCTTTTGTGGGCCCGGGAACCGGGTCGAAGATGCTTGAGATTTGGGCTGAAATGTGAACCGGATTGTACTTGTGGCCCGAGGTTGAAGAAGGTTGGGGAATGGGGAATATGGGAAGGGTGGAGGGAAGAAGGGTTTTTTTTGGGTGGTGTATGGTGTATGGAAGGAAATAGGATTATGTAAATGAATAGGAAAGAAGATAGGAAAATTATTGAGTTTAGATATATACATGGGGTGTTGGAAGGGAGGTTTAGTGGGGTGGTGGTTCCTTTCGATTTTTAGCATATCATGTAAATGTCGACTGTGTTTATTGAAATGAGAAATATATCTGCATCTAATCTCACCATTTTAAAAGTTTTGTGAGTTTCTCAAAATGGTGGTCTACAGATCTTATGTTAGACCTGACAAATGTGTAGTGTTTGTGAAGTTATTATGTTGATACAATATACACGAACACGAAATAAACACTTTTAAGACAATGGCCCCGATACTTTTCATAAATAGAAAAATACGTGCTAATATTCTATAGCATCAAGCTTGAAAGGCAAGGAAAATAATTAGTGACTTTTAGGAGATTATATTTTTGTCGAATGTTTAAGGATTTCCTTTCAAGTTTAGATTAAAACTATGTAGGTATTTAGTTTGAATTAAGTTAAGATTTTTTATTGGTAGAATTTTGATGTATCGATAAGTTAAGACTTCTACTTTTTCAATCCATTATTGATATTATTTGTAAATCATTGGTAGTAGTCACAGCATTGGAATTTGGGACGTGAGTTTCTGGTCCCCTCATCACGGAGTTCATGAGTCACGAGTTTAATTCTTCTTTAGTCTTTTGCCTTCAAAATTTTAAAGAAAGCTACCAAAATGAGGACTTTCAAATACGTTATTGATATGATATGATTTTATCATGTAAAAAGAGGTAAACAATACTCCTATACACCTATCGCGTATGAGGTAAACCGCTGCTTATAAAGGAGGTGACGTATATTTCAAATCATAGTATCTCGAATGTTTTGCCAATTCTAGAGGCAACATAAAATAGTATTGAATGTGAGTTGTAAAGCAAACATGTGTATGCATATATAATTAATAGAAGAATGTGAGAAAGTTGGGCATCAAAACCTAACAATGTGGACTCTTAATAAATAAGAAAGAGAAGCGATTTCACATGAAGTTATCAACATAAAGTGAAACAACAAGGACAAAAAAGAAAGCTTCTTAACCATTATTTCTTGATAAAAGCCCCACATTAAAAAGAACCCAACTTTTTGCAGATAATTTGTCAAACTATTTTTAACCATATTCTAAAAGGAATGCTTAAAATGATTCATCAAGAATAACTTAATATACTATACAAATAGTATACGGCTTTTGAGTATTTAGTTTCTTTAAAAAAACGAATCATGGGTTTGACTGGTCATAGGGATGGGTGAGTATTTAGTTTCTCTAGCTTTTGCTAGTTTTTAAAATCAATTGACCGAAGGTTGGATTAAAGATCTTGAATTGAGATTGTAGAAACCGAAAAGGAAAATGTTCATTGTACCTATATATTCTTGTCAATGAGTTCTAATGTCGTAAAGTTAGTTGGCCATAAAAAGAAACTAGATAAAAATAAAGAAAAAGAGTTTTTATGATATGGCGTTAATTAGAAAACAAGTGATATATCTTGTCTTTTGTCATGAATATGACCTTAATCTTGACACATGTTTAAGCTATGTGAATTGAAACCATACTATTATTGACAATTGAGAGATCTAAAAGTACAAACCTAATCATTGTATTAATTTTTTTTTTTTTTTTAAACGGATGAAGTTTCATATGTAAATAATTACATATGCAAAAATAAAATTAGATTTTGGAGCCACAAAATCCATTCTATACGAAGTTTGTGTTTTCTATACACAATCCGATTAAAAGAGCACACAACAATACTATCAAAAACCCTATCACTTCTCGGTCTATCAAAAAAAGAAAAAGATTACTAAATTTCTAAATGCTCCACCAAGTAGTTGAAATAATTGCGTCCACTACACACCATCCTCTTTGTAGCAGTCAAAGAACTCGATTCTAATCAAGAAGACATGTCACGAACCATATGAATCGAAGACATGTTAATATCACACCATCTCCCAATCATCTTCACAATAACCTTGGCAACATCGTCTGTCAAGAAAGAAAATATGATCCACCTCCTCAATGTAACTACCAAAAATAAAGCGAAAGATCAATTCTTCTAGCCGAAATATTCTCTTTTCTGGGTAGTCTATCCAAACATGCTTTTCACATAAAAATCTTCACATTTTTTTAGAAGTAAGGAATTTCATGCTCTTCACATAAAAATCTTCACCTTTTTTGGAAGTAAGGAATTTCATTTAGTTTGGGTACCACCATGTAACGTCCGTAGATCCGGGCTAGTCAATTTAGAGACAATGAGCGTCAAAAATGAGTTTTTGATGAAAGATTATTTAGAAGGATTAATCTTAACCAAGTTGTAGTATATGTTACAAGGGTTCCGTACATATAAAAAAGGCCGAAATCCGAGTTATAACGAAAAAATTATGGCCGTTGAAGTTTTACGGCAAAATCGACATGACATCGGGAGACGTAAATAGTGAATTTACAATATAGGACTTTTTAGCCTTAGTGATCTAAACAAAATTTGTAGTATACATTAAACCGAGAACATACAAAAAAAGAACGCCTAAATCTGACTTCGTATGAAGAAGTTATGAATTTTCTAAAATTTGGCTTATCAATGCACAACCCGAAACTCGAATTTTAGATCGAACGGTTTTTGGCCTACGCGACCTAAATGAGAATTGGAGATCTCATTAATAGGAACTCAACGGTAAAAAGACAGACGAAAATGGAGTCTGTATGTAGAAGTTATGAATTTTACGCGGATATTTACCAGTATAATCTCCTCGTACAGTTAAATTTAAGATTGGTCGAGAATTAGCCGACGGAGTCAAAATGAAAGTTGTAGATCTTATTCTTACCTATGCATGTATATAAATAACGTCAAAAACGGAGCTCGTATGTGAAAGTTACAGATTTTAGAAGTCGGAAGTGTGCTGTGCAAAAATGGGTGACGTGACACAATCTTGACCATTGCTTTCTTCCCAAGTCTTGCCACCAGATGGTGACATGTGGCACCAAGTTCAACCATATTTCACCCTATAAATAGAACCTCTCCCACCCTCATTTTCTTCACACATTTCCCATTCTTTCTTCTCTTTACTCTCTCTCTCTCTCTCTAGAACCTCTCTCTAGCCCCGAAAACCCCCGAAAAGCCTAGGGAACCTCCCTAGCACGCGGCGGAAGCCCTGGAGTGCTCGAAGGCTTCAAGAAGAAGAGATTTTCGGATTGGAAACGCTTCTCCAAGCAAAACCCGGTTTTCTATAAAACCCGCTGTAAGTGAGCTACACATACGCTATTTTTAATATAGTTTTTATTTAATTATAGTAACGTTATTAGGAATTTATAATAAGTACTTGGGCTATTATTATGGGTTATATAAGTATTGTTTAACACTTATATAATAGTAATAATAGCTAGACTATTAATTAGTCTCGGCAAATAATAGACTAAACTCTAGTGGTAATAATACCAGGTTTCGTCGAAGGAAATTATTTTTTAAGAAGCGAAGCGCTGTCTGAGTTCGGAATCACCATCTTTTCAAGTGAGTGCATGGTCCCTTTCATCTTACACATAGATATGAAGTATTTAATATAAATTACGTGCTATGTGTGCATATTGTTTGAATACTTGCTGTCTATGCTGGGTGAAATATTTTTATACACGTTTTAAATGATTTAAGCTGTATACATATTTTATATCTACAAAATGTGTTGGGTAATACATGGGTAGATGTAATAGTTGCTGTGTGACAAAATAAAATAATGAGAGGCCTCGATATAGATGTTATTGATGATCCAATCATCTAGCGGAGTATAGATGACGACCACAAACTATTCTAGACAGTCCAGTGGAACGCTAGCAGGCTCGCAACCTGTAAGTGTTTATTTGAACTGTGTGCTCACCAACAGTACTCCATCCCCCACATGGTTGCCTTATTTGACATGAATTGCTGAGGAACCCCCGAAACATGTGTTGTCACCCCGATGGAAGTCCTTAGACTAGGTCCCTTGTGTTAGATGTTTTAGGGACGTAAAGTGAGGATAACGGGAACGGGTAATTGGGTTTGTTTGGTTTGACAAACTTAATAAACTTATTTATTATGGGTTGAAAACCATATGTACTCACCAGGTTTCCCAACCTGACCCGCTCAGTTTATTTATATCACAGGTGTTGATATGAAGTCACATTACACTGAGAGATTAATGAGATATAAATCACTAGTGATAAAGAATGTAAGTTCTGTTTATGCTTATGTTTCTGTATTGACGACGACATCCCAAATGTTTTAAAATGAATAAAAATATTTTTCTTCGGAAATGCTTTGATAACGTATTTATCATGTTTTACTGGGAACATATTCCGCAACATTTTTATTAAAAGAGATACTCTGATTTTTATAAAGCATAAACAAAATTGGTATTTTCTGGCCATGAAAATGGGGATGTCACACACCATTTGTCAATAAAAGATTATCAATATAATTTTTCATGCCATTTACTTTGAAATTCATCCCACTAGTTATATCCAAATCCACTGATCCAAGTGTTCCAAAAGAACCACAGACCCAAACAAAAATTCCAAAGTTGAGAGTTGAGCTTACTTAGCTATAACGTCCTAAAATCATGACAAAATTTTCATTTTTAAAAATCATACCAAAATCTATAAATCATACAAAACATACTTTCCAAAATCCATAATTATAAATCAGAGTATCCCAAAATCATAGGTCAAGTAAATATCCGGGATGATGTGCACAATCAAGCCTTCGCCTTGCCCCTACCCTCTGAAGTACCTGAAACCAAAAAGTTAAGGTGTAAGCCAAAGCTTAGTAAGTTCCCCCAAAGTATGTTGGATTAGTGTCTAAGTCCATAACTATTTTGGTATGTACTTGACCCGATGGTGCATGGTCCTTTTGGGTTGCCTTCACCAAAGCAACGTGACAGGATGAATTATGGAGAGAAAGGATTAATTATGATTTATTAATATATTATAAGAATAATATATTATGAGAATAATATATTAAAGGAGAAATCATAATGTTTAATTAATATTAGTCAAGAATTAATAAGAATTAAGTTTGTGGCTAAAAGACATTAATTAAACTTAAGGGACTAGAACTGTCAATTATATGATAGTTGAATATTGAGCTAATGGACTCCATATTAGAGGGGTGGACGAATTCTATGGGGAAACCCATTAGAAATCGTTCTAGGCCTCTAAGGAGGGAGTCCATGGGTTGCTTAGGGCTTAAGCATCCAAATTAGGGTTTCCTTGTTAGATAACCCTAATAGCCTCACTATTTAAAGGGCCCTTGAGACTCAAAAACGTGGTGAACTTGTTCCTTTGGGTTTCCACATGTTTTGGGCAGCCTCCCCTCTCCTTATTCTTCATCCTCTTGCTCTTGGAGTTTGTAAGCCATTAGAGGAGTGACACTTGTGACTCTAAGCTTTCTAAAGTCATTACAAGGAGGATTTGAGATTGTTATTGCTACATAACAATCAAGGTAAGATCTAAAACCCTTTCACATGTTAATATGATTAATTGTATACTAGAACTAGGGTTTAAAGTCTTGGATGAATTGAATGTACAATAGAGAAACCTAGATCCAAGCATTAGGGTTTGCATGAGCACATAGGATGTTCTTATGGCTAAAACCCATCAGTGGTATCAGAGCCTTGATTGGTTTCTTTTGTATTGATGCCTTGTATGTTTGTCTAAGCTGCAAAATCGTTTTTTGGCCTCCCTGCCTGATGAACTCGGCGAGTAGGCCCCTACTCGACGAGTCCATAGGGGTACTCGACGAGTTCGAGCGTCAGAAAGAGGGGATTTCGGGATTTCTTGCTGTTTTACTCATGGATACTTGCCTTATCTGTTTTAGGTCATTAAAATCCGATTTTATACACATTTATGAGTATATCCTTGATTAAACAAAAGATAATTACCAATTGATTAGATAATAACTTCCTTATTTGATTAAAGTTTGATTATTTGTATTAATTGGGTAACTTATCTTGCAAGAAATTAATTTTAGGTCAAATTAGATAATAATTAGATTAATTGTTTAATTTAAGTTATTTGCTATTTGATCCTTGTGTTTTGAAAAGTTTCAAAACTTGCCCTCAAGTTTTGGAATTTAAATTTTGATTAAAAGGTTTGATTTTAAAATATTTAAATTCTAAACCCTAATGTTTTGAAATGTTTCAAAACTTGCCCTCAAGTTTTGGAATATAAAAGTTGATTAAAAGTTTAATTTATGAATGTTAAATTCTAAAACCCTAGTATTGTTTTGAAAAGTTCAAATCACACCTTTATGGTTTTATTAATTAATTATGTGTATAATTAAAAGAGTTTTAATAAATCCATAAAAGTTTTGGTTTACAATTTAATTGAATTAAAAGTATAATTATTAAATTTGACCACATAGTATTTTAAAAGTGTAAAATACACCCTATACTATATATAACATTAAAAGTCTAACATTATATATATGTATGAGTAAAAGTCAGTCTTACCGTTAGTAGACCTCATTCACGAAGCTGGTCTATAAGGGGTGTTTGAGGAAATTGCCTATAAAATGGCGATTGACACTACAAGAAAAAGACCCTTTTACGACGCGCAAACAACGACACTCAGAGATTTATGTTACGCAAAAGAGAGTGACGTTAAAAAAGTGTTATCTCTTCAAAAAATTTAAGGATTTAGGTCGCGCATTATTGGGTGCCCTTAAATTAGTGTCTCATGTAAAAAAAATAAAAAACACGGAGGGCACTTTAGCTAAAAGGTGCGTCGTCTATGATTGTCGTTTTATATTTTTTTAAGAAACGCGCTTTTCCTTAGAGGGAAAATGAAATCCCCAAATTTTTTAAACACCCGCCTTCTTCTCCCTCGTCTCCACCCCCTAATCGAAGCTACCAGTTGAACAACCCCTAATCGACACCACCACCTTCTCGTCTCTCCTTCTCCACCAAGTTTTCTCTCATCTCTATCCTCCATCTTCTGGATTGTAAAGGCGTCGTTTTATAATTCTTTTATCAAACGCACATCCACTATCCTCAATTACAAAAGGCGTCCAAATCTTGGGCTTTTTTTTTTCATAAGATCTCATTCCACCTTACCTCATACTCACCTCTACACAATCGACTGTCACCACCATTCCTACCATCCGCCGCCGCCCTACCATCTCTTCCATCACCATCACTTTTCGACGTGAGAAAAGGCAGCATCACAGCGAAACCTTAGGCGCCAAAACAACTCCGGTATATCGATCCTATATCTGTTTTCAATTTGCATCAACTGCGCCTAGAAAAACGAAACGTCCGATGCATAGAAACATCGGTTGGAGTTTGGAGAACTCAATGCCCTAGAATCACGTAGATGTGGGCATCGATCTAATAAATAAAAAGTAAGAACCTATAACCGATTTGATGATTTCTCTTATTCTCTCTAAATTTGATATTCTGCCCTTCAAATTTCTTAGTTATCAGTCGATTACATAGCTCCTAAGTTGTTTGTGAATCGATTTTGATTTCTATATACTCCAATTTTGGTATTTTTCAAGTTCTTATTTGCGATTTCTCTAATTAATATCGTGGTTGTAGGGTCGATTATTTTTCTGTGAGTTAGAAGTTTACAATTTGATTTGTTGTTCTCTACTGGACAAGGGACGCCTAATTCTGGAGATAAACAGATTGATTCTGATTTCTGAAGAGAAGAAGATAGGAGGCTTCGATAGGTATTTTTTTTGTTGTCTCTCTAATATGCAAACTAACTCCTGACTCTGATACTTGTATTATTAATCTGTTTATTGGGTTGGAGTTTTAAGATTTGTGTGGGTTGGAGTTCGATGGTCTTCACTCTTCTGAGGAGTTCGACTCTCATCTCAGAAGTTCAAAAATATCAAAATTCAAAAATTTCAAAATCTCAGGTATAATTTTTGTGGTCTAATGTGAATATATATCATTATCATCATACTATTTTTATTATAGGGATACATAGAAGGCAACAGACCAGCTTACACTAAAGATTTTATGAATAAGGATTTGACAAAGAGATAGGTAGCAAAGTGCTCAAGGAAGCTTTTAATAGAGGAGTTACATTCTTTGATACTGCTGATGTATATGGGGTTCAGCATGCTAATGAGATACTAGTTGGGAAGGTAATTGTATTTTCTTATACAAAACAACAAAGCTATATAAATAATCTTCATGAAATTATTGCAATGTAATCACATTGGTAGACATTTATCCTAGTTGATTAAACTAGAATGCTTCAGGCATTAGATATGGATCTCTTCTATAATATGCGTGATTTTTTAACTTCTCTTCATCTATTTCATTATTTTTTTTTTCTGATTTTATGCATTTTTTTTAAGAAATGTAGTATAATTGTTTCATTTATTGACAAGTATTGTTGTAAAATGTAAACAGGGAAAGTTTCTAGTTGATTTAGCTTGTCATGGTGATAAGTTGTTCCAAGTAGTGTTCAAGGAATGGTAAGTAATCTAGGACAACTAATCTTTGTTTCCCCAAATTGCAATCCAGTCAAGGCTTCATGAATTATTAAAATATAATTTTTTTAATGTAGCAACAAGAACCATTGGTGTGATCAGTAAAATCGATCAAGCATCTTCCGATCCCAAAGTTCTTGCTGCTGTTCAGGCACTTCTGTTGGGTCAAGGACCAAGGGTATGTCTGTGATCGATTATTTTGATATTACTTGGTTTACGTAATTTGTGTTGCTATGTATCAGATTAAGAATAAATTACAAAATGGTCCCTCTGATTTCTGCTATGTATCAGATTAAGAGCCCTCACGTCTCTATGTTGACGAGGTAAAAAAACTACACATTATTTTGTTTTTTTCATTTTTAATTAATTCCCCTTTTCTCTTATTAATATTATTATTCTTTTAATTTCATTTATGTAATCATTTGTAATGAGTACAGATTCATCGTGTACTTGCGGACATAGTTTCAGCTTCAGCTAATGCTACACCAGGACTTGGGAGATATCCTCCATTTAAAAGAGAGGTACTTTGCCTTTTTCTTTTTCTTTTACTGATATGAGAAATGTACTTGTTTTTACTCATGATAGCAATTTGATAATGCTGATGTGGCACTGTTGTGTGCTATTGTTTTGACTAGGTGGTGGCAATTGCTACAACAACTCTGGAGGGGTATAAGAATGATGCAAAGACCATGGTGATTGCACTTGTTATTATTTTTTTATGTAATATCAGAACTCATGACTCTTTATATGTGTCACCAGGCTTACCTGATAACAAAGATTGTTCTCTAATAAAAAGATCCAAGAAGTAGATAAGTATCCCACCCTTAATCAGGTAACTAACTAAGTGTATGACTGTAGATATTTTCAATTCCTTTCAAGTGTATATGTAACACTCAGTGTTGTTTTTGCAGCCAATATTGGTGGCTTCGGGAAGAAATCCACCTCAAGTTTACTTTTGAACCAAACAAAAACCTTAGAGATTCAATTCTTTAAAGTACATGTTTCAATATAAATGACTTGTAACTGTAAGTTTCCTTTTTTACCCTTTCTTTCACTCCCAAAAATCAAAAAATGATGTTTCATTTTCTTTCTTCATCTTATAGGTTTGGTCTGCACCAAATTACTGCTATCGGTGTGGCAACATGGCTTCAATTTTGAGCTTTAGTGAAAACATGGTATTCCCATAAGGTAATTTATCTTTTTTCTTTCTTTTAGGAGTATATTATTTAATAATGAATTAATGATTGTGGTGGGTGTGACAGGAGAGAGAGGTAAAGTTTTTCACAGAAACTGAAAAAAACAATCAGATGAGAGGACCAAGGACAGGGGTACCTTACTTTTTGTAAGAAAGGAATGAAGAAAGAAAGAAATATGTTTTCTCAAGATATGATGATGATGATGATGATTTTTGGGTATTCACACCATTTTATCAATTTAGCCACTGATATATATATATATATATATATATATATATATATATATATATATATATATATATATATATATATATATATATATATATATATGACGTGAAATCAAGAATAAGGTTCCCTCACACACTCGCCAAATTCTGGTGGTTTTTTATACTTATGGTTGGATCCTTAATGATATCAATTGTTGTGAGCATTCACATGACATAAATATTTTTTTTCAGTAGTTTTATTTTACTATATTTTGTATCCACTGAACTACATTTTGCACTTTAGGTGATAACTATTGGGTTTTCTGCAGAAATTGGAGATATAAAGGAACATTGTAGGTTTCCAGTTTCTTCTTTATAGTTTATATCTCTCATTATATTTCATAATAATTGATTGTATATAACAGAATTCCATAATTTAGTGTGTATAAAGGTACACGAACAAGGACAACTTTTATTTTCATCATAGGTTTCTGGATGCTGAATCTTGCTAATAACATTGTTCAGGTAACAATTTATAAAAAAATTCCTTTTTTTTTTAAAAAAACTTGTGTTTTTAAACCATTATTTTAAATTCAAGTAACAATTTTAATAATTTCAGGGCCCCGCTCGAGCTCTCCTGGCTGATTTAGCAGGTATGTACCAATTTTTCTGAATTCCTCAATCTTAATATAGATCAAAACCCTAAACCCAAATCTGTTAATAGTTTCACCTTATGATGTTTGTGTTATGTCTCTATAAATGCTATTAATAATATTTATTCATTTATTGATAGGCCCTGATCAGAGGAACTTAGCAAATGTTATATTTTGTTCATGGATGGCGATTGGAAACATCTTAGGGTTTCTATCTGGTTCTGGTGGAAATTGGCACGGGTAAATTATCTATTGGAAGTCTTCTTATTATATCATATGGTTTTATTTGACTTTTTTCATTTTTTTTTCTAATTAATTTGATCATTCTCCATGGCAGGTGGTTTCTTTTCTTGAAAAGTATAACTTGGTGTGAGGCATGTGGAAATCTGAAGGCATCTTTTTTAGTTGCAGTGGTGAGTTTTTAATAGCTAAATATAACTATATCTTAAAATTGATAAATTGACAACCAAAAAGCCTTCTGATGTTTCTAACTAACAAAAGGAAAATTGGAATATTAAATAATACAAAACATGTTGGCATGTTTGCAGATTTTTCATACATTTTGCACACTGGTGACACTCTACTTTGCAAAAGAGATCCCTTTAGTACCAAAACAGCATAAAAATTATTAGATTTTGCTCCTCTTCTTAACAATCATCAGTAGACTGGGTCTGAAAATTCAGACTCAAAACCCCTGACAAGGTGGGTTATGCCTTTCAAGATCTATTGGAGATAGAGATGTTGGGGAGTTCATTATTCCAGTTCCTCATGTCAAACAAGTGAAGGTTAGTTTAGTAATTAAACTCAATTTATTCCTCTTTTTATTAACAACTTTTATTTATTCATGATCTTCAACTATCTTCTTTTTGTGGGTGGCTTGTAATTTCAAGTGATGGAGTCTGGGATGCTCTTTCCACTGAATCAGCTCTGGAATGCAGTCGCGGATTGGTTTCGGAATCAGCAGCAGCACAAATTGTCAAGGTATGGAAACAAAAAAATGTCAAATTTGTAATAAAATATTATGCAATGAATTCTATTTTTTGTATATGATATTTTGTATGACATTAAATTTTATGAAATGGATTATATTTTTTGTATATGATATTTTACTTTCTATTATGAGGCATTAAATGCAAATTTAATTTGAAAATTAGTAAATCTATAAAAAATATATTTTTTTTAAACATTTAAAATTACGATACGCAAAAATGTGTGTCGTCTTCATTTATGACATGGACTTTCTTGACGGAGGCTTCCTTGATACGCATTGCGTGTCATAAACACGTGCGTCGTAAAGTTACGACATGCAAATGCGTGTCGTCTTCCTTTATGACAGGGCCTTCCTTGATACGCATTGTGTGTCATAACCGCGCGTCGTAAATGCGCGTCATAAATGCGCGTCGTAAATGCGCGTCGTCTCTCTTTATGACAGGGCCTTCCTTGATGCGCATTTGCGCGTCGTCTGAGCATTTTACGACGCGCAATGAGCGTCGTAAAAGGCCTTTTTTCTAGTAGTGTGAATGGGTATCCACTCTTACCCACCGCATTCTTGACTAGTGGAGGGTCGTTAGCCGAACGGATAAGATAGGACAAAAACCTTCCATTATAAGTATAATGAAGTACAAAAGTAGCTAAATGTTTTACAAATTCCCAATCTTAGTTACTTTAGGCAAAAGTGAATTGATGCAATTCAATGAAACTACACTTTGTGCCCTTGCGAAGACGTTAGTGGAGCGTGTGTGGTTAACCGGCACACTAAATGGTTCTAAGCAAAGGTAGCAAAGGGTGACTCAATGTTTGTCATAGTTCGGTGGAGCGTGTGTGGTTAACCGGCACATCGAATAGGTGACTGTAACATGTGGGGGCACCATGTAAGTTTGTATGGTTATTCACACCCGCTTTGTGATCCTCGGTATCCCAGTCACAAACTAGAGGGGCATATCGAGATTTAAACATGCGATTGAAAAGTTCAATGAATCTCAAAGGATCTAGGAGTTTTCAAAGCATTTAAAACTTAATCGGTTTTTCGTTTTTCATGGTGGAAAATTAGTGAATCGTCATTCACTTACCTTCAAATATTCTGCAACTAGATTACGACATCCCTTTTCTAGGTTGTAGCGTATTGTGTTGGGTCCTAGCCTTAATATCTCATTTGGGTGACTTATTAAGGACACAATCAATCAACTAACTTGAATTTGTTTTCTCCCATTTTGTAGATGTCAAAGTATGATAACTATGGTATTCCCAAATCCCGTGGAACAAGCTTTCCACATGAAGATGATATTCCATGATTCGATCGAGGAACAAGAGATCATGCTTCACTTCCTCCACCTCCTCCAATTATTCTCCCTAACCCACAAGTTCGAAGGCTTGAAAAGTTCAAGCTCACTCAAGCCCTTTTGGCAAGTAAACATGAAGAAGGAAAGTCGATGTGTGCACACGTCCTAGAGATGAAGTCACATATTGATAGGTTAAGAATGTTGGGATCCGTTGTCTGTGAGGATCTGGCTGTTGACTGGGTTCTTCAGTCACTTCCTAACTCATATAGTGAGTTCGTAAGAGAGTACTATATGACGAACCACGACGTAACCCTCATTGATCTCACCGATATGCTTATTGCTGCTGAATCAACAATGATTTGGCGCACTGGAAAAGCAAAGCTGATTGGTGGATCTGCCTTCCAGACCTCTATGGATATAGGCAATGGCAACGAAAGGCATGCCATGATCGAAAAGTTTGATCATAAGAGAGAGGCAAAGTCAGAAGTAGTTTCGTGTGCTATTCCAAAGAACTCAATCTGCTTTTATTGCCAAGAGAAGGGGCATTGGAGACGAAGCTGCCCTATTTACCTAAGAGATCTAAGAGATGGGAGAGTCAAAACGTATGGCTCTGCTTTAGGTAAAATCCATTAACTAACTCTTTTAAGTTCCTATTCTAGATTCTTAATACATGATGTGATAAGATCACATTTCGATGTCTTGTAGGATCGAAGAAAAGAGAGGAAGCTTAAGGGAAGAAGTGAGCGGAATCTAATCATGAAGAAATGGATTTCGATCGCATTACTTGAAGATTAGAATCTTGAGCTACTACTTAGAGTTAGAATAGATTGCTAAGAAATATATGTATTAGCATAGTTTTTCAATGAGTTGCATTGTAAGGACAAATTTTTCCGTAATAAGATAAAATTTGATTTTGTTTATTTATTTATCCTTGCAATGGTGTGTATGAAAAATTGATGTTTGAATGTTTTCTATTATTAGAATAATGGATTTGATTCTTAATTATGTTATTTGTGGAAATGTCGAGAATTACCAAATAGGGAGAGTTTCTCATCGCCCAAGGTTTAATTGGATAGAAACTTGGAATCATACAACGAGTATTGCATGATGAATGAGAAATTTCATATTTGTAAATTAGACTAATTCGTTGACAAAGTGTCAAGTGAAGGACTAGGAGATCAAGTACACAAGGTTGTGTGTTGATCAAGTCCACCACAAGAGTAACAAAGATATTCGTCATGATTGACTAAGGTTAAGTAAATATGATTATACTTATAAGATTAAGTATAATTCTGAATTGATTGAAAGAGTTTAAATCAATGGCAGAACGAATAAGAAGAATCAAGTAGGCAGAAAGATAAAAGTTTCTCTATTCTAAGAAGAAGGGATAGTACCTTTTATTATGTTTTATGATAGGTCTTGATGATTAAGAACCATATGTATGAGAATTGTATGTATTGTATGTATGAGAAGAGGAATCAAGAATTGAAGAAATTGTTAAATCAAAAGGCCAATCATACTTCGTTCCAAAACAAGTCTTAAAGTTAAGATTGTGACATTGAGTGACAAGTATTAGGAAGGTTTATAACATTCATCAAATGTGGAAAGTTGTGATAAGACACCGACCAACTAGAACCAATTTTATGAAGTGTTTTGGTTTGATAAAAGCTACACTAACTCTTGAATATTTGTTTATCAAGAAATGTTTATTGACAAGAGAATCTTGTATTTCAAGGAGTCAATGGGAGTCTTAATGGTCTTGAAAGATTTCAAGAACAAATCAAAATAAACCTTGTTGAACATCACTAGCACACGACTTGAGGTTTACAACCTATCGTGTTGACACTATCTTGTTTCTGTGCGGTTCCAATCGAGTTAATTATGAATGTGAGTTCTATGAGTTCTCATTTGAACGCATAAAAGGCAAGCGCCTTGATCAATGAAAAGTACATTGATAAGAAAGGGTGAGCTGCTTAGCTACTTGGAAGACATGGTGGGTAACCGCGTTACCATAAGGCAAGAAATCAAGATTGAGAAGGTTTGGTCCATATGAGTTTGGATTTGTCGCAAACATTGGTTTTGACAAATTTGCATGGATAGGAACACATACACCATTAAAATCTAAGTGTCATAAGATTACCTCATTCATGAAAATGATTGTGAGGAAATGCTTTCACTAAGAGAGATTTTAAGAAGATAGTGATTGTGAAAATTGTATTCTCAAATCCGATTATGGTTACGGTATCCCTTTCCATGATTCGAATTGTGAGATTTGGCAATTAGTCTTAATTGTTTAGACACACATATGAGCTATCTAAGGCAAAGGTGTATAAGCTTAGATAAAGGATTATCAAAGCATTAGGTGTTAGAAACATGAACTTAAGAAATTCAATAGGTATTGTTTTTCTAGAAGTTAAGATGGTTTCTGAATACATGTTAAAGCTAGTGGGAGCATAAGTGTTATGCTTATGTGATAATAATCATCATAGTGGGAGCACAAATGTTGTGCTTGTATGATTATTATGGTAAGTATTGCAAGTTAGCAATATTAATTATAGAAAACAAGAGTTACACTTTGCAAAGTTGTAATGGTTTAATAGTTGTTTTGCTATAATTAAGGGGGAGAATATTATGCTTCATTTCAAATCTAAAGGCTTAGGTTATGGAATGTTAATAAATTTAGTCAAGGATACATAGTGCGATCTCAAATTTCGATTATGATTATGGCATCCCTCTTCATAGTTCAAATTGTGAGAATGTGACACATAAAATATTATGGCAAAAGATTGATAAAGTATCGTATCTCTATGTAAGACATTATGAATCGTGTCCCATACGCTTCGGGTATAGGATTGATTGCAAATGCTATAATATTTGACCATTCTAAAATTTTCCAAATGTCTAGCGCATTTAGAGGGAAAAAGGACAAGAATCGGTTTTGACTAAGATAATTAAATAACTATCAAAGGACGATCCAAAGATCGCTGAGGATTGGTCGCTTGTGAGTAGTTGGAAGTATGATATTGGATGGACCATATCGACATTATTATGAATAGATAAGATTCTATTAAGAATAAGTTGTCATATGACAAATATGGAAATGTTTCCATATTGGGAGTTGGACATTGAGAGTCTATGTCTAGATTAGAAAATTTTATACAAAAGGATGTTCAAAGGAATGTACTTTCAGTGAGAGACATCATGTCAATGGAATTGTATTGTAACAATCTCAAATAGAGAACTTTGTAATTTCATTGGCAATAGTCATTGTGATTTTTTTGCTATGACATTACAAAAGGATCATTGCATAAAATGTTAGAATCTAGCATATTCTATAAGTAGCAAGAATTTGATATTCTTACACTTGTGATAGGGATTGGGAGTTGTGAAATGAGTGTGATTGGAAATGTGTTCATTTGACCTATTTCACAAAGTAAGGACCGTAGGTAAATATTGTGTGCATGCTAAGAGCATGGGACAAGTATAGTTATAATTCAAGTAAGAAATTGATTACCCGAAACAACAAATAATGAGTAATCGATATGGTGATAAATAAAAGGTGTTTTATTTATACTCAAAGGTTTGAGGCCATATGTGATTAGTATTATTCTTGTGTTTCACTTTGCATGTTTTGACTTCCTGAATAATTTAATTGGTTCAGAACAGTCAAATTATTCGAACGGGCCACAGTCGTTCATATGTTGGAAGTAGATATGAATGAAGACTGTTGTGAATTGGTGTGTGGATTGTCTAAAGAGTATTAGACATAAGCAAATGTTTGCTGCAACGTTCATGAGTGCTTATGAATATGATTTGAGCATTGGATTAAATCCAAGCTCACTTTGATCACTTCATGGATTTTATCACGAGTGATTGGTGAGACGATAACATCTTATATTCTTGAAACTGAGATGTGTGAGTTGTATCTTGCGAGTCGGTTGCACATTAATAATATGTAAACGCACTAGTAACTTGGTGTTATAAAACATATTGTTGTGTGTAATTCGGTAAGTGAGTGCAAGCGAGCATTGAGTCAAAGTTTATCCATTCCTTTTATCCAAAGTAAGATAAAAGCGATATCTTTGGGCCCCTCGATGATTTAGTGATGGCACCTAAGCACTTGGCCAAGCCGGGACTAATTTGATGTGATCAATTGTAGTCTGTTTTCAGTCGTCGTAAATCGGAAGTCGGGAAATAGTATAGAGAGAATGATTAAGTTCTTGTTTCATATCTATACAATATCTAGAATGGAGGAATATATGATCCCTTATCTAAAGGACACGCGTATCTGATAAGATCAGAGTTGACAACGGCTTTGGAAAGCTACGATTGCAGATCAGGATCTGAAGTCATACGCATAATAGTTATTAGACTTATCTACGTGGGAGACTGTTGGATTAGTGTATAAGTCCATAACTATTTTGGTATGTACTTGACCTGATGGTGCATGGTCCTTTTGGGTTGCCTTCACCAAAGCAACTTGACATAATGAATTATGGAGAGAAAGGATTAATTATGATTTATTAATATATTATGAGAATAATATATTAAAGGAGAAATCATAATGTTTAATTAATATTAGTCAAGAATTAATAAGAATTAAGTTTGTGGCTAAAAGACATTAATTAAACTTAAGGGACTAGAACTGTCAATTGTATGATAGTTGAATATTGAGCTAGTGGACTCCATATTAGAGGGGTGGACGAATTCTATGGGGGAAACCCATTAGAAATCGTTCTAGGCCTCTAAGGAGGGAGTCCATGGGTTGCTTAGGGCTTAAGCATCCAAAATAGGGTTTCCTTGTTAGATAACCCTAATAGCCTCACTATTTAAAGGGCCCTTGAGACTCAAAAACGTGGTGAAATTGTTCCTTAGGGTTTCCACACGTTTTGGGCAGCCTCCCCTCTCCTTATTCTTCATCCTCTTGCTCTTGGTGTTTGTAAGCCATTAGAGGAGTGACACTTGTGACTCTAAGCTTTCTAAAGTCATTACAAGGAGGATTTGAGATTGTTATTGTTACATAACAATCAAGGTAAGATCTAAAACCCTTTCACATGTTAATATGATTAATTGTATACTAGAACTAGGGTTTAAAGTCTTGGATGAATTGCATGTACAATAGAGAAACCTAGATCCAAGCATTAGGGTTTACATGAGCACATAGGATGTTCTTATGGATAAAACCCATCAAAGTACCCCGCACATCAACATATACGTAATACACACAACCAAACCTACAACACAAGGCTGGACTGCCACTGAGCTTTCAGCTACAAGCTGGACTGCTCCTGAGCCTATAACATAAGTTGGACCGCTCCCTTGGGCCTATAGTATCAACTGGACCACTTGGGTATCTTGGCCTTGAGCACAAAGCAGTACCGCCTCAACCCAACAAAATAATAACATGTCGACATATGCAACAATAATCAATAACCATCAAGTACATGTAATCATACAGATCTACTAGTCTAATAATATAACCATCATAACATTATCCTATATACCAGAACACATAACCTAGTGGGTCATCATTGGTGCTTTTGACCCACGAGTACAGTGAGGAAAACTCACATTAACCACTCGACAGAAGCCCAATAGCTACCTCAACATCATAACATCCAACCCAAACTTCCTAAAACGGAACCGAGACCAACAAACATTTCATCGCGAGCATTATCCATAGATACAAGAAGCATCGATCACCTCTTACTCAGGATTCATCATAGACAAAAAAAGCTATCGTTCCTATTTCACATCCCTTGATCAACAAAAACAATTAATTAACACCTGACTTAACTAAACTCAAAGAAAACAGACCCTTGATCTCATCTCAAGGCAACCATACCACAAGAATCTTCTTGTGCATTCCCACACTGCCATATTTGCCACCAAAAACTGCAACTATCTAGCTCCATGATGGGTCTACATCCCAACTATGAAAATCTCATGTCTCCTCTCTCTTTCCTCCGAACATGGAAGGTTGGAAGAACATAACCTCCTCCGTCGTAGCTAGCGACATTCCAATCAATTTGCCAATCACTCAGCCTCCAACTGCAATCCTCGAGCTGATCATCACAATCGCTTCTTTTTTGAGTCTTGCGACTCAAATGTCACTACCTCGATTAAGGCCCTCGAGACCTTAAAATCAACTATCTCACCTAGGTCTGCACTATTCAAACCCAAACTGACATGGCCACTAAGGCCCAAGCAATCACCAGGCCCATCCTCAGCCTGAAAAACCATAACCGATAAACCAAATAAGACGAAAACATATTGCAGTGAATCATGGTGCCAAACCATGCAATCTATCCTCAATCAGCTCCTTAGAATCCTCGAACGTTTCCTCGATTTGAGTATGAATCCTGTTCTTTCAGTAGTACGGGCCCAATATTACATTCCACACATATACAGAGTTTCCTCAAGAATCGTGTCGGATCCTCTAAGTAACTACTCATGCCGATACTCCTAAAAACTGCTAAACATTGCACGAATCGCACTAAAGCACTTCCTAGGATACACATACATCCTATACTCACTCACACACTCTCTCTCTCTCTCTCTCTCTCTCGTGGCTAATCATTCCTCATGTTGGCATACTACAAACCATACTCACTCATGAAACGTCCACTACACCTGCAGGTGCTCATGTATGTTAATCATACATAACACTAGATTTGATAGAAAATCGAATACTTGATTCTACCCTAAGTCCACAAACATACAAGGAGCATGAAATATGGCTAAATCAAACATTCATAAGCTATAAAATCTTAGTTATTTACAACTATGATGCATACACTAAGCAACCATAGTTTTAAATGATTAAAATATATTTATTATTTTATTTTCATATTTTGTATATTTTGGAAATATGTGTGAGTATTTTTACAACTACATAAAGTTCAATAAAAAACAACTATTATATGATAATAGTTAATTTGTATATGAAATACTCATAGTAACCATTCAAGCCGACGAAATTAGTAATATTATCCGTGAACGTATTGAGCAATATAATAGAGAAGTAAAGATTTTAATATCGGTACCGTACTTCAAGTAGTTGATGGCATTGCTCGTATTCATGGTCTTGATGAAGTAATGGCGGGTGAATTAGTAGAATTTCGTTATTGTATTTCTATTTATCCATGTTTTAATAAAAAAAATATGTAAATTTATACTGAAATAATATCGGATTTAAAAATTTCGTTGTAGTGAAGAAAAATGGGTGCTTAATTAAATGGTAAACTTTTGAATTCACTTTCAATTCTCACTCATTTGAAATAATATTATAATCCTTAGATCATTATGTTTTTATCTATCAAAGTTACAAATTGAAACATATGAGCATATTTGATTAGGGGTGTTCGTTTGGATGGATCGGTTTGATCCAATCCAATCAAGTGAATCCAAATTGATTTCGGTTTTTAAACATGGATCTGAATAGTCCAAACTAAATTCAAATATGATCCGATCTGATCCGATTACAATTCGGTTGGATCGGTTTTTCAAAAACCAAAACATTTTAAAACGACATATAATTATAATATTATCCAACTTTAATATAAAAGCATACTACAGTCAAATATTTTATAGATGAAAAACTTTTGAGATAAAATGCATATTAATGTTTTTTTATCGGGTGAAACGATGTGAACCTATTTGAAAAAATAAATTACAAAATAATAATTCGGTATTGTTGAAAACCAATCCAAAAATCCGAATATCCAAACCAAATTGTCCAATTGGACAATTCAGTTTTATCCAAATAGTGAACAACCCCACATTTGATCAGATTGCTACTACCATTTGAGCACATTTTCAACAAAGATCTTTAATATAAAAGCATATACATCAACCATCGAGCAATTAGATTTCTAAAACTTCATCTGAAATGAAGAAAAAAATAGGTATATAATTATGATTTTCAGAATTTAAGTATGTGACTGACACACACAACAATACCCACACATCAACCATTAAGTAAAAAAAGGAACAATCGCTTCTTCAATCTCAACACGTGGAGTAAGAGTTAAGATATAGTCGAAGCAAATGAGATCAACTGCACCATGCAATCGGAGGAAAAAAGATTTTTTATTAATAGAAAAAGTTATTTATTAGCAGCATCTAGGTTTTTCACATGAAATCTGTCACACCCCAAAACCAAGAACGGCAGAAACGTTCTAGGGCGGAGGACGTCATGTACAATATCCATGGTTCTAAAAAATGCGTCATGGCGCGCCTCAAGGCGTGCCATGACGTGAGGCGTGGTGTAGCCGTTACGAAAACGTCCAAGGCGGGTTTGTTAAGCGTGGCGCCCAAATAACGTGTCAAGGCGCGCCTTATCGCAATATGGTGCGAGTTTTTTTCAAGGCGCATATTTTTTTTGTTTTTTTTATCGGGACTAAAATAATTGAGTTTTTGTTAACTTTTTATATTAAATACTAATATAACACTTCTAAAAACTTTATATACTAGATAAAAATCAATAATTATATGATTTATCTCTTGTAATATATAGAAAATAGTCACGCCTTGAAAAACGCCATGACTCGCCAAAGCTTGTCATAGCTTAACTTTTACCTTGCCGCCAAACCACGCCTCACGTTATTTACAACCTTGACAGTATCACAACAATGAAAAGCATTTGAAGGAAACTGTTCGGTAAAACGGCTAATGAGTAGCCAATCATTTGAATGCTGTTTATTAATCACAAGTGATTGATATAATAACTAGCATGAACTCACCTGTTGTGGGTGATTCAGATGAACTGATGAGGTAGGATTGCTAGGTGTCAAGTGAAGACTTTAGACACACACAATGGTCCTAATTACATATGAAGACATATGTATATAAACAATTAGTGATTATAACACTAATTAAACATGTATAAACATCCTAATGCGAGGAAAATACTTTTGGTCAAGTGCTAGGAGGCTAATGGGTTGCAACAAAGGAGTGCAAGACCTCTTATGGGAGTTTATGGTCAAAATACCATATGTGTTGGAGTTTACGGCCCAAGGGAGTAAACTCCTGGTCGTAAACTCTCTATAGGGTCACTAAATGAAGCTTAACATTATTACAACTTAAGTGGTGAAGTGCTTCAAGGCTTAAACAAGTGTTTGGGCTTCCTTTTAACTCCTTTGAGGAGTTCACAGCCCATGGACCATATCCCATGGAGATTACAGCCGTAATCTCCCTTGGGAGGGTGTTTGTGGTGTTTTCAAGTCCCTAATTTATCTAAGAATGAACCAAGGAAATCGTCCAAGGCTTTAGGAGAGTTTATAGCACCATTTGGCACTATTATTTGGAGTTCACGACCCTGGAACTTCTTGGGCCATGAACACTTTTTTCTTGGTGTTCTAAAGGTGTTTTCTAGTCCTAAACACACTAGGGTACTTGTCTAAATTAGTCTCTTAGCTTAAGGAAGGTTTTTAAGGCATTTTGACACTTAAAAATGGAGTTCACGGCCCAAGAACATCCTTGGCCGTGAACTCACTTCTAGCCTTTGTTTCTAATTGATTTTGTGGTCTAAACATGTAATGGTAGTTCCTAGGTTGAGTTCCAAGGCTTTGATGGACATTTGGGCACACTTTGGCCCTTATAAAGGAGTTTACTCTCCAAGTGTTCTTGGGCGGTAAACTCCTAAATCTTGGGGTTTTGATCCGATTTTGATGTTATAAAACATAATCTAAGATATATAATACAACTAGATAGAAGTACTCACGATTTGGGATAAAAACCCGAAGATCCGTGAGAGAGAATTTGGCTTTTCTCTAGTTGGAAATGTAACTAATGAATGAATATGGTTCAGATTTCTATATATAGTCCTGGGATTTTTGGCAGAAAATATTTTTATTCCCGGAATGAACTCTAATATCCTAGAGTATTGGAATAACAGTGTTGCACAAAACCCTAGTGCATCCACTCTCCTGATATCTCCTTAAGTGCTAATCCTGAAATGCTCAAACTTATACCCAAAGTCTGGAATTTCACTGTAACTATTCTAACTTCTATTGGCTTGATATGGTTTGTTCAGAATGGAAATTTCGGGTTGTCACAAAATCCACATAAAATTAAAAGAAAATAGTGACGCATAGACAAACATACATTTAAATAAGCAATTACATATACCAACTTGAAGCTAGAAAACACAAAATTGAAACCGTAAATCTAAATACAATATGGATAACTTACCTCACAATAATCAACGTCATAATTAAAACCTAGTCAGATCACCCGGAGCAGCACACGAATCACAAAGTAAACTAATAAAACCCAACAACTGAAGTTGATTTTGGAAATCGGTAAAATATGCAGTCGGTTGGAGGTGTAATTGTGATCCCATAAAAACTACAATATAGAGGTTTAAATTTGGATAAGATTACGTTTGCTTAACTTTTGCGATAGTCAATATCAAAGTTATGGTAGTTGATATATCAGAATCAAGGGATATGCCCGATTTTATGGGATCGTATCAAGAATGTGGAGAAAGTCGCGAAAATTGCACCAAATTCGGCAGATGAAGTTTAGGGATGCAAATTTGATATTGAATGATGAATTGGGTGGTAGAAAATAGAGTATATTGCCAGAGAGAATGCCACGTGGCAGAAGGCTAGTCTAAAAGATGGACACGTGACTTCTAGGAGAATCTTTTATTAAGAATGGAGATTCGTGGATAATTGTTTTTGATTTTCCAAGTGTTAGCACCTTACAACATAGAATATCTAACTCTAATACAATGTTTTAGTTGCCAAAATTTGCTACTAATATTTAAAGCATTATTAAACGAAAATTAGTCATGGTTGTTACTCAAAATTTTAATATAATTTAAACTTTTGATTATATAAAATATATTATCTATATTACAAATTTAAGGAATTTTTTTAATTAAAAAACAATGGGTAGTCGGTGCTGACAAGTACCCAACACGTACGTTTGGAATCGATCTAGCTGCTTAGCTTATCTTATGTGGTTTGGGCATACATGTAACAACTCAAATTTTCAAACATTTTTTTTTTATCATTTTTAAATTTCTCAAAACATAGTTCATAGCATCAACCCATGCCAAAATGTAATTGTTAAATACAAAATATCATGAAACAAAGTCAAGTATCCCAAAATCCACATAAACCCTAATCATCAAGCTGGTGTGTACAATCATGTCGGTGCCTTCCCACGATCCTGTGATGTACCTGAAACACATTTAATCAATACTGTACGCACAAAGCTTAGTGAGTTGCTGTCACAACTAGCCTTTTTGGCTATGAAATTTCATCCTCAAGTAAGCAAGGACTATTATGAGACTTGTGCTAACACACCTAAGTGTTCAATATGAGTTCCTAAGGAGCCATATAGTGTTAGAATGCAAATCTCTCAAAGTATAGTGAATCTCTCCCAAATCTCTCCAAGTATAGTGAATCTCTCATAAATCTCCCTAAGTATGCAAAATCTCTCCAAGTATAGTGAATCTCTCCTAAATCTCTCCAAGTATGTGAAATCTCTCCCAAATCTCCCTAAGTATGCGAAATCTCTCCAAGTATAGTGAATCTCTCCCAAATCTCCCTAAGTATGTGAAATCTCTCCAAGTATAGTGAATCTCTCCCAAATCTCTCCAAGAATGTGAAATCTCTCCCAAATCTCTACAAGTATGTGAAATATCTCCCAAATCTCTCCACGTATCTCAAATCTCCCTAAGTACCTTCCTCAGTCGAAAACAGCTCAAAAACGGAAGAGGAAACCTCAAAAGGACCCTCTTGGTTCGGAACCCTCTTGCTCCTGAACCGTCTTAGTCCGGACACCTCCTAAGGAACCAAGAAGGTTCTCACCTTCAGAACACCCCTGCTTCGGACCTCCTTATTACTCCGGAAGGACTTCGCTTAAGCCTAGCTTCGGAAGCGCCTAGTCAACCTTCGCATCTTCGGTTCGGACTCCAGACTTCGCATAGGCTTCGGAACTTGGTTGCGACTCCGGAACTCCCATGCTTCCACTTCAGACCCTCGCATATCTAAACATCCACTCCGGAATTCTAAGAGGAGCTTCGGATTTCACCTTATGACTCCGAAATTCATCCTTTAGCTCCGGATTTTGGACTATTTCGGACCTTTTCTCCATTTTGGGGTATTTTGACGTCAGGAATCCCATAAAACTCGTGTTTTTCTTAACTAAGACCCCTAAAACCTCTATTTTATACCAAATTTAATTATTTAAATTATATTTACATAAAAATAAAAGGTTTAGGAAGTTTGACTTGGTGATTTGATAAAACTCATATTCCCCCTGCAAATCTCAGTATCCCATGCTTTACCCACCAAATATCCATGCATGGACCATCGGATCTCCATGCACCAAAGATTCCCTCCCTTTGCTTATACTCCAAAGCAACGACAGTAAAGGGGTTTAGACTCCACCTTCTCTCTCACTTTTCCCATTTTCCCTCAAAACTCACCTTCAAGGCAAGAACAATGATCTTGCTGAAAGGGAAAATATTCTCAATTTCTCCCTGGAGTTGTAAGGTAAATTTCTCCACTCACCTAATATTTTATTATATTCAAAATGAATCCATATTATTTTATTCATAATAATATGTGATGATCATCTTTAGGAAAACATCCATCCCAGGGAAGTTCCTCATCTCAGCCAAAGTTTAGGTTTGGAATCTCCACTCCATAACTACAAAAAACTCCTCAACCAACTCAAGGTGAGCTTCATACCCCACATTTCTTCAATGTTTTAATGTTTTTGGGGGAGAGTATAAGTCAAATCTTGCCTAAATACTTGAATAATTGCATGTATACGTATGTTTGAATGTGTGTGTGAAATATTATTAAATTATTATTTTATTAATATACTCATGAACGTAGGATTTCACAATTTCATAAAGAACAGAGGAATAAGAGGATACTTTGTGTACATAAGATCCTCCCAACTATTAGGTGTGTCCAACTTAACCCCTTTATCTATGCTTTCATGTCTAGAGATAAAAGTTATAAAATGGATCTTGATATGTGGACACCATTTCTAGTAATCTTCAAAAATGGAAACCCTGTGACTATTTGCAAACTATCAGGGAGTATTTTATAAATATTCAATATAAAAGTTTGCGTCAAGAAAATATACAATTAGATCCCTTATGACAGAAATATTTGTATGTCATAAGCTGCTGTCATAAAAACCTTCAAGAACATAAGTAATGTTCTATATGTCATAAAACAGAAAATGCGTGTCATAACCGGCAGTTATAAATTTATAGAAATTATAACTTGACACTTTTTCTCTTGACTAAAATGACTTATTTTTCAATAATAAAAAAGGAACGAACACGAGCACCCAATTAACGAGCACAATCAACGATATGGAACGAGAACGATATTTCTATTCATTGAGTACATATTTCATTTTTTTATCTAACAAATAATGGATCTCTAACGATTGCTCAAAAGGTTGTTAATATTGTAGTCAGAAAAATATCAAAAGTACCTAAATATGAAAATATTAGTGTACGTCTAAGTCATGTAAGGAGTTATAGCCAAAGTCTTCTGGAGGCAGAGCGGGAATTTGTGTATAGATCTATACGGGGTTGACACCCCGCACCTTCGCTGTTCGCTACAGCTAGACAGACCAGTCTAGGGTGACATATATCTTTTCCAAACCGAGGGGGCCTGAGAAACGCCAAAACAAGCACTCCGTCAGATTAGTATGGTTATAACGACTTACTAGAATATGTTATATTAACTAGAAATTTATGTAAGGAAAACCTCATAAATAAATTTTGGCACGTTGTGTTGACTGTCCTATACGTGATAGGTGATGGTCTGCATTTGTTGCGTTGACTGTCCTTTCTTTTCACCGTGTAGAATGTCCACAATTGTCATGTTGATTCTTTCTCCTAACAAGTATAGAGTCGTAATACTGCTATTTTACAAATTATAAAGCGTATGACTCTATGGAAAACGATTTTCTACGATTTCGATAACGATAAACTAGAACTTACGAATATTTTATAGCAGAAAATATAAGATTTTCTGGAGAAAACGATTTTCTACGATTTCGATAACGATAAACTGGAACTTACGAATATTTTACAGCAGAAAATATATGATTTTCTGGAGAAAACGATTTATCTACGATTTCGATAACGATAAACTAGAACGCACACTTAATTTTACTCAATAAGAGGAACAAGATTTTCAACCATATTTCATTTTTTTGAAAATAAGGGATTTTCTTGAAACGGTTGACTATTACTATTCAAAAGAACTATTCTCTGACACCACTCGCTTTCACAAATTACAATACTTTTCAAAGATCACTCCTTATAAGGATGAACAAAAGTAATGACATGCACACATATATCCATGATTTTCAAGGCAAGACTCCAAACGATTTCATAGAAAATATCTGATTTTCTGAAAATACAATGAGAATGTTTCTAAACAAGTGTAAATGATTTTATAAAAAAATGCTTATGAATTCACCAACCTTTTAGTTGACGCTTTTCAAAACGACTTGTATTATCAGGAATCTAGTAAGCAGGTAACAAGGGACGCGGATGCAAGAATAATATGTAACGACCCGTCCCCGGTATGATGATTCCATAGTATTTAATTAGAAGTTTGCAAGAGGGACTCGGCGAGTTCATAGCCTGACTCGCCGAGTAGGGACGGGATTTCGAGCACGTGTTAGTCGGCGACTCGGCGAGTCCATATTCGGGACTCGGCGAGTCTGCCTACCTGGAAGAAACCCTAAATCCCCGGGTTGCTCACTATTTAATCCACCTTATAGCCCCCAATCTCGCCTCCTTCACCCTCAGAAAGCTGTGAGAAAACCCTAATCCATTCTTGAGTGATCTAAGTGTTCTTGTGTTAAATTTTTGAAGGCTTGAAGAAGGAGAAGAAGAAAGGAGAAAGGAGAAGAGGTGTAGAGCAAAGATCCAAGGGCAAATCAGAGTTCTTTGAGGTATTCTTTGGATTCCCTCCTGTTTTATGCTTTTAACCTCCATTAGAACTCTTCTAGACCTAGTTTGATGCTTCTCTCAAGCCTTATGATTGTATGGATGCCCTATTATGTCGAGATATCCTTAGATCTGTTCATTTAGGAGTTGTAGAGCCCAGATCTATTGCCTTTTTGAAGTTACCTTGCATGAAAACCCTAGATCTAGCCTTTATTATGTTTTTTGAGCCATTTTAGCTTCATGGATGCATATGGGAACGTAAAGATACAATCTTTACGTGCTAATCGAGTTAAGGGAGTCCAGATCTATTAGTTTTATACACTGGATTCAAGCAGAATCGAGTTTTGAGTTGCTGCATGCAAGCGACTCGGCGAGTCGAGTCGCGAGTCCCCGTTTTTCCCCTTTTGAATGATGTCGAGTGGAAGCCTGTGAGTAGTAGAGTGGACTCAGTGAGTCGGAGAGCAGACTCAGTAATGGAGGGACTCGGCGAGTTGTTCATACAACTCGGCGAGTCCAAGGCAATCTTCTTGAGCTCAAGAACAACTCGTCGAGTTGTTCATATGACTCGGCGAGTCGGATGAAGATTGTCTGAGCTCTTGGATAGAAAGAGTACTCGTCGAGTCGATGCCATACTCGACGAGTAGCCATGAGTGGGGTTGTGAATTGAGATTAGAGACTCGGCGAGTTGGTGGCCCAACTCGGCGAGTCAGGTCAACTATGGGTTGACTTTGACCGAGAGAGTTGACTTTGACCAAGGGTAAAAGAGTTATTTTACCCCAGTGCAGTGTTTAGTATTTGATTGAGTGTGTTTATGGCCTTGTAGCCGGGGAGATACCGGAGCAGCAACAGTTAGCTTCCAGAGCCATTCACACAGCAGCCAGTTCACGAGGTGAGTGTTCCTTCCAGTAGTAACGGGTCTAAGGCCACAATGCCGGCCCGTTTAGCTAGCAGTCAGCTTCGGACCTCGGTCCGATGTAGTAGTTAGTAAGTTTGATGCCTTCGTGGTTCAGACAGGGTTATGTGTTTATGCTAGATGATATGTTTATGCTATGTTCAGTCAGCTTCGGACTTCGATCCGATGTAGGGGACAAGGTCCTAGTCAGCTTCGGACTTCGGTCCGATGTCAGCTTCGGACTCCGGTTCGATGTAGGGGACGTAGGTCCCAGTCAGCTTCGGGCTTCGGTCCGATGTCTCAGTCAACTTCGGACTTCGGTCTGATGTCCTAGTCAGCTTCGGACTCGGTTCGATGTAGGGGACGAAGGTCCTAGTCAGCTTCGGACTACGGTCCGATGTTTCAGCCAGCTTCGGACTTCGGTCCGATGTAGGGGGCAAGGCCCCGGTTAGCCGGACTTCGGTCTGATGCAGTGGGCAAGGCCCAGTACGTGCTTTATATGTTATTGTGTGGTATGTGGTGGTTTGGGGGAGCTCACTAAGCTTTGTGCTTACAGTTTCAGTTTTGGTTTCAGGTACTTCCGCAAGCAGAGGGAAGGGCTCGGGATGATGGCATCGCACACACCACAGCCACAGTTTTTATCCTGGGAGTTGATCAGTTATCTTATATATGTTTTGATACAGTCATGACACCGTTTTCTCATTTGTATTTTAGTATGGTTTTGAGATTTGCAACGCATGGTTTTATTATGATTTACTCCGTTTTATGATTATGGTTATATTAAAAAAATGAAATTTCCGGGCCGTATTTTTGGGTCGTTCCAAGTTGGTATCAGTTTCCTGGTTTGAGGGATTCGGATACACCTCCGGGTGCATCTGAACTCAAACTAAGGGAAAGATAAAAAGATTTTCAAAAAAGAAAAAAAATGTTTTCGAATTAGATTCTGAAAAGCACTTAGAAAGAAAAGATTTTTTTTAAACCAGATAAGGGTGTGGTGCATGCGATCAGCCGAGCTCAAGTAAGTACTCCCAAATTACCAATACAAGTTTTATTATTATGATTAATTGTTCCAGCTTCAGTAGAACAGCATGCTAGTATAGGACTAAGGATCTAGGAGGATGCCTTATGTGCCTGCTTTATGTGTTACAGCTTTATGAGAATTGCATGCTAGTATTGAGTAAACAGCAGTAGGATAGCCTGTTTAGGTTATGCCTGGTAGCGCGAGCTTAGCATTGTATGCTAGAGTAGCTTCTCGTTATGAGAATAGTTTTGCCTGAGTATGTTTCCCTTATCCGAATGCTGCTTGCTTTGTGCTTTGTGGGACTCTGAGTGGTGGGAGTTAGCCATTAGGTGAATACGCCACATCACATGTGATCAGGGTTGAATAATCTCAGAGTGCTGGATTTGGCCCTATTGCGCAGCTCTTATTTGAGTCCAACCATTGTAGGGACGAGTCTTTTACTCGAAGGATTATCTGAGCCTCATTGTATGTGATGGTATTCAGGTGGTGGCTAATCAACATTACAAGGAGGCCTTCGGCAGCTGAGGACTGGTATGAGTGGAGTCAGCGATTTCCCTAGGGCCAGCCTAGGATGAGAGTAGCAGAGATCAGCAGTAGTAGAAGTGACTTGGTGGAGTCAAGGCGGTGCTTGAGGAAAGTACGGATAGATGTGGAAGGTAGTATGGGCCCGTACTACTGAAAGCAGAGGATCCGTACTCGAATCAAGGAAGGCCGAGACAAGGCCAGGAAACATACTCAGGCAAAACTATTCTCATAACGAGAAGCTACTCAATCAATCTCCCTCTCTCGCGCTACTACCTTGAGATATTTCAGTTTTCTGATATTGCTATGATGTGTTTCAGTATGGTGGTTTTGCGTCCGAGGACAGCAGCCGGTAGTGGAGGTGCCGGGGAGGGATCAGGATCAGGCTCGGGGAACGAGCACATGGATGAGCAGACCAGAGAGTTTCTTTCTTCAGAAATTACTCGTATCATTTTAGAGCAGACTCCTGTGATCTTCGGTTCGATCAAGGAGGGGATCCTAGAGCTGATGGATGAGAGATTGGGCACCTTCCGTGCCGAGGTGGCGGCCATGATGGGGTCGCGCACACTTACTTTCAGGGAGTTCAGGGCATGTCGAGCTCCAGACTATCATGGGGCGCGGGACCCCATAGCGAGTACTAGATGGTTAGCGGATGTGGCCAACGCATTCCGCACTAGCAGGTGTCCCGAGGGGGACAATGTCAGATTGGCGTCCTGTCTTCTGAAGGACAGGGCACGGGATTGGTGGGAGGAGGTCGGACATACTATGGGAGATGATGCAGCATTGGATGCCATGACCTGGGCTGATTTCTCTACCAGGTTTAGGGCTGAGTTTGCACCAGTTATTGAGGTGCAGCAGTTAGCCAGAGAGTTTCAAGACCTCACCCAGACTACGGAGACCGTGGCGGAGATCACCGCCAAGTTCAGGGAGATGGCTCTTCTTGTTCCTCAGTATGCAGCCGATGAGGAGATGAAGAAGGCCCGTTATCATGAGATGTTGCGGAGCGATATCCGCCAGTTTGTGAGCCGGTCCAGCTGTAAAACGCTGGACGACATGATTGCTAGGGCTCGAGAGAGGGAGATTGATCTCGAGATGGAGAAGATGAGGAAACCGGAGGCGGTTTCGGGTTCAGGAGGTTCGGGCAAAAAGCCCAAGGTTTCAGATCACAGGTCCAGGTCTCAGCCGAGCCACAGCCGATGTGGCAGGTGTGGGAAGATGCACGATGGGGTGTGCAAGGCAGGGAGTTCCGGCTGTTTCAAGTGCGGTCGGATTGGGCATTTGAGCAGGGATTGTACGGCCCCTGCTACTGCTGTTGCAGCATCAGATCTGATTTGCTTTCAGTGCAATCAGAGGGGACATAAAAAGTCCCAATGTCCGAGTTTAGCTGCAGTAGGGAAGGTGGTTGCACCTGCCCCTGCTACCTTGAGGATTACAGATGGCCGGCAGGGCCGAGCTGAGGCGCCAGTGGCGAAGAGTAGAGTGTTTCAGATGACAGCAGAGGAGGCGCGAGCGACTCCTGATGTGGTGACGGGTATGTATCTTCCCTTCATCTCTTTATTTATTGATTGATTATTGCTTATGATTGTATGTTTTATATAGGGTCGTTCTCTGTGAACGACATTTCTGCTATGGTATTATTCGATTCGGGGGCTACCCGATCATTCGTATCGCTTGCGCTTAGCAAGAGATTTAGCAGAGCTCCAGGGGAGCTGGATTGTCCATTAGAGGTTGAGATAGCAGATGACAGGACCGTGAGGGTCGGCAGAGTGCATAGAGGGTGTTCTCTTCAGTTGTTTGATGAGCAGTTTTCGGTGGACCTGGTTCCTATTCCCCTGCGAGGGAATAAGGTTATTGTGGGCATGGATTGGCTAAGCCCCAATAGGGCAGTGATTGATTGTAAGCTTCAGCTAGTGAGGGTTCGCACTCCCAGTGGGGGAGAGTTAGTGATTCAGGGCGAGAGGCCACAACACGGACCGACCTTTTGTTCCGCCGCAAGGGCGATGCGCTATTTTCAGCAGGGTTGCGCTGGTTATGTAGCTTATGTCTTGGATGCCCGGGAGAAGGGCAAGACGACAATTGATGATGTTCCGATAGTGCGAGACTTCCCGGATGTATTTCCCGAGGATTTACCGGGGATACCTCCTGAGAGGCAGGTTGAGTTTGGGATCGACCTGATTCCTGGTGCGGCTCCGATAGCCAAGGCACCGTATCGCCTAGCTCCCCCTGAGATGCAGGAGTTGTCTACGCAGCTGCAGGAGCTGCTAGACAAGGGTTTCATCTGGCCGAACAGTTCGCCTTGGGGAGCGCCTATCCTGTTTGTGAGGAAGAAGGATGGGTCGCATCGTATGTGAATAGATTATCGGGAGTTGAATAAGGTGATGGTGAAGAACCGTTGCCCACTTCCGAGGATAGATGATTTTTTTGACCAGCTTCAGGGAGCGTCTTGGTTCTCCAAGATCGATCTACGCTCCGGGTATCATCATATGCGGGTTAGGGATGAGGATGTGCAGAAGACTGCTTTCAGGACCAGGTATGGTCATTATGAGTTGTGGTGATGCCATTTGGGCTCACCAATGCCCCAGCCGCGTTCATGGATCTCATGAACCGCGTGTGCAGGCCGATGCTGGATCGGTCAGTGATAGTATTCATAGATGATATCTTGGTATATTCCAAGACGCAGGACCAGCACGAGGAGCACCTGAGGGAGGTGCTGGAAGTTTTGAGGAGGGAGAGACTTTTCGCAAAGTTCTCCAAGTGTGAGTTCTGGTTGCGAGAGGTGCAGTTCCTTGGTCACCTCGTCAACCAGAAGGGTATTCTGGTGGATTCGGCCAAGATAGAGGCTGTGATGCAGTGGGAGGTCCCGAAGTCTCTATCTGAGATTCGGAGCTTCCTAGGGTTGGAAGGGTATTACCGAAGATTCATTCAGGATTTCTCCAAGATAGCAGTGCCGCTCACCCGACTGACCAAGAAGTCGGTGGTATTTCGTTCGGGGCCTGAGCAGCAGGCAGCGTTCGAGACCCTCAGACAGAGGTTGTGCGAGGCTCCGATCCTTACCTTGCCAGAGGGAGTAGAGGACTTCGTAGTCTACTGTGATGCCTCAATCACAGGTATGGGAGCAGTGTTGATGCAGCGAGGCCATGTGATAGCTTACGCCTCGAGACAGTTGAAGCCTCACGAGGCTAACTATCCTACCCATGATTTAGAGTTGGGGGCGGTTGTGTTTGCCCTCAAGATTTGGAGGCATTATCTTTATGGGGTCCATTGTACTATCTACACGGATCACAAGAGTTTGAGGTACCTTATGGATCAGCCGAGTCTGAACATGAGGCAGAGGAGGTGGTTAGATGTGCTGAAGGATTATGATTATGAGATCCTTTACCATCCAGGGAAGGCCAATGTGGTGGCCGATGCCCTAAGCCGCAAAGTGTCGGCAGCCCCTATCAGAGATTTGTGTTTGAGGATGACAGTGATTACTTCGTTGTTGGAACGGATCAGGGAGGCTCAGGTCGAGGGCCTCAAGGAGGAGAGGCAGAAGTGTGAGAGGATAGTGGCCGAGCATCTTCGTTTGATTATGACAGTCGGGGATTGTTGACATTTCATGGGAGAGTGTGGGTACCGTACTGGGGAGGGGTACGGCAGGTGTTGATGGATGAGGCTCATAAGTCTCGATTTTCTATCCACCCAGGGGCGACGAAGATGTATAGAGATCTTCGACCCGATTATTGGTGGCCCTGCATGAAGCGGGATGTCGCTTGGTATGTTGAGAGGTGCCTGACCTGCAGGAAGGTCAAGGCGGAGCACCAGAGGCCTCACGGCAAGATGCAGCCGTTAGACATTCCCGTGTGGAAATGGGAGGACATCACCATGGATTTTGTCACCAAGCTTCCCAGGACCGCACGAGGAGTGGATTCGATATGGGTAGTAGTGGATCGGTTGACGAAGAGTGCTCATTTTATCCCGATCCAAGAGAGTATATCGGCAGAAAAGTTAGCCGATATCTATGTGCGAGAGATCGTGGCACGTCATGGAGTGCCGGTGTCGGTGGTGTCAGACCGAGATGTCCGCTTTTCATCCAGATTCTGGAAGCGGTTTCACGACGAGATGGGTACTCGTCTTCATTTCAGCACCGCTTTCCACCCTCAGACGGACGGGCAGAGTGAGAGGACGATTCAGACTCTCGAGGACATGCTTAGGGCATGTGTTCTAGATTTCGGTGGCAGTTGGGATACGTACCTTCCGTTAGCGGAATTTTCGTATAACAACAGTTATCATGGAGCATTGATCGACCTCCCTTTGAGGTGCTTTATGGTAGGAAATGCAGGACCCCGATTTGTTGGGGCGAGGTTAGTCAGCGAGTCATTGGAAGCACATAGGTGGTGCTCAAAACGACCGAGTTGATCCAGCAGGTCCGTAGTAGACTGCAGACTGCGCAGAGTCGGCAGAAGAGTTACGCCGATAGGAGGCGTTCAGACTTGGAGTTCCGGGTGGGTGATATGGTCCTTCTAAAGGTCTCACCTTGGAAGGGTGTGATCAGGTTCCGGAAGAGGGGCAAGTTGGGTCCCAGGTTTATTGGTCCTTTCAGGGTTTTGGCCCGGGTGGGTCGGGTTGCTTATCGGTTGGATCTTCCTGAGGAGCTTAGTCAGATCCACAACACTTTCCATGTATCTCAGTTGAGGAAGTGTTTGGTGGATGAGTCAGCAGTCGTTCCCCTAGAGGATATTCAGGTTGATAGCAGCCTGAATTATATTGAGAGACCGGTCGCGATTCTGGGCCGGAAGACAAAGACCTTGAGGAACAAGGAAATTCAGTTAGTGAAAGTGCAGTGGCAGCACCGGAAGGGGTCTAAGTGGACGTGGGAGGCTGAGGAGGAGATAAGAGAGCACTATCCAGAGATATTTGCAGATTCAGCCGTAGCAGACTTCGAGGACGAAGTCTGAGCCAAGTGGGGGAGAATTGTAACGACCCGTCCCCGGTATGATGATTCCATAGTATTTAATTAGAAGTTTACAAGAGGGACTCGGCGAGTTCATAGCCTGACTCGCCGAGTAGGGACGGGATTTCGAGCACGTGTTAGTCGGCGACTCGGCGAGTCCATATTCGGGACTCGGCGAGTCTGCCTACCTGGAAGAAACCCTAAATCCCCGGGTTGCTCACTATTTAATCCACCTTATAGCCCCCAATCTCGCCTCCTTCACCCTCAGAAAGCTGTGAGAAAACCCTAATCCATTCTTGAGTGATCTAAGTGTTCTTGTGTTAAATTTTTGAAGGCTTGAAGAAGGAGAAGAAGAAAGGAGCAAGGAGAAGAGGTGTAGAGCAAAGATCCAAGGGCAAATCAGAGTTCTTTGAGGTATTCTTCGAATTCCCTCCTGTTTTATGCTTTTAACCTCCATTAGAACTCTTCTAGACCTAGTTTGATGCTTCTCTCAAGCCTTATGATTGTATGGATGCCCTATTATGTCGAGATATCCTTAGATCTGTTCACTTAGGAGTTGTAGAGCCCAGATCTATTGCCTTTTTGAAGTTACCTTGCATGAAAACCCTAGATCTAGCCTTTATTATGTTTTTTGAGCCATTTTAGCTTCATGGATGCATATGGGCACGTAAAGATAGAATCTTTACGTGCTAATCGAGTTAAGGGAGTCCAGATCTATTAGTTTTATACACTGGATTCAAGCAGAATCGAGTTTTGAGTTGCTGCATGCAAGCGACTCGGCGAGTCGGAAGAACGACTCGGCGAGTCGAGTCGCAAGTCCCCGTTTTTCCCCTTTTGAATGATGTCGAGTGGAAGCCTGTGAGTAGTAGAGTGGACTCAGTGAGTCGGAGAGCAGACTCAGTAATGGAGGGACTCGGCGAGTTGTTCATACAACTCGGCGAGTCCAAGGCAATCTTCTTGAGCTCAAGAACAACTCGTCGAGTTGTTCATATGACTCGGCGAGTCGGATGAAGATTGTCTGAGCTCTTGGATAGAAAGAGTACTCGTCGAGTCGATGCCATACTCGACGAGTAGCCACGAGTGGGGTTGTGAATTGAGATTAGAGACTCGGCGAGTTAGTGGCCCAACTCGGCGAGTCAGGTCAACTATAGGTTGACTTTGACCGGGAGAGTTGACTTTGACCAAGGGTAAAAGAGTTATTTTACCCCAGTGCAGTGTTTAGTATTTGATTGAGTGTGTTTATGGCCTTGTAGCCGGGGAGATACCGGAGCAGCAGCAGTTAGCTTCCAGAGCCATTCACACAACAGCCAGTTCACGAGGTGAGTGTTCCTTCCAGTAGTAACGGGTCTAAGGCCACAATGCCGGCCCGTTTAGCTAGCAGTCAGCTTCGGACCTCGGTCCGATGTAGTAGTTAGTAAGTTTGATGCCTTCGTGGTTCAGACAGGGTTATGTGTTTATGCTAGATGATATGTTTATGCTATGTTCAGTCAGCTTCGGACTTCGATCCGATGTAGGGGACAAGGTCCTAGTCAGCTTCGGACTTCGGTCCAATGTCAGCTTCGGACTCCGGTCCGATGTAGGGGACGTAGGTCCCAGTCAGCTTTGGGCTTCGGTCCGATGTCTCAGTCAGCTTCGGACTTCGATCTGATGTCCTAGTCAGCTTCGGACTACAGTCCGATGTTTCAGCCAGCTTCGGACTTCGGTCCGATGTAGGGGGCAAGGCCCCGGTTAGCCGGACTTCGGTCCGATGCAGTGGGCAAGGCCCAGTACGTGCTTTATATGTTATTGTGTGGTATGTGGTGGTTTGGGGGAGCTCACTAAGCTTTGTGCTTACAGTTTCAGTTTTGGTTTCAGGTACTTCCGCAAGCAGAGGGAAGGGCTCGGGATGATGGCATCGCACACACCACATCCACAGTTTTTATCCTGGGATTTGATCAGTTATTTTATATATGTTTTGATACAGTCATGACACCGTTTTCTCATTTGTATTTTAGTATGGTTTTGAGATTTGCAACGCATGGTTTTATTATGATATACTCCATTTTATGATTATGGTTATATTAAAAAAATGAAATTTTCGGGCCGTATTTTTGGGTCGTTCCATAATAGCTGTAGGTTGGATTTTTCTGCTTATGTATCTTTTGTGTAACTCGAAGAACAAATACAATATGTAAACAATGTAAGTTTGTTATCTCAATGTATGATGTTTGGATTGATCGGTTTCATGTATATTCAATTGTTATGGTACTACACAATGAAGTCACCCGCCTCCGGACGTTTCCGCCGTCTGGTCCAGGGGTGTGACAGTTTCCCAAAATACCATATACACAAATAATTAGCCTCTCGTGGCTAAACCTCGATAAGGACCCTCTGGTCATGTGTCTCAGTGAAGACCCTCCGGTCTCACGTCTCTGTATGGATCCTTCGGTCATATATCAACATATACACAGAATAATATAACAACATAAGTCACAAAAACAGAATGCATAATAACACATAAAGAGGTTTAGACGATCAACTTCCCATTTTTATGAACCTCGACAACCAAATACACTTAAAAGGACATATGCTCTGGAGTTCACCAAACTCACAAAGCTTTGGGACATATATAAAACCCTAAAAATGGACCCAAAACATGAACTAACACAATAATGAGCAAGTTTTGAACTTGATACCTCTGGAAGATGTACCAACAAGACTAGAGTTCAGATCCAAGAGCTAGATGCACAAGCTATCCTTCCTTCAAGGCTCCTTCTTCACCAAAAGCTTCACAAGGACACTCAAATGAGCCACAAACACTCACACAAGCTAGGAATACGAAATTAGGGTTTGAGGGAGGTTGGAGGCTGGAGTTGGTGGTTGGAAATGAGACCATCATGTTCCTTAAATAGGGGCACAAAAGGGCATTAGGGTTTTACTCTGTGCCTAGTACGCTCAACGTACCTGGTGGCCTCCACGCTCATGCAAAGTGCATGAGTACGCTGTGCGTACACATGCGTTCGCCCCACGTACTCAATTACCATATTTTCTCAATAAGGACTAGTCTTGGCAAATACATAAAAGATTAAGGTCAGAGAACTATACCTCTATTGGGATGTTATGATACAGATTCGACTAGCATTTACGTGGGTAGAATTTGAGTTAGTGCAGAGAACTAGTCAGAATTGTGTGTGTCATCCAATTCACGACGTAGATGATCTATCGAATCCATTGCTGACTTAACCACAATTGATTAGGTGAAATGGTTCTGCAAGTTTGTTTGTTCATACAGTCAACATGGTATACCATGGCACGTATCATCCCCTCTTTCTTTCCATAGAGGAGAGAAAAAGGAAAAGAAAAAAAGTTCCCAAACGATTCAATATTAGGAACCGGAACCAGAACCGAAACCAGTTGGTTCCAGTTTCAGAACATAAAATGGTATTATTATACAACGTCAAAAATATAACTTGGTTTTATTATAAAAAATAATAACTAATAATATGTTAATTTTTTTCTAAGACTTTATAGTATAGGTAACAAGTTTCATATCTAACTTTCAAGATCTTTGGGAATTAACGACTTTTTATTCCATATTGATTCTAGATTTTGGGATTTTATGTTTTTGTTGTACATATGATTCAAAAACAATATTTGTTTTTTTAGCTCAAAACTGGTGGCCGGACATGATGGTAGGAGATGGTTGCCAGAGATGAGAGATAGTGAGATATTAGGTGGGATGACAGTGGTCCTATTGTTCTTCTTGATATCTGATGAAGAAGAGAAATGTAGATATACAAATCATGAGAAAGACCTAAAGAAGGGGACCAACTGATTTTATAAACATTTTTTTGGAAATTAATAATATAAAAACATAAAAAGGAAAAAGAAGGTTTTAACAGCCATTTAAGGTATTTTAGGAACCAAAACACAACAAAACCAAATAATAAAAAACTTACCTATTTTTTTTTTCTTTTGGGATCGGGCAAATTAGCCGAAACACATGGACCATTCATGTAACTTTTATAAATATCAAAAAGCAAATGATGACTTTCAAGTTTTGATACCTTATTAAAAAAACATGGACGATTCGTGTAACAACTGAAAGTATAACATCTTTAACCCAAATAATAATCTCTCATTTGTTTTTTACAACAAATTAACGGGAAAATTTAAAGTGATTTTTTTTTTTGGAAAAACAAACAAACTCTCAATGATTAAATTAAAAAAGCCTTCTTTTGATAATAGATCTTGAACAGGTGTTTGGAAGGATATAATCAAAATCAGGCCTGTAAGAATCTCAACAATGATCCTAATGGAATTGTGTATTGGAAATCAACCCCTAATGGAATTGTGTATTGGAAATCAACTGAAGGCTGCTGGGTCTTCGACTTTGGGATTGACGGTCAGTTCTCTGTGAGATTGTTACGAGAACGGATTGAAATAGCGAGTCACATTGTTTGTGATGGACTGTTCGAATGGTGTAAAGTGATACCAACTAAGATGCTTTATTTGGAGAGCGAAGTTTGGTAGAATCCCATCATCAGTTTCGTTAAAATCAAGGGAAGTTCATATTCTATCGACTATGTGTGGTTCATGTAACTTGGATGAGGAGACGAGCGATCACGTCCTTCTCTTATGCCCATTGGCTAAAGCTGTCATGAATTCGATTTTATCTTGGTGTGAAGTCTCATACAATGGATTTGACTCAGTGAATGATATGCTACTTTTCATATCTCGGTGGTCTAAGTGCAAAAAGAAAAGAAGTATGTTGAATGTGATTTTATTTGGAGGATTGTGGTGTATATGGAAAGACATAAATCAAAGGGTTTTCAAAAACATTCCCTTTGTACCGACAAATACGGTGGAGAAGATAAAATCAATAAATTTCATTTGATGTAAATATAAAAGTTCCTTTCAAAACATGGATTGAAGAGTTTGGAATCTTAGTCCTTTTCTTTGTTTGTAATTTTCTTGTTTTTTGTTTTTTCAATTTTGTACTTTCCCGTTGCATTGTCATGATGTGAGGTGTTTTGCTTAATATATTTGCCGTTTAATAAAAAACATACTACAATAATTTTTGTGAATGTTTTTTTATGGAATTTGACCAAAAAGATATAACCAAATCCGTTAAACACAAACATGAAATATCTACAAAAACTATTATATAAAACTTTAAATTATATAAAAACGATTATAGCTTGAAATTTATTTAGTTTAACCATTCTAAGAATTTTTATTTTGATCTAACCATTGAAAGTTTGAAATTAAAAATAAAAACATCTTTAACCGAATAATAATCTCTCATTTGTTTTCTACAACAAATTAGGGGGAAAATTTAAATTGATTTTTTTTTTTGAAAAACAAATAAACTCCCAATGATAAAATTTTAAAAAAAAAAACTTCTTTCGGTGGTTAAAAAAACATACTACAATAATTTTTATGAATGTTTTTTTAATGGAATTTGACCAAAAAAATATAACGAAATCCGTTAAATACGAAGACACAAATATGAAATATCTACAAAAACTTGCATGGAAGAAAACTAAAAGCATTTAATATTTACATGACAAAATAACATACACGGTCCTTGTTCGTAAAAAAACCCTACAAGTCTTCATAGGATTTTTTTTTGAGATAGATCGACATTGTGGTTTCAAAAACTTTCTTTGTAGGTCCTTATGCCTAACAATGTTAAAGCATAAAGGTTAAGTGTTTGTTAAATGGAATTTTTACCATTTTTATTTTATTTTTATTTAATTGGTTTACGATTAATTAAAACTCTCTCTCTCTCTCTCTCTCTCTCTCTCTCTCTCTCTCTCTCTCTCTCTCTCTCTCTCTCTCTCTCTCTCGTTATTACTGAATGACGAAGAATTGATTAATGAAACCTGAATCATCGTCCACATTATCGAGTAGGAAAAGCAAACATAGGCTATCAGATCTAATTAGATTCAATAACCGTGTTTGTCTTAAACGCGACATAAATCCCCAAAAATTTCCATAATAAAGTTCTTTTCAATGATAATTGAAGTAATCATAAATTGAATATTACTATTTTTTTTTTCAGAATTGAATCCCTAGAGCATATCAGTATTCGGCGGAATCATTACAAACCATTTGCTCACTACCGTTTGCATCATAAGATCTGATTGAACATTTGAATCAAAATAGGTAACTGAAATATACCGCGAGAGCACCCATCCATATTTAATTTTATTAAGTTCATATTTAGGATATATGATACCAAAATTGATGACGGTTTTTAACTCAACTTTCAAAACATAATTAAATCTAGCTTTTATTATCCTTAGGTGGTATTGATCCAGAAATTATGAGATTTTTCTCATGAAAAAAGATGACGATCTATTCTAATTGCTTTGATGGTCATGTCCACTATCCACTACAACAAGTTTAGTATTTATGGGAGAAAGTTGAGTTGTCATTTTTTTTTGTGTTTTTCCAACCGACTAAGGACGTGTTTGGCTTAGCTTTTAAAAGCTCAAAAGAAATTTTCCAAAAAGTTACAAAAAGTCATGATTTCCTGACTTTTCCAAAAAGTTGTTTTTTCTTGTATTAAAACTCCAAAAGTTATTAGTTTGCCAAACATCTTTTTGTTTTTTTTCTTTTACAAAAAGGACTTTTGGCTGTGAAAAGCTAAGCCAAACACAAATTAAGTTGAAAGGGATATATGGTGTCTGTTATATTATTCTATCCAATGAGATTAAGATAGTTTCAAGGTGCAAGAAATGATCAAATGAACAATAATAGAGATATACAACAATCTAAAGAAAGTGATTATAGATCTAGTTCTCCGACAAGGTTATGGTCCGAGTCTTCGACAAAGAAAAACGAAGATGTAGTACATATGTAAGTTGTATGTTAGAGCATCCACCCCGGTTCTTTCAAACCAAATTGCAAAGCCACGTACTCACTATTTGAAAGCCACGTAGGAAGACTTCTTTCAACTGCTGAAAGGGCATTGCAAGGGAACCCACAACACTTTAATTAATTTATTATATTATTTTACTGTAACATATCCTTCTTGCTCCTTGCAATTATTTTTAATTTCAAATGGCTATATAATTAAGTAATTGTCTATGTTTTTCCTTTTATGACTTCGTCAAGATTTTGATCTATTTTTTTTATGTTTAACTATACATTATCTCGTATTATTAAATTCATTAAATTTGTTAAATGTAAACATGTACTTTTTTATCATTAACTTAAAAAAAATTGTAGAGATACTTTTCAAAATAGATAAACAAAAATAACTTTATATATATATATATATATATATATATATATATATATATATATATATATATATATATATATATATATATATATATATAATGTTATTGTTGATGTGTCAGTGGGGGCCACCTTTGAAAGAGTGTTGATATTTCATTCATATGAGTGTTTATTGCAAATGATGATGTCGGCACAATTAAAAGATGATTGATATTGCATCGATGTGGATGGTCTTAGCCTTTTATATATATATATATAAACAAAAATATTTAAGATCAAAATTAAGTATTTTGTATTTTTAGTATCTAGTATTATATATTAAATACATAAAATATTTTAAATCAAAATTAAATAATAAAGAAAAATAAATAATAAATATGTGACAAACTTTACCCTTATTTTTTAAGGATATTAGCCATTGATGCAAGTCATCCATACAAAAAATTTCTCATAAAAACTTAGAACGTTTAGTGGTGCTTTTCCTAACCACATAGTATATAATTTTGTCATTAATATTGAATATTCTATGGAGTTTAATAAAACTTATTTTATGTAAAACTGAAAATTAAATACATGAAATTTGGAAGAACTCATCAAGGACACGTGTCGGTCTTTTACCTCCCTACACCCAACAACCTGTCAAAGAGAATCAGGAATCACGGGCAACGGGCATACCATCTTTCTCTTATTGGAGGACCACTTCTACTGAGGTACTACTACCCATACCCATGTCTTAACTTAACAAGTAAGAACTAAGAACCCTTCCTTCTTCTCTATAAAACCCCATCTCTCTAACCCTTCTCTTCCCTACTCTTTTCTCTCGCAATTTTCTTCTCTCCATCAAGAACTGAATCACAGAGCAATTTCATGGAGGCCTTGAAGACGATGAAGCTTTTCGCAGCAATGCTGGTGATGATGATGGTCGTCTCAGCCTTCTCCGTCACCGTCTCCGCCGCAGACGCCCCTGCTCCTGCTCCTACCGCAGGTGCTTCGACCGTCTTCGTCCCCACCGTCATCGCATCTCTATCTGCGGTCGTTTTCGCTTTCTTATTTTAATTAATTTCACCTTTCAGATTTCAGTATGATTTGATTCTTAGTGTTATTGTTACTATACATACACCTCTTCTCTCCCTGAGAGGAAGGTAGATCTTATATATGTAATTCTACTCGAGTTTGCTAGATCTAGAAAATTTGTGTTTGTGAACTTTATCGTTCTAAATATATATAAATTCGGAGATGGTTTTTATTAATGTTAATTGTTACGTTTACGTTCACGTTCTTGTTCTTGTTGAATTCATTACTGGATTCGTTGGACTTGAAGCATCAAATTTGTGGTTTCAGTTTCAGCTTTAATTGATGTATAATGTATTCATGATTTCTTGCTTTTTATCCTTTCAAAAGTAAAACAGAGGTCAAAAAGGTGAATGCAGTTGTACCTTACGTAACTTTAATCGTGTATGCTGCTTTGTAGACTTTGTTTTGGGAATATGAATATCATTCTCTCTCCATGATTTTACTTATTATTTCCAGAAACTTCATATTCTTTAATGGTGCCATGGAGGTCTTTCTTTTAGAGAGATAATTGTAATTATATTTGTTGTATCAATCTTTTAAAAAAATCGATTTTTTCAGTTTTTATTAGATTGATACATGGTTCTATTTTTTATATAACTCTACCAAAGTTATTTTCAATAATATATTAAACTTTATAAAGTTCAATATAAGATATATTAATTAATTAAAAGGGTTTTTTTATTAAAAAGTTCAATGACCAATGAACTTCATAACATCTCATAATAGTAGAGTTTAATCAATTAAATACTAATTAAACATAACATTTCATTTAACTCTTCCATTGAATTATACATTATAAATGTTTTTAGCTCAATCATTTCAAAAGTTGGTTCCATATGGTTTTAACACATCCACAATTTCAAACATTGAAAATATACATAAACAACTTTAGATCAATACAAGTATATTACAAAAATAGATAAGCATAAGTTTTATGTTTATCCAGTTATTTAATTTGCTTTGGAAATAAGCTATTTTTAAGGGAAAATTGGCATAAAATTGATAATATTTAACCACTCATTTACCTGAATCCCAACTAAACCGATTGGTTCAAACCGATTTCAAAACATTTGTTGTCTCCGACTCAAGGTTACTTGAAAACATTTACATTTTACTCATCATTTTTTTCTTTAGAACAATTTGTGCAATTGTAGAAATGCATTACAAAGTATTCATAAAAATATGTACATCAAATTCAGTAAGTTTATTTACTTCTTCCTTTTTTGGAGTAATCAAAATGTTTTTCAAGCAAATAAAAGCTATAGTTTTCGAGTTTGCAATTTTAAGCTATTTATTTTTTATTTTTCTAAAGATACCCGCAAGTTATATCGAGCACATGGGCGTGACGTCTTGTTGAAGTGGTTATCTTTATATTTGCTTACGATTCAAGATTTTATTGGATAAGATGCCTTCATGTGGCATATTAACGGAAAGAAGGAATGATATACAAGTACCAAATACCATTTGTGTTGTCGTACATCTAATGTTTAATTTTAAGAACATTCCAAAAATACAAGTCATTTTAATTGAATAATCGATTTTTTACACCATTTTTGTACGAGGAGCATTAAAAATTACGCCCAAATTGGTTTGTTGAATAATATTACAGAAAATATGATTACTCCGAATTTGCTGATGGTAAATAGTTTAATACGAAATTTAATGTTATATTATTCATTAACATTAAAGTTTAATGTTATATTATTCATTAACATTTAATATAATATTAATACATTATCATTACAACAAAATGGCTTTGGAGGATGATATAGATTTTTTAGAAGTACAGCAGTGGATTTGTGTGTAATTTGTATTAATAAAACACTTAATCATTACAAATTGATATGTCAACTTTAAATTTATTCACTTTTATTAGATTATTTATATAAAATATATGTAGTTAATATAGTTATTTGAAATATTATATTATAAATAAATTGATATTTATTTATTATTATATAAATTTAGTTTATATTACATTATAATTTTGATTGATGTTATATTGTAAATTAAATTAATGTATTATATTATTAAAAAAATAGAAAAAGAAGAATACGTCTATTTTTTATTTTTATTTTTGATGTTAAAATAGTTCCTAACACGTTGTCTGGTATTCTTATTTGGAATTTGTGGGGAGGCCTTAACATCGAGATTTCATTTTGTGTTATTCAAATTATATGAGTAAATCTTTATTTTATTTGATTATTAACCATCATTAACCAAAAGTTAGAATTAATTCAATACTAAAAGGGTTGATTATATTGAAAATTCCTAGTTTGATTCACGATTAAGATTATACAAAAATATAGTGCTTGATACAATCGTATTGCATATTTAAGACACATATACGTACAAAAAGTAAAGTCCTTTAAATGGACGTCATATCAAAAACTAGAATAGATCATCCAAACAAAGTAAAAATCATTAATAACTCACATTTAATGTAAAAAGACATTAATTATAATATTTCCCGAAATAAATCAACATGATAATAGCCCAACATAATATAAAATACAAACCACTTCTATAAAAGGCCATCTCTTTATCTTTTGAAATCACGATTCGAAAAAAATTAAAAAGCATATGCTAACCAATAAATGTTCCAAATAACGAATTTAAACCAATGAAAATAGTAAATCCTAAAAGAATAAAATCAAATATCTACGTCCAATGATCTAAATAACCAAAAAGGTAACGACACCTAGCTCTTATACAAATATATTGTTTGATATGTTTATTACTGAGACTTGTAAGATGTTGAGTTTAAATAATTTGATATCATAATTAAAAACCTAGAGTAAATTACACAAATGGTCCCTATGGTTTAGGATAATTTGCGCGTTTGGTCCTTAACTTATTTTTTTAATTCGGAAGGTCCCTACTGTTTGTTTTTGTTACACGCTTGGTCCCTGTCTTACCTAAAAAACTATTTTGCCCTTGATTTTTTAAAATATTTAAATAAACACACCTCAACCCCAACCCCCTCACTTTACCCTACCTATCCTACAATTTTTTCCTATTTAAATAATAGTTTTTTTAGATAAGACAGAGACCAATCGCGTAACAAAAACAAATAGTAGGGACCAAACGCGTAACAAAAACAAACATTAGGGACTTTCCGAGTTAAAAAATAAGTTAGGGACCAAGCGCGGAAATTACCCCAAACCATCAGGACTATTCGTGTAATTTACTCAAAAACCTATGATTCGATACTATAGCCTTTGATATGCTTCTTATTGGGTCTGATAAGAAGTTGAATGTGACTTAATCTAACTTGATTTAATCAACAACAATCAAATAACTCCACAATCTCATACAAATTTAGTAAGATGAAGGTAGGATGGTTGCTGGCTCCACATTAGGGTTTAAAATGGCTTCCGTAAAAATATCCAACAGAAAACCCAAATAATAATAAATACATACAAGTTAAAATTTCATACTTGTGTTGACATTGAAGTTATCCTTGCATAAGATCCATGTATACAAATACATTCACCCATGATGAATGATCATGTGGTATATGTCTCCTATGAAAAGAACGAATAAAGAACAAAGGAAATTTACACATGAAGAGGGTGAGGGTCAACAAGTAAACATGAGTAAATTCATAAGTATTGAACCATATATAAGAAGTAATTCGAAAGCAGATATTAGTTGCAATGTTGCATATGTTGTATGTAGGAAAACAAGAGTAAAAAGGTGGAAACAAGCCGACAAGCACTAACAATGGAAAAGGATCTAGAACATAGACTACACCAATATTACTCTGCTACCATGATTCTAACTCTCCATACTTTTTTGTATGAGTTCATGTCCGAGGTAAAGGTAACACCTCCAAGTCTAGTCTCACGCTATCTTCCCACTTCATTCTCGACAACCTCTCCTCCTCACACTCTCAGTTGTAATTATATCCACTCTCCTAACAACAACAATCAATTGTTTCCTATGGATATGACCAAATCACTGTAATATTCCTTCCCTCAATTTATTGATGATCGATGCCACCCCCAACGAAGTTCTAGTCGATGTGTATGGTATCATGTCCAACAATGTTCTACCACATATCCACCATGGTACTCTTAATTCAATGATCTTCATCTTCTTCTTATGTTCATTTTTTAATCGACCAACATTTGAATCCATACAATAAAGCCAACATTATCGCCACCTTATAAAATTTCATTTAGTTTTAATGGCACCTTCTTGTAACACAAAAATCATATCGTGGCCTTCCACTTAATCATATCATCTTAATGTGGTGTGAAACGTCGTCAACACCCCTTTTTTATGATGGATCATAGACCCATGTATTTGAAACTCTAATTTAGATGTAAAACAAGATCATCGATAAATCTATTACGTATTTTTTCGTATACAAAATGATGTTAAGTTTCAAGATGGTCTTAGATCCTGTAGAATTGAAATTTAGGTTGTCTCGTTTATAACCTTACTTATAACACCCAATGTCTTCCTTTATTAGGTGTAAAAAAAATTCCAAACACTTTTAAAGACCAAACCAAATTTTTTACTATTTACATTATACGTGAAATACAAAATCAATAGTTATGATCGGATGATGATCCGAACATAACACTTTTTAGCTATAAATAACAATTTATAGTTTATGTACAAATCATCTAATGTATAAATTGGTACAACATAATAAATTATTATGTATAATTGAAAAATATTATGTACAAATCTGTATCTTTATAGTTTACTGTATTCAAAAATCATTTTAAACGAAACTTATCGAAGTTGTGAACTCAAAAGTTCTAGAAACTTAATTTTTAATTTTTTTTTTAATTTTTAATTTTTTTTATTATAATATAAAGCAAGGGCGAAGGCACATGTGAACGGTTGAATTAAGACAATCAAACAAATAGGAACCATCATGTGGACTATCTCACTATACACCAACACAAAAAAAACAGCTTGCGGTCAAATCCAAGAAACAGAAACTTCTATGGCCCATGCCCCATTTATTCTATTAAACTAGAACATGCAATCATGTTTCTCGCCCTTTATAATTAATATTCCCATGAATATAATTGTAAGATATTATACAGCAAATATCAAATTGTGAAATAAGCTCAAACTATCTTATTACCCCGAATCTTTTGTAAATCAAAAGTGACATGACAGAAAATTCATATGTAGCAGTATAAACAATGAGAAAATGACTCTAGGATAACTAACTGTTTAATTTGTTTTTATTTAGTCAATTTCTTTTTCTTTGTGCCTAATATACCATCAAACTTGTTGTTTGTGTTTACCATAACTCTTTTGACTGACTTTTGACCGACTATCATCTGTGATAGCCGATAAAAGGTTTATGGTGAACACAAACAAGAAGTTTGATGGTAAATTGGGTACAAAAAAAGGAAAGAGGCCAACTAAGAACAAACTCAACAGTTGGTTACCCTTCAGAGTCATTTTCCCTTTACTTATTTACAGAAAATCTCACGTCATCTCCTGCAACTTTCTTAGGCCATAACGTACATAAAGAGCGTTTCAGAGGGGTAACTTTGTCAAAACATGGTCTATGTTATGCTTACTGTTGTTAGCCGTCAACAATTCTCTGCAAAATGATATGACTGTGTATGAGAGGTATATTTATCAACATAAATGTTTACCTCAAGATATATTATGATGATGTGTCTGAAAAAGATGCATGATCTTGTACATATTGATGTTGCATCTTATCCCATGAATTTGATCTTAAAGCCAAGTAAACTAAAAAATCACAACACTTGTGATTCCATTCGTTTGTAGACTTGTCCAGAATCCATGATACGATATATCATTTGATTGGAAATGTAAATGTAGTCATGAAATGCACCTGTTCAATCAAGATTCCCCTAATAAATATTCAAGTGCATTACAAAGTTGTACATGTATGAATAATGTTCTTTCGTGGGTTATGTTTTGAAGAGAAGCAAGAATGAATCTCATAAAGTCATTAATATGAGCATGAGATGATGTGAGATTTTTTATAAATGAGTAAAGGGAAAATAACTAAAGAGGGTAACCAACTGTTGAGTTTGTTCTCATATGGTTCATTTTTTTTGTACCCAATATATCATCAAACTTGTGTAACGATCCAAAAATCACGACTAAAAATTTCTTTTAAAACATTACTAAAACCATATTTACAAAAACTGTATCATAAGTCATAACATAATTTTAGAGTATTAATTCAAAACATAATCTCATTATTAGAGTCAATCATCCCCAGGCTAACTGACTATGGTGTGTGCACTGCAATCTTCCCGAGCTCCGCTTTTGAAAACCGAGTACCTGAAACCAAAACTGAAAACCGTAAGCACGAAGCTTAGTGAGCTCCCCCAATCTACCACATACCATGCAATAACATATAAAGCACATACTGGGCCTTGCCCACTGCATCGGACCGAGGTCCGGATTAACTGGGGCCTTGCCCCCTACATCGGACCGAAGTCCGAAAACTGACTGGGACCTTGTCCCCTGCATCGGACCGAAGTCCGGACTAACTGGGGCCTTGCCCCCTGCATCGGACCAAAGTCCGGGCTAACTGACTGGGACCTTGTCCCCTGCATCGGACCGAAATCCGGACTGACTGGGGCCTTGCCCCCTGCATCGGATCGAAGTCCGGACTAACTGACTGGGACCTTGTCCCCTGCATCGGACCGAAGTCCGGGCTAACTGAACAGAACATAACATAAACATATCAACTAGCATGAACACACATATACTGCATACTACATCGGGCCGTAGCCCGGAACACATAACACATAAATCCTGTCCGAGCCACGAAGGCATCAGACATACTATCTACTGCATCAGATCAAATCCGAAAACTACTACTAGCTAAACGGGCCGACATTGTGGCCTTAGACCCGTTCCTACTGGAAGGAAACTCACCTGAGACTGCTGAACTGATACTGCTAGTCCTTGACTGCTACTTGACCTCTGACTCCGAACTGCTGCTCCACTAGCTCCTCGAGCTACCAATGCCAAAATAACCCTTAGTCCAACTGACCTCCAAAGGTCAACTAGGTCAACTCTAGTCAAGGTCAAAATCCTGGTCAAAGTCAACCTTCCAGGTCAACCCTACTCGTCGAGTCCACCTAATAACTCGCCGAGTTCATATGCTCAGGGTCCTTCTATTCGCGACCCGACTCGCCGAGTCAGTCCATGACTCACCGAGTCAACTATTTCCGAGTCCTGACCTGTCCAACTCGCTGAGTCTCCACCCGACTCACTGATTCGAGTCTTAACTCGAAGGGTTTGGGACTACGCGGCCTGACTCGCCGAGTCTAAGAACAGACTCGCCGAGCACAAGGCAATCTTCAACCAACTCGTCGAGTTGTTCTTCCGACTCGCCGAGTTCATGCCTAACTTCATCCGACTCGACGAGTTGTTCATCCCACTCGTCGAGTTCCTCCTCATCTTCAAGCTACTCGCCGAGTCCACTCGAAGGACTCACCGAGTCTATTCAGTCCTTAATCCATGCAATGACTTTTCGAGCCAAACAGGGCTTCCAACTTATAGATCCATACTTCTAAAGCCTATCCCCTACGTAAAGTGGCAAACTTTACGTGTAGATTAAGAGATCTAGGCTCAAAACACATTCAAACTAGGGTTTATGGCAAACCTACTTCTTCAACATACCAAGGGCTGATACTTTTAGGGGATTCTAGACCAAAACAAGCATGGATCTGAGGTAGCAACCTCAGATCTGGACCTCTAACTCGAAATGGTTACTTATCATGCTAAAAATGTCCAAAACTCATACATAAGAATAGATCTAGGTGCAAAGGGAATCCAAGCAACAGCTTATTACCTCCAATTGGTCTGAAATGTCTTCTCAATCCCGAATCTACAGTCCCTTCTTGCACCTCCAAGGCCTTTCTTCCTTCTCCAAGCTTTAGTGCATTCTTCAAGGCAAGATCTAGCTCAAAAACGGATATGGTGGCTAGGGTTTGGCGTTCTAGGGTAGAGAGGCAGTAAAGGAACCCTAGGGAGGAGAATGAGACGTTTAAATAGGCTCCAAGTCCCGGATTTAGGGTTTTCCTTGCTCAGACCAGACTCGCCGAGTCACCTTGGCCGACTCGCCGAGTTGGTCGCTTACACCTCAACCCGGATCCCGCTCGGACTCGCCGAGTCCCTCCTTGGACTCGCCGAGTCTCCCCTCAAAATTGGGGTTTTCTTTCTTTATTTGGCTTTCCAAACTTTGGGTGTTACAACTCTCCCCCACTTAAACTAAACTTCGTCCTCGAAGTTTGCTACGATCCACCGACTGCGATTTGCCTCCACAATCCCACCAATTAATCCAACACTAGCTGCCTACCCTCGCTGGCCTACCGCTCGGTCATTCTGACTATGCCAATCCTTACAGATAATAATCTCGGGTCCATCCTGACCCTGAACATTCTGAAAACGCGACTCACTCAACCGATGATCTTTCTGATACTCTCTAATCACTACACTGACCCTGTAGGGGTTCACCCCTTCTTTCCTTGCACGATTTCCTTGTCTTCCCAAGGTGATGCTCCATAACTACCTACCTCTTCCTTCACTGTGAACACCCTGTCTCCACCAAATCTATTACTCCTGCTACTCCCAGTACAGGTCATCGTCGCCAGTATTCACTGGGCATTCTTTCCACTACCATTTGGTGTCGAGCACCCCACGAACAACTGACTGAAAATTCTGCTATTCCAAATCTGGCTTCCGGGTGAACTGAGACCACCCAGGTCCAACTAATAAGGCTGAACTTGCCATTTTCTAATCAACCAACTATACTGCCAGCACTTGCATTTCAACATAAATACTAATACTGTCCAAATTCCTGAAACTATCCTAACACTGATCTGTCTGCAATACTGAACCTGCCTGAAACACTGAGCTGCCCGAAACACTGAACTACCTGATGCACTGAACTGACTGAAACACTGAGTTCCAACTCAACTGTGGAATCAAAGGACTCCTTACTTAGTCGCTCCCACGACTTCTGAACGAAACCTTTCTCTGGAACTAATTACCACTAGTTATCCTGCCACTGATGCTCTAACAACCTTCCGATCCAAACGATCGGATCCATACGTCACATCCTGACATCACCAATTCCACGACTAACAATATGATGGCCCCCCGACTAACGGTAGCCCTTAACATACCCGAACCCTAACGGTCCACTGCTACTCTGATCTCATAACTGATGTGACGATCCATAGTCCAATTGCTGCATTAGCCATAACTGAACCATTTGGGAACTCCGAAATCTAACCTGTGAATTCCCATATCCTCTCTACTGCACCCGAACTGGTGGGTACTACTGCTTTCCCGCGTCCAACGACGCGCTCATACTGCCTACCAATCTAATAAAAGCCACGGCTACACCCGTGGACTCACAACTCTCCAATACTATCTGGCTGCTAATGAATGCTACGGCTACCCCCGTAGGCTTACAACACTACTACTACTATCTGAATGCTAGTGAATGCTACGGCTACCCCCCGCAGACTTACATCACTCTACTACTATCTGACTGCTAGTGAATGCTACGGCTACCCCCGCAGACTTACAACACCACTACTACTATCCCGAGGACAACCTGACTATCCCTAGACCCGCTAGTGATTCCTCAAACTGATTTCTCAAAACCCGCCCTCAGTCCTTGAATATTGCATCATCCTCGACATCTTATATCCTTGACATACTTAGTGTTTCGTCGAGGAACTCTTCGACTTGGTTCCCAAACCAACCGTCTACTAATCCGGATACAAGAAGCTATTGTTGGGAAGTTTCCAAACTCCCAACTCCTGAATCTACACAATCCTGCATGCTATCTCTGCCACTGGCTACTAATACGAAGGCATCTCTTGATAACCGTTCTCAGGATCCTCATTCTGACTCACATGAGCCCTACGGTGGTCCTCCAATCTTGGATTCCCAACCAACTTATAACCATCTCGATTACATGAACTAACCGCTAGGAAGGTCCTCGAACTCACAATTCTGAACTTCTCAATCCATCCATCACTGTGCTACTACCATTTCTTCTCAGAGGCCGCGCACTCATTCTGGTTCTACGTGGATCTTATCCTTGTGTACTCGGAGGGTTCTCCCCCACTTGGATTTGGCTAGCTCCTTACTGCTCACTGGTCGAAAGGATTTCCAACCTTCCTTCCATTAAAAGGGTGATATGCTGTCCGCCGACGTTTACCCTTACCAGCGCTCCAACTAACTCTCACCAGATCCTCACCCTTCTTGCTATCTGACTGAGCACCCTTCGATCCTTAACTGTATTTGCTTTAGGGACTACATCCCGAGAACCTATGTTTAGGGTGCACATCCCCAACCCACTTCCTTACTGACCGCTATCTACTCCACTAAAAACTCTGGATTATCACTACTGAGAATATAATTGATCATTATCCGACTAACACCTTCCGCAGGTAGCAAGACACTACTGAATCTTACACACACATGCTACAGTCACCGCATCTGAAGTAACCTGATCTAGAGGGAACGACATCCAATTCACCATCCTAGTTCCAAGGTATGCAGATGGCATAACACTCAGTCACAAGCAGGTAATATGATACCCCAATACATACGCTTATAAATATCGCTGCAGTAACATAACAATAATATCTTGAATAATAATTGACAGGAAGGTAAAAGATACATACCTCCAACACCCAGTGCTGCTCGAATCCCTGCTGAAATCTACCGGAAAACTCGGCTCCGAGCCATAGGGCCCTGACGACCGTTGGCGGCACTCGAAGTCCCAGGGGCAGGAGCTGGCACCTACCCTGCTGTATACAAACTCGGACAGTGGGCCTTCTTTTGGCCCCTCTGACTACAATGGAAACATAATGGATCAAGTCCCTGGGCGATGGTAACAACACAGTCTCTGCTAAAATGACCCATCTGGCTGCACTTGAAACATCCAGCATCGCCACCACTTCTACGCTTGCACACACCCATGTGCGTCCTTCCGCACTTCCCGCATCGACTGCGGCTCTGATAGTTCCTCATCCTCAAATCCGAACCCTTGAGCCTCTTACCCGAACCGGTGGCTACCTGAGTCTCATCCATTTTCCTTTTTCTTTCCGACTCCTTGCCCGACCCTCGCTCCTGCGTTACCCCATCGGCAACGCCTGTCGACTGAGCAACAGCTGTCTGATCCTGGAGCCTCGCTATCAATCTATCAGTGATCCTCACAACCATGTCGGACAGATCCTCGCGAATGGCTCGCGTAACCTCCTCAACTATCCAATCATGCAAAGGTCTCTCTTGGAGACAAGATGTCCCACTCACTCTTGTCCCCTGATGGCAAAAACTAGAAATGGGATCTCCCTCCCGGATGGATCCCCGAACTCCATAAGAATCGGAATCTAGACGAGTCCCAATCTGTCCTGCAACTATCTCGGCCTTAAGGGCCTCAAGATGACTGTCTATGAGCTCCACAATGGCCTCTCTAACCGAACCGAAAATCACTAGAGTCTGATCAATGATGTTGCGCATGATCTCTGCGGAAATGAAATCCCTCATCTGATCATCAAGTTGCCCGGCTCCAAAGCTCGAGCCAGATCCCTCCCCGATGCCTGAACTGCTAACTGGTAGCTCGCGCAATATCACCATGTTGAAAATATAACAATTCTTGATCAATTTATACACTACTGCTGAGGGATCTCTCACACACTCTACTAGTTCCCTGGTTTTTGTCTTGGCCCCTCTTGAATCGAGTACGGATCCTCTGCTTTCAGTAGTACGGGCCCATACTACCTTCCACATCTATCCGTACTTTCCCCAAGAGTTACCTCAACTCCACCAAGTCCCCGTTACTCTTCTACTGATCTCTGCTACTCTCATCCTAGGCTTGCCCTAGGGAAATCTCTAACCCCACTCAAAACAGTCATCAGCTGCTGAAGGTCTCCTTGTGATGCCAATTAGCCATCACCTGGATACCATCACATGTGACGAGGCTCAGATAATCCTTCGAGTAAAAGACTCGTCCCTACAACGGTTGGACTCAAACGAGAGCTGCGCAATAGGACCAAGTCCAGCACTCTGAGATTATTCAACCCTGATCACATGTAATGTGACGTATTCACCTAATGGCTAACTCCCATCACTCAGAATCCCACAAAGCACAAAGCAAGCAACATTCGGATAAAGGAAACATACTCAGGCAAAACTATTCTCATAACAAGAAATTGTACTAACATACAATGCTAAGCTCATACTATCCGGCATAACCTATACAGTCTATCCTACTGCTGTCTACTCAATACTAGCATGCAATACTCGTAAAGCTGAAACACATATAGCAGGCACATAAGGCATCCTCCTAGATCCTTAGTCCTATACTAGCATGCTGTTCTAATGAATTTGAAACTGAAACTGGAACTGAACAATTAACTTGTATGGGTATGTTGAAGACGAAGGGCCGCCATGGAGCGCCAAGGCAGTATGTGGCCGGAGGAGACCCTTGGTTGGTCATCGTCGCTGGTTTGCTGTCGCCAATGTGAATCAGCCGCTTGATCCGACTGTCGTACGCCGCCACGCGAAGGTTATGTTGGAGTGTTGTATGCAGTCTAAGGTTTATGTGTGTGAGTTTGTCAAGCCGGAAAGACAAGGACCGCCACTGCCACCACCGTGAGGTGGTGGTTGCCGCCATGTGCTGCATGTGTGTGTTCATTTTGTGGAGTGTGTGTGTTTATGTTTATTTCGAGTTTTAGCATTTTAACATGTAATTAGAAACGGAATAATGAGAAAGAAACTCAAACCACCACCTTGGGGTGGTGGCTGCCGCCACCGGCCGCCGTGTCGGGTGGCGGTGTGCTTGTCTTGTGAGTTGACTCGATTGGGGATGCTTGAAACCCTAATGGGCTCAAAGGAGCTCTAATGGGCCCAATAAAACTTAATGGACTCTAATGGACCCAATAAAACCCTAATGAGCTTATTAAGATTTTAGTGGGCTTAATAGGCCCAATAAAGCCCTAATTGACATAAAAGGCCAACAAATTGATAAGTGGACTAATATTTGGATTGGAAAACCCTAATGCCAATGAAAACCTAACTTTAAGAATTAATCGGGTCACACACACGAGAATTATTTAATAAGTGAAATATTAATCAATAATCATTGGCAGGAATTAATGTAAGTAATAATGGACTTAATGGATTAAGTCCTTAATGGATTAAGTCCCTAGTGTGTTAAGTCCTTAGTGGGTTAAGTAAGAAACACTTAACCCTAGTTATCATTTGATGTGAAACCCTAATTTCACTTGGGCTTTGTGTTAGGCCATCCGAGAATAATCAAATGGACTAGAGTAATTAGTTGGGCTTTAGGGTAAGGCCCAAATGAAGGATTGGGCCCGATTTGGAAAATTAGGCCATAGATGGGCCGTAGTTGGGGCCTAGATGGTTGTATGATATTGGGCCTTAAGGGAAGTCCATGTAGAGGTTTGGGCCTAATTTGGAAAATTGGGCCATATGGTGGGCTTTGATCCCTAGTTGACTTTGGGCCTATGGATTGGGCCTTGGGCTTGGGTAAGCCAAGTTAGGGGTAATGTAGTAATTATCCAAAGCATGTATTTTTAGTTATGTGTTAGTACCCAATTATTAATTGGGTGTTATTTTGGTGTTGACAGTTCGGGAATCTGTCATCTAGCAGTTGGGGTTGAGTCTGCGGGACTTCAGCAGTGTGGGGTTGTGTCTACGGGACTTCAGCAGTGTGAGGTGAGTTTCCTTCCAGTAGGAACGGGTCTACGGCCACAATGCCGGCCCGTTTAGTTAGCAGTAGTTCCGGACTTCAGTCCGATGCAGTAGTTCAGTATGCTTGGTGTCTTTGTGATACAGACATGGTATGAGTTATGTGTTCCGGACTATGGTCCGATGCAGTATCCAGTATATGTGTTTATATTATATGCTATGATTACGTTACGCTATGTTCAGTTAGTTCTGGACCTCGGTCCGATGCAGTAGTTAGAGTGCTTGATGTCTTTGTGATTCAAGCATGTTTTGTGTTATGTGTTCCGGACTCTGTTCCGATGCAGTATGCAGTATATGTATTCATGCTAATTGATATGTTTATGCTATGTTATGTTCAGTCAGTTCCGGACTTCGGTCCGATGCAGGGAACAAGGTCCCAATCAGTTTCGGACTTCAGTCCGATGCAGTTAATTCCGGACTTCGGTCTGATGCATAGGGCAAGGCCCTGGTTAGTTCCAGACTCCGGTCCGATGCAGTTTCCGGACTTCGGTCTGATGCAGAGGGCAAGGCCCTGGTTAGTTCCGGACTCCGGTCCGATGCAGTTTCCGGACTTCGGTCCGATGCAGAGGGCAAGGCCCTGGTTAGTTTCCGGACTTCGGTCCGATGCAGTGGGCAAGGCCCAGTAGATGCTTTATATGTTATTGTATGGTATGTGGTAGTTTGGGGGAGCTCACTAAGCTTCGTGCTTATGGTTTTCAGTTTTGGTTTCAGGTACTCAGTTGTTAAAAGAGGAGCTCGGGAAGATTGCAGTGCACACACCATTTGTTCAGCGTGGGATGTTTATACTCTGATATATTTGACAGTTGTTAAGATATTTTGAGATACATTCTTTATGATTCTTATATGACAATTGATGAACATGGTTTTATTACTATTTTAAAACGAAAATTTCAGACTGTATTTTTGGTATGTTACAAGTTGGTATCAGAGCCTTGGTTTGAGGGATTCGGGCGCACTCCCGAGTGTGTCTGAACTCAAACTAAGGAAGTGGTATAAAGTTTTCAAGAGAAAAACCATGGTTACAAAAGAATTTGAGAAAAGAAAACAATTTTAGAAAAAGTATAAAGAAAAGAGTTTTAGAAAAAGCAAAAAGAGGTTTGAAAAGAGAAAAAGGGTGTGGTGCATGCAATCAACCGAGCTCAAGTAAGTACTCCCAAATTACCTATACAAGTTTATGATCAATAGTTTCAGTTTCAGTTTCAGTTTCAGTAGAACAGCATGCTAGTATAGGACTAAGGATCTAGGAGGATGCCTTATGTGCCTGCTTTATGTGTTTCAGCTTGATAAGAATTTCATGCTAGTATTGAGTAGACAGTAGTAGGATAGCCTGTGTAGGTTATGCCTGATACTATGAGTTTAGCATTGTATGCTAGTACAGTTTCTTGTCATGAGAATAGTTTTGCCTGAGTATGTTTCCTTTATCCGAATGCTGCTTGCTTTGTGCTTGGTGGGACTCTGAGTGATGGGAGTTAGCCATTAGGTGAATACGTCACATCACATGTGATCAGGGTTGAATAATCTCAGAGTGCTGGATTTGGCCCTACTGCGCAGCTCTTGTTTGAGTCTAACCGTTGTAGGGACGAGACTTTTACTCGAAGGATTATCCGAGCCTCATTACATGTGATGGTATTCAGGTGGTGACTAATTGGCATTAAAAGGAGGCCTTCAGCAGCTGAGGACTGGTTTGGGTGGAGTCAGAAGTTCCCTAGGGAAAGCCTAGGAAGGTAGTAGCAGAGATCAGTAGCAGTAGAGTGACTTGGTGGAGTCGAGGCAGTTCTTGAGGAAAGTACGGATAGATGTGGAAGGTAGTATGGGCCCGTACTACTGAAAGCAGAGGATCCGTACTCGAATCAAGGAAGGCTGAGATGAATCCAGGGAACTTGTAGTGTGTGAGATCCCTCGAGATTGGGTGAGTATTGTGATGTTAGTGATGGCATGTTGCCGAGTATAGTGACGCTACGTGGTAGACCAGATGGTAGTTCTGGTGTCGACAGGGGATCAGGCTCAGACTCTGGAGTCGGGCAGATTGATGATCAGATGAGAGAGTTCATTTCATTTGAGAATTTTGCGCAGTATCACTGACCAGACTCCTGTGATCCTCAGTGTGATCAAGGAGGGCATTATGGAGATTTGTGATGAGAGGCCGAGTGCATTCTGCACTGAGATAGCAGTCATGATAGAGACCCGTACGTTGATGTTTCGGGAATTCACAGTTTGTGAGGCTTCAGATTGTCAGGGGGTTAGGGACCCCATTGTTAGCGGCAGATGGTTGGCAGATGTTGCCAACACATTTCGTACCAGATGTTGTCTCGAAAGGAGACAAGATCTGACTTACTTCCTATCTCCTGAGGGATAGAGCACGAGATTGATAAGAAGAGGTTGGTAGTGAGTTGAGTGGTGACGTGGTTGATGTTATGTCATGAGATGACTTCCAAACCAGATTATGGGCAGAGTGTGCCCAGGCGATTGAGGCGCAACAGTTGGCGCAAGAGTTGTCAGATCTCCACCAGAAGACTAAGACTGTGGCAGAGATCACTGCCAAGTCTCGGGAAAGAGCTTATATGGTACCATAGTATGCAGCAGATGAGGAAATGAAGAAGGTAAGTTATCAGAACATATTGTAGAATTATAGCAGGGAGATTGTGAGTATCTCGGGGTGCAAGACCCTAAATGATATGACTTCCATAGATCGAGATCGGGATATGGACTTGGAGCACGTTGGTAAGAGGGAACCAGATTAGTTACTCATATTGAAGGGTCTCGAGAGGAGACCCAAGATTTCGGATTAGCTTCCGAGAGACCAGTAGGACCAGATTCGGTGTAGCACTTGCGGGAGTAGGGAGTACAACGTCATCTTGGTTTATTCCAAGACTGAGGAGTAGCACGAGAAGCACCTGAGGGAGGTGCTAGAGACTTTGAGGAGGGAGAGAATTTTCGTAAGGTTCTCTAATTGTGAGTTCTGGTTGCGCGGGGTGCAATTTCTTGGGCACCTTGTCAATCAGAAGGATATTCTAGTCGATCCGGCTAAGTTAGAGGTTGTGATGCAGTGGGAGATTCCGAGGTCTCCAATTGAGATTCGGAGCTTCCTGGGTTTAGCGGGTTATTACCGGAGATTTATTCGAATTTTTAGAGTTGTGTGATCTTTTGGATTAGCTAGTGTTGAAACACTAGCAATGGTAAGTGTGGTTTCTAGCAGATTGGTCATAGGTGGTGAGAAGGATTGGGAATTCTTCCAGTTTTGTGTGCTGTAGGGCATTAGCTGAATCAAAGTGGGGGAGAATCACCCAAGGATTCAGAAGCGAGGTAGTTTTGAGACTAGGATAAGTTCCTCATCCTTATTGGGAAGGAAGATAGCCCAAGTGGTTGTATGGTTTGAGGATAGTGTGAGATGGAAGTTCGGAAAAGCGTGCCAATAAGGAGATCGCGTTCTCGTGATGTTACTAGTAAGCCTTAGGGAATCAGGTTTGGGATTCCATTCAGGACATGAGTTCAGTTAAGTGCAGGGCAAGCGCGTGTTCGATCCAGTATTTGAGTGTTGTAAGTCTGCGGGTGTAGCCGTAGCATTCACAAGATTAGCAGATAGTACTAGAGTGATGTGAGCATGTGGGTGTAGCTGCAGCCTTCACTAGGTTGGTAGATAACGTGAGTGCGTTGCTAGGACGCAGAAAGATCAGTAGTACCCACCAGTTCGGGTATAGCAGTGAGGAAAATGGAAATCCACGGATTGGATTTCGGAATTTCCCAGACGGATGAGACCTGGTTAAGCCAGTGATAAGATTATAGAAGCGCCGCTATAGAGATGAGAGCAAGGAAGCAGTGGACTGCTTAAGGTCATTTATGACATGAGGCTACCAATGGTCATGTAGCAATCACTTTTAGCCTTGGGTTTGGTGACGTCAGGATTTGACGTATGGACTCGATCAGTTAGATCAGAAAGTTATTAGAGCCTCAGTGGCATGATAACTAGTGGTAGCTAGTTCTAGAGAAGAAACTTGTTCAGAAGTCGTGTGAGGCGACCAAATGGGAGTCTTTTGGCTCCGCAGCCGGGCCGGAACCCGGTATTTCAGATGATTGGCGGAAAATTGAGACCAGGTAGGTCTCGGTAGATGTCAGGAAGCAGCCATATGACAGCATACAGTTTCAGACATTTCAGTGTTCAGGTAGTTCAGTGTTCAGACAGCTCGGTGTTTCAGGCAGTTACAACTCTTGGGCAATGTTAGTAATTGTGCCTTGATTTGCAAGTACAGACAGGATAGCTGGTTTATTAGGAAGTGACGAGTCACTCACAGCGGAAATAGCTGAGCATTGGCCAAGTATAAGTGATCTACAGGGATAATTGGGTTTGTGAACCTGTTTTGTAGTGGAAATTTTCAAGCTAGCAGAAGTTGAGTAGTCAGTTGAGAGAATAGCAGGCTGGTTTCATCGATAATATTTTGGTATGAGTGGTCTGTCAGGGAATTAGACCATCTCAGGGCAGCAAATATCAGACGGAATAGATGTGATCTTGTCGCGAGAGTTGGTTACAGTTACCCTAGAAAGGCTAGGGTGTGCCCAGGATGGTGACCAGGTTACTAGAGTGGTTTGAAGTGAAAGGAATGATAAGGAATGATTTCGAGGACGAAATCTAATTTAAGTGGGGGAGAGTTGTAACGCCCCGTTTATTTAAATAAATTAGTAAATGTGAGTAGCGGACTAATTTGTGAAGAATTTTAGAAGTCGAGGGTTAAAAGAGTAATTTCGGGATTAAATTGAAAAGATTTGAAGGCTGAAGGGTTTATTGGTAATGCAGGGATCTATTATGAAAGAAATTTATGGGATTAGGGCTTAAATGTAAGTTTTGGATTCAGTTTGTAAAGATTTCGCAAGGCAGGGTTAAAAGTGTAAAATATGAACTTATTTTGAAAGAAAAGAAGGAAGGAGGGACCAGGAATGTAATTATGGGAAAGTTGTAATAATGCCCAGATATTTATATGTTGCGATGACTCAATTGTGACCTAACCCTAACATGAAGGCAGCCGCCATCATCGGAAGACCTCCAGCAGCCACCTTCACCTCGTGCCCTTCTCCAGCCGCAACCCACTTCCCTCTCCATTGTTAAGGTCGCAAATAGCGCTGCCGGCAAGGACGTTTTGCCAAGATCCCATAGTCGCCGACGACCCTATCGATCCTTCTTCCCCATTTCTATTCCGGCGGTAAGCAGCATTCGGATAAAGGAAACATACTCAGGCAAAACTATTCTCATAACAAGAAATTGTACTAACATACAATGCTAAGCTCATACTATCAGGCATAACCTATACAGGCTATCCTACTGCTGTCTACTCAATACTAGCATGCAATACTCGTAAAGCTGAAACACATATAGCAGGCACATAAGGCATCCTCCTAGATCCTTAGTCCTATACTAGCATGTTGTTCTACTGAAACTGAAACTGAAACTGGAACTGAACAATTAACTTGTATGGGTATGTTGAAGACGAAGGGCCGCCATGGAGCGCCAAGGCAGTATGTGGCCGGAGGAGACCCTTGGTTGGTCATCGTCGCTGGTTTGCTGTCGCCAATGTGAATCAGCCGCTTGATCCGACTGCCGTACGCCGCCACGCGAAGGTTATGTTGGAGTGTTGTATGCAGTCTAAGGTTTATGTGTGTGAGTTTGTCAAGCCGGAAAGACAAGGACCGCCACTGCCACCACCGTGAGGTGGTGGTTGCCGCCATGTGCTGCATGTGTGTGTTCATTTTGTGGAGTGTGTGTGTTTATGTTTATTTCGAGTTTTAGCATTTTAACATGTAATTAGAAACGGAATAAAGAGAAAGAAACTCAAACCACCACCTTGAGGTGGTGGCTGCCGCCACCGGCCGCCGTGTCGGGTGGCGGTGTGCTTGTCTTGTGAGTTGACTCGATTGGGGATGCTTGAAACCCTAATGGGCTCAAAGGAGCTCTAATGGGCCCAATAAAACTTAATGGACTCTAATGGACCCAATAAAACCCTAATGAGCTTATTAAGATTTTAGTGGGCTTAATAGGCCCAATAAAGCCCTAATTGACATAAAAGGCCAACAAATGATAAGTGGACTAATATTTGGATTGGAAAACCCTAATGCCAATGAAAACCTAACTTTAAGAATTAATCGGGTCACACACACGAGAATTATTTAATAAGTGAAATATTAATCAATAATCATTGGCAGGAATTAATGTAAGTAATAATGGACTTAATGGATTAAGTCCTTAATGGATTAAGTCCCTAGTGTGTTAAGTCCTTAGTGGGTTAAGTAAGAAACACTTAACCCTAGTTATCATTTGATGTGAAACCCTAATTTCACTTGGGCTTTGTGTTAGGCCATCCGAGAATAATCAAATGGACTAGAGTAATTAGTTGGGCTTTAGGGTAAGGCCCAAATGAAGGATTGGGCCCGATTTGGAAAATTAGGCCATAGATGGGCCGTAGTTGGGGCCTAGATGGTTGTATGATATTGGGCCTTAAGGGAAGTCCATGTAGAGGTTTGGGCCTAATTTGGAAAATTGGGCCATATGGTGGGCTTTGATCCCTAGTTGACTTTGGGCCTATGGATTGGGCCTTGGGCTTGGGTAAGCCAAGTTAGGGGTAATGTAGTAATTATCCAAAGCATGTATTTTTAGTTATGTGTTAGTACCCAATTATTAATTGGGTGTTATTTTGGTGTTGACAGTTCGGGAATCTGTCATCTAGCAGTTGGGGTTGAGTCTGCGGGACTTCAGCAGTGTGGGGTTGTGTCTACGGGACTTCAGTAGTGTGAGGTGAGTTTCCTTCCAGTAGGAACGGGTCTACGGCCACAATGCCGGCCCGTTTAGTTAGCAGTAGTTCCGGACTTCAGTCCGATGCAGTAGTTCAGTATGCTTGGTGTCTTTGTGATACAGACATGGTATGAGTTATGTGTTCCGGACTATGGTCCGATGCAGTATCCAGTATATGTGTTTATATTATATGCTATGATTACGTTACGCTATGTTCAGTTAGTTCTGGACCTCGGTCCGATGCAGTAGTTAGAGTGCTTGATGTCTTTGTGATTCAAGCATGTTTTGTGTTATGTGTTCCGGACTCTGTTCCGATGCAGTATGCAGTATATGTATTCATGCTAATTGATATGTTTATGCTATGTTATGTTCAGTCAGTTCCGGACTTCGATCCGATGCAGGGAACAAGGTCCCAATCAGTTTCGGACTTCAGTCCGATGCAGTTAATTCCGGACTTCGGTCTGATGCATAGGGCAAGGCCCTGGTTAGTTCCAGACTCCGGTCCGATGCAGTTTCCGGACTTCGGTCCGATGCAGAGGGCAAGGCCCTGGTTAGTTCCGGACTCCGGTCCGATGCAGTTTCCGGACTTCGGTCCGATGCAGAGGGCAAGGCCCTGGTTAGTTTCCGGACTTCGGTCCGATGCAGTGGGCAAGGCCCAGTAGATGCTTTATATGTTATTGTATGGTATGTGGTAGTTTGGGGGAGCTCACTAAGCTTCGTGCTTATGGTTTTCAGTTTTGGTTTCAGGTACTCAGTTGTTAAAAGAGGAGCTCGGGAAGATTGCAGTGCACACACCATTTGTTCAGCGTGGGATGTTTATACTCTGATATATTTGACAATTGTTAAGATATTTTGAGATACATTCTTTATGATTCTTATATGACAATTGATGAACATGGTTTTATTACTATTTTAAAACGAAATTTTCAGACTGTATTTTTGGTATGTTACACCAGTTATTGGAATTCTTCTGCCGTTTCGTTTTGATCCGGTTTTCCTGAACAATCAGAAAGGGAAAAACGTTAATCGATGGAAAAATAAGCGAAAAGTGTTTTTTTTGCGAAGGTGAATGGTGTAATTTGTTCATACCTTCTTTTGCAACAATGGCAACTAGAGCGAGAAACCAAGTTGTTCTCTCTTCCAGATCCTTGTAAAGGAACCCGATTGCTTGTCGATGCTAAGTCTTTTCTGGTGAGATGATGGAAGCGTCTATATATATCATGCATGTTATTGTGCCAAATGTATGTTATTAGATTTATGTTTATTTCAGATTCCGAAATGGGCCTATCCATGTTCGGAATTAGAATCTTAGTTTGTCTATATATATATATATATATATATATATATATATATATATATATATATATATATATATATATATATATATATATATCATGCATGTAACTTTTAGGGTTACGACTTTTGAAGCAAGTACAGAATAGTTCCGCCTCAAGAACTATTCTATGGTTGTAATTAATAATCATTCGACATCCTTTTGATCAATATCGTTTCTTGTCATTTCTTTATTACATAATATAGAATCTATCAATCTTTATTGTTTCTCACAATGTTCATGGTTATGGACTTGAGGTATGTATAGCGTATGGATGATCTTCAGCCATTGTGTTTGTCTCTAGAGCTTGGACTGTTGGGCTTCCAATTTTGTGAAGTTCATTGATGGGGATGGCTAGTAGATCCAGTTTTGGGAATTCTCGTTTAAGTGGTTTTCTCTATGAGTTGGGTCTCAGAGTTGGGAAGAGAGGTAGTTGATGCAGTTGAGTGTTTCAATCAAGTGGGTTGTTTGTTGGAATCATTTGGGTTTTGGATGGTCCACCGAGTTCGATGCAGATGCATTAATTATATGAAATGGTTGGCATGATCATATGGCTTGTGTTAGTGTATTTAAAATTCTAACCGAGTCATATTTCAAGGATGAAATCCAGTTTAAGTAGGGGAGAATTGTAACACCTAGTTTTCAGATGTTTCTATTATCGGAATAGCGGGTTGTAAATGGATCAAGTAAAAGTTTTGGTTTCAATGGAATAGAGTTTATGTAGCACTTCTTGCAAGTAAATGTTTCTTTTGTGTATCAGGCATTTAAAATGTTAAAAACAAGGATGTTTAGATGGTCATGACGTGATGGTGGATGCATCATGACATGGGCAATGATGCATAAGGCATGCATTCATTTTGGGCGTCATGACATGACGAATATCTTGTTACGTCATGATGGTTTTCTGAGTGTTAACCCTAATCTCAGGTTTTGTGCCTTATTTAATGGAGGTGAGGGCTAGGGTTTGGACACCCTCAACATCCATCACCTCCCTCTCTGCACTAAGCGAACATAGCATCCATTGTTGGTCTTGAGAGCTCCTTTGGTGGCTTTTAGCTCCTTGTTGAATAAGAATGTTCCCTTGGTGCATTGTTTCATCAATCAAGCCTCCTCCTCACCATCTTGTGGTGTTTCTGGACCCTTGTAAGTCCTCAAGTTCTAGCATTTCTTGATTAAGCATGCTAGATCTAGGTTTTACCCACTTTTCTCCATGTATGGGTTGAGTTGAATGCATGGAATCCATAAAGTTAGCAACTTTATGGATCTTTGAGGTCCTTTTATAAGCATAAGTATCAGATCTAAAGTTTGGTGGTGGATTGGACTCCATGCATGAGTTTTGGTCTCATTTTTCCTTTATTTTTACATAGTTGTTTTTTTAGAAAAGACAAGCATTGGACATGCATGTCTAAAAAAAATATGATTTTTAGGGTCCTTAGGTTGGAGAAATCCTTCTGGAAGATTTGAAGGTTTGGCTTAAGGATTAAGAGCTTAATATTTTAAGTTGTCCAGATCGGGTCTCACGATGTGATGAGTTATATGTCACTTCGTGAGATGAGCATTTCCATGATTGTTTTGTCCTAACTTCGTCACGACGTGACCCATGGGTGGCCATGACATGACAATTAGCTGGGGGTTGGTTTTATCGTTAACTCTTGACCATGGTTAACTTTTATTCATACTAAGGCTTTAGGGTGTAGACTAAGAGGGTACGTCTTGATTGTTGTTAGGTGTCTTGTTGTGCATGTTTTCCCTGTGTGTGAGATGTTGTGTCTTAGTTGCTATTCGCGAGGCAAGTCTTCTCACTATACTTGCCTATGTGGTAGTATATGTGTGTTGACTAGCTAGGTCTTATTTGTTGATTTTTGTTATCTATGACTGAGTTGCAGATAACTCATGAACTGTTGCGATTCTATGGCACTGCTGATAGTCCCTAGGTTGTTGATAGCCTGTGAGGTGTGTTGTTATCTACATGGGGTGATGGTATCCTACTAGGATCGCTGATAGTCCCTAGGGTTGCTGATAACACATAACTAATTATTATTATGTGTTGTATGCGATATTTTTGGGAAGTTACTAAGATTTTTGCTTATAGTTATAGATTAAATATTTTGCAGGTACTTATCGGATTGCGAAGGTGGGACTGTACACACACATCAACAGTTTTATGATTCGAGATTCCGCATTGTCTTCATTATGACTTTGATTTCTGAATAATGGTTTATGAACAGATGGGTTGCCCTGGATGTAATTTTTTTCTAAATTGATGTTTTTATTATGTTAAAAATGAAAATTTTAGCATTGGATTTTGGGATGTTACACTTGAAGGCAACTTCATTGGTTATATGAGGTGGACTATAGAGAGATGAAGATGTTGTTGACGTAGGGTGAAAATGAAGGCCGTAGTTGCCGATGGAACTAAATGTGGTGATTTTTTTAGAGAGAAAAAAAAAGGTGGCAGTTCTTGGTAGAGACGGGTGAGAAAGGTGGCGACTTTAGGGTTAGGGTGAAGTGGGGTAATTTCTAATGAATAAAAGATTAATTTAAGATGGAAAAAAAAAGAAATAAAAATTAATAAAAAAATCAAATACGGGTAAAATAGTAATTTTAGATCAATCTTAAATATTACTAAAAGAGAAACCTTATGACATCATCTTAAATAATCTGGACCATTGATTGCATTTCAATCTTATTTTTTCACCCTTAGATCAAATTGCTGACATCATCATCTCTATATGGAATGTATTTAATTCCAATAAATGTTTTCCAATCATCAATCAATAACTTACATTCATTGAAATGGAATGTATTTAATTCCAATAAAAGTTTTCCATATTTTACATCTTGAATTTTCAGTTATGAAGATTTTAATATGGTCAATTTTAAAAACATATTACTAACAAATCATTTCAATCAAGCCTTAATATCAACCATTAATATAAATCCGTTTATATTAGTTAACCATTAATATAAATCTTTTTTTATTAGGAAATCATTAATACCGGAAAATCATATTCAAATTATCACATACATATACGATTCATCATTGAATCTGCGACTCACATTTATTTTCAATCGTTTCTTTTCTTCAAACCTTCTCCTACAACATCGTTAATATTGCTTATAACTTCCATCATCATTCTCTGCTATAAACATTCTCTCTTGTGCGCTAGAAGGTCAGTACCTTCTTTCGTTTTTTATATTTTTTTCGATTATTTTTTGTTCCCATATCAAATGTATGTATTCACATATTTCGATTTTCTTTGTCACAAATTACATGAAATCAGTTAACTACTTTTCTGAAACTTTTCAAATAAACATGAAAAGATATTAGGTACCTTTAACAAAACAAAAATTAACTATATTGGGAACTGACATTAATTACGAAAATGTTACTTTTATATATTAGAGATAATTATGATTTTTTTTTAGTTTTTATGTCATAAGAATCCGGTTAATTTTGGCATGATTGTAAAATATCATTGAAATTATTATGTTTTTGTATACCATATCAACCCACTTTTTTTATCTTTATATAATAACAATAAAATTTATTAATTTACACAACAAATATAAATATTTCAAATTTTGTAATATTATTATACCTTACAAAATACAACTCCCTCCAAAATAAATTTTCGCCAGTAATTTCATCCATAATTTCAACAAATTTAAATTTGTATTTTCTTTATATAAATTTTTTTAATGATCCTGATTTTTTTTCTCCAAAAGTATATCAAACATTTACGTCTTAGATAATGCTGTCCTATTATAATTGTTATTTTCTAAAAATATATCCGTTTAATGAGGAATTTGATATAATAAAGGAAGTGAATGTTAATTAAAATGAGATATATATTCCATAATTATTACATGAGTTTATTAAAAAAAATTAATATCAAGGTGTAAACATTAAGCATTTTTAAAGTGAAATTTTAAAATACATACAAACGATGATGTTGTACAATGAAATATAAAATTGAATAGACTGAAAAAAAAAAACACTATTAAAGCAGTCAATCTTAAAAATATGTAGTTATCAAAAATTATAAAGTAAGATAAAAATTATAAGATATTAGGAGATTTGTAAAAAGTACATTTAGTAAAAGCGTTACTGTTATTAGAAAAAATAAGACCGTTAAGATTAGTGAAAATACAATATATAAACTAAATTATCACAATAGTAATGAAATGTCATTATTTGATATTTCATGTAATTGAAAGATATATCAAAAAACTTATCTTCAAGCTTTACCTTATTCTGATCGATTACATTGATGATATACTAAAATTATTTAAAGTTGCGCCACAACTAATACAAAGTTATTGCGAACACCAAATAAATAAGAACAAACATAAAAGCTTACATTTATATTCATAATCAATTTAAAATAAATCAATCATGATTTAGAAAAGAATCTCCATTGATGATATACTAAAATTAAATCTATATAACATTTAACATTTTATAAATTATATTACATAACTTTATTTGAATAAATGAAATAGTTGTCAATATTTAATGTAATAGAAAAAACGGTATATTGGTTGTCAATATATGTTTAAATTAGGTAACATTATTATGGAAGAAGCGTCTAATTAAAATGGTTATAAATATATAAATATTATAACTATATGAGACGACGAAAGTCGTTCAACTAATAAAACAAAAAATAATGTCTACAAAGAGATCTTTCAATGATTATATATATTTATCGTTTTCAATGTATTTTCTACACATTTCAATAATACCAATAACCATATATTTTTTTATAATCATTATACAATATCTATAAACGATTATATATTTTTTATGCGTTTCCCGCGTTTAACGCGGGCTATAATCTAGTTATGAAATAAAATGAAACTACATAAACCACTCATGAAATAACTTGAAACAATAGGGGCCGCTTGCGTAGCAAAAAAATAAAGATGTACACACGACCGTATCGACTCTCGCCCCAATAGCAGTTCCCACCGAAGCAATTGTATCGACTCTCGCCCATATTAGTTTTGCACATTCTAACACCTCAGGTTGATAGTTATCCTCATGTTTTTTATTTTTCTTTCATGATTTGATTTTATATATTCTTCTCTGGTCTAGATTCTTCGTAGATTCTTCTCCACGTATTTTTTTTTTCTTGAATTAGTTATGAAGATAAATTCATAGGATTTTATGGCATTAAAATATTATTTTAATTTTTATGCACTCGGTTGTGTAATTTCAAGTTTTGACTACATGTTTTGTAGTTTTCAATACTCGTGTAATTTCAAATTTGTAGTTGGTGAGGGTATCATCGGAGAAGATGAGATGCTCGTGGTTACTAATTTTTAAAAAATGATGGAAAAAAACAATATTAGGATGATATTTTAACCATCACCTTGATGGCATAAGGACAAGATTGACATGGAAAATCACTCTCCAAAGGATGTGACCCAGGTTCGATCCCTGTTGGCTTCAATTGAGGGTGGCTGAATGTACCAAAACACTAATTTACTCTTCTCCAAAAAAGAAACGGGCAGCGGGCAGCGACCTTCTCTATTACTACCACCCATGTCTTGAGAATACTCCATTACCCTTCCCTATAAAACCCCAACACTCGAACCCTTCTGTTCCCCACTATCTGCTCTCACAATTCTCTTCTCTCCCACAATCTTCATCGAGAATTGAATTGCAGAGCTCATTCATGGATTCAACAAAGATGATGAAGCTTTTCGCCATAATGATGGTGATGACGATGGCCGTCTCAGCCATCTCTGTCTCCGCCGCAGAGGCTCCGGCTCCAGCTCCTACTTCCGACGCCACAACCGTCTTCATCCCCACCGCCATCGCCTCTCTATCAGCACTCGTTTTCTCCTTCCTCTTCTAATTAATTCTACTCCAGAGTATGGTTTATTTTTCAGAGTTATTGTTACTATACATATACCTATCAATTCTGCTCCCTCTCTTTTCTCCTATTTTGAATAGAAGGAAGCGAGAGAGAAGAATGTAAATCTTCTATCTATATTTCTGTTTGGGTTTGGTAGATTAATAAAAAATTTAGTTCGTGATATTAATGGATTTGATCTGTGGATTTGGGAGGAGCTAGTACTATCATAATGTTAAATCTAACGATGTAATCAGTATTTCCATACTCATATTGTATCATTCTTGTTAATGAAATTCAGTTCCTGATTTTATTGGATTTGATCTACGGATTTGAGAAGATACAGATTACGTGAACATTGTTCTTATTGGAATTGGAATTATTAGATAGTTTCAGATTATTTTGATCAAATTCTTAATTTTGCTTTCTATCATCTCAAAAGTAAAACAAATCTCAATGCGTTTGCACAATTGCACCTTTGTAGCTTTATTCGAAATCTTGCTTTCCGAACCTGTGCTTTGGGAATAGCATTCCCACTTCGTAGTACATGATTCTACTTCAAATTTCACATTATTATTCCTTTTGTGGAATTTTAGAATTTTATTAATGGAGGTCAATTAAAATTAGGTGAAAAGTAATAAGATGATCATTAAATAGTTTCTGCTTTTTCATGATTATTTTAAAACATTTGATTAATAATAAGAAACATTCACTTAATGCTCAAATATCTTTAAACAGTTTAGACGTCTTGTTATGTCATTTTGAATTAAACCTTAAGTGTTATTTGTGTATGACTTAATGAGATGGTAACTTATATGAATGTGGAATTGTTTATTTAACTGGAATGCTAGATTATATTCAATTACTGTTTAAACATATATATTCTAAAATCAATTTAAATTTTACTTATAAATATACACAAATTCAACAAAATATTTCCTCACTAGAATCTTTCATTTTATAATATATATAAACTAATTCTTTTCTCATCTATTTTTGACAAAATTGCAAGAATGGTCCCTGTGGTATGTCAAAACTAGCACCTTTGGTCCAAAATGGGTTTGGCTTGCAAGGATGGTCCAATAGTTTCGTTTTGTTGCGAGTTTGGTCCAATTTCCTATGAACTTTTTTATAATGACGGATTTGCCCTTATATTTTAATTTTCCATTGTTATTTTATTATCAGTAATTAAAAATAAAACATAAATAAAATACTCTCTCTCTCTCTCCCTCTCTCCACCGTATTCCCCCCATATATTTCTTTTCTTTTTACCGAAGAACAATTCATCTTCTTCATCCCTCCCCTGCCTATCTGATATGTCTTCTTCGACAAGTTCAAAGAAATCAATTCAAAACAATTTCAAAATCAAACATGTTGCAACCTCTCAGTGACCTATGTGAGAATACAATCGCCGGAAAACACATCTTTTCTCTTGCCTGATCCACCCTTTTGACCCTCAACATCACCTAGTATATCTGGTCATCATCCATCGTACCTCGCCTATCACCTAAACCAGGTAACATCTCCGACGAATACCAACAACACCATCGCCTCCTAGGTCAAACCACTATAGCTGGCTTTTCTCTCATTGTCGTTTAGAGCTACAATGCCACTGTTATCATTGTTCTTCTACAAGAGTCATCTTCTACGCCTAAAAATGATACACACACCGATTCAGAGAAGAACAAGAGAAAGGGACATGATTGGCATTTGATTCAATAATTGGAAAGGACGCAAAAATTTCTAGGTTGTAAATCGTAATCCCTTTCATCTGTAAATCGTAATCTCTTTAACATGTACTGATTTAGGGTATACGGTGTCTTCGATTCAGGGAGAGGGATAAAAGGGTTGCAGTTTACCTTCATCTTTATGTTTATTGAGTTGTTTTTGTGCTTGTGGGTTTGAGTTGGGCAATTCATAGAAGAAACTGATTTCGATGGTGGTGATGGTAATTCATCAGAAATCGATTTCTTAGTTCGTGAATATGATGTTCTTGTTCTTGAACTCAGGAAAAATCGAGTGTTCTTGTGATTCATATGCATATATGAGTGTGTATGTGTTTAGTCTATTCGACTTCATACAATGAATTGAACAAAATTGATAAAAGTTAGGGTTCTTCATTTTAGAAATCCACTACCAGATCTGTATTAATTTTGTTTGTAAAGAGAGAGAGAGGGGGGGGGGGGGAGAGAGAGAGAGTATTTTATTTTTGTTTTATTTTTAATTGTTTTTTAATTACTGATAATAAAATAAAAATGGAAAATTAAAATATAAGGGCAAATCCGTCATTATAAAAAAGTTCATAGAAAATTGGACCAAACTCACAACAAAACGAAACTATTGGACCATCCTTGCGAGCCAAACCCATTTTGGACCAAAGATGCTAGTTTTGACATACCACAGGGACCATTCTTGCAATTTTGTCTCTATTTTTTTATACTCAACCAATGAAGTAAAATCCAAACAAACCACCACCTAAACGAAACCCAAACACCGCAAGTCAAGATGGGCCGTTCTAGCTAAACACAACGCCTCCACAATTCCAACAATACGATTCACAAAGCGGTAGCTTCATGAGTATGCTTCAAGATTCACTAAAGTGTTGTTTGTTTTTTTTGAAGCAAAAATTCATAAAGTCTGCGAACCACCTCTGCAACCCTCTGCAGTAGAAGAGGTGGATCAAACGGCTGCAGACTGTAATAAGAAGCGTGTTTGTTTTTTTAACATCTGCATGCTGCTGCAAATATAAAAAATTAAAATAAACTGATTTTATAATCTGAAAATAGTTTTTCAATACCGAAAATTTAATAGTGTATGACGTTTCGATAAGAATCTATGATATTTCAGCAAAAAATAATGATATTTTAACAAAAAATAATGATATTTTAACATAAAATAATGATATTTCATCAACAAATTATTATTATTCAATATAAAAAAATCAACAAGAATAAACAAAAAAAACGAAAAAAAAAATGTGAAATAAGATTTCAGTAATATATAATCAATATTTTAGTAAGGAAAAAAAAAGTTGGAAGAGGTAGGAAGAGACAAAACAAGTGTTGCTCCAAGAAGAACACGCACGGATGTTTTTTAATCCGAAGACTTCTGAAAAACAAACAGCTGCGAGATGAAAAATGTTGCGCGTGTGCTGCGTCACGCAGCAATAAAAGGTCTGAAAAGATTTTTTTCCAAAAAACAAAAACACCTAATTCAACATCACAACCTTTTCTAAATACCATTACTCCTAGAACAATAGTAGATAAATAACATGTCATTATATTATAAATAAATAAATAAATCATTCTATAATTGATTTTTTTATCTTATTTACTATCAACAAAATATTTTTTTGATTACAACTACTTCATAATCCAATTCATTCCTTTCTTTAATTTTTTTGACAGATTCTACTTTTTTTTGCTAATCAATGGCTTTTTCGATACTCTCCTATTTTTCATAATTCCTATTGATATTGTAATTATATGCAATTAAATTCACGATTAAGAACTTTAGTATAGCAGCTTTACTTAAATTATTCTTGTATGAAAACAAGGGGACGTAAACCATTCAAAATGGCAAGATGACTATTCTGTTATCGGAGAAGGTAAAAAAAAAAATTAATAAGAAATTTATGGTTTTTTGCGTTCAAAATTCAAGTTGCTGATCACAACAATTATGTCGATAAATTTGTTGAGTAGAAAAGGAGACATCTTTCACTAATTTAAAGAAAAGACAGAACAACTTTTTTTTAAGATGGAAAAGTTGAATTAACATGTTACCTTCATTATTGTTTTGAATTATTAAATAATAATGCTAATAAAACAAACAAGATTAACAATCAAATCAACCCCACATCATTGGAGAAAACTTGTGCTCAACTCCAAAAAACAGAAACTTCTATGGCATATCCTAAAGGCTAAAAACAGACCAAAAACTGTTCCATCTTACAAATATTAATAAGAAATAATTATTTACTAATGTAAATCAATTCCAAAATTTGTTACCATTATCTTTGTTTTATATACTTATATTGTTTGTTATAGATCTAATTCAAAAATTATTTGTGTTACAATTGTTATTATTGTGGTTTCATTTTGTTTTGCGATTGGTACGTTGTCCAAAATTAGACGTCAAATCATATCACATGCTGTGTGAGAGGTTGTTTTCATTCATTCTTCATAAAACCATTAATCGCATTCACCAAATACGTAGATGAATAGACGAAAATACCCTTAGGTGTACGATTAACGTAGCGTCTTGATTTTGGACTATGTGACCAAATCCAAAACGAAATGAAATCAAGTTGAGTAAATGGAAACAATATTGGTTTTTGAACTAAATGCGTAACAAATAATATAAAACAATAACCAAGTTTATAACTTATTTTTCATGTTATGTGAGCAAAATTTAGGTCGATCAATAATGAAAAAAACAAAAGATATTTTGAGGATCACAAGATATGAACAATGAAGGTGAGGTAAAATGACAAATGAGATTTTGGCATCATGTGCATTGCACATGGGGGAAGAAGGCCTAACCCAAATGAGTGTCTACACATAATTATTGCTTTTCACTATCGAAAAGGGTCGGTTGGTTGGACCTTTGTCTCTCACATGGGTTAAATTGCCCCCACCCACCCCATGTTATCATCTCTCTCGGTATATCCTTCTATATTTATATTATATAGTTTTTTTCTTTTTTTTTTACACAAATAAAATGGATGAAGTTCATACCCATAGATGAGATTGTATTTGAAAATTTGCATTTGCTGTCTTTTTCAACCTTTTAACAGAACAAAATATTATAGTTTTTGTCTCGTTAATATTAATCAAATCACAGTCCAATACATATCAAACACTGTCATCTAGTCATCTGTTTGACTAATGGACTAACATAAGAGGTGATTATGTTGATCTATAATGCTTCACAAACACCCTTCAAAATCCAAATGTTGTTTTTGTACAAACAATCAACAACTCCTACCACTACAACACTTGATGACCATCTATGTATTTTAATCTCCCCTCTATTTCTCACAACCCTTGATAAAAACATTATCCCTAATCACCAAAAAAAACCCTACATTCATGCATTTTTTTTTTTAGTTATACATTGTACAACTATTTCTCCACAATAACCCATTAAGACATCTAAACTTCTGACTTAACCGAAATCTGCGAGAGTTGTTTATCCGCAAAATGCAAAAGCCTTCTTAACCTCAACACCATATCACAATGAAACGGAAGCGATGTTCTTCTTTCTAAGTACCCCGGGCTCACAGTCATCCAAGACAACGCGTGTAGCTCAGCCGCCACTCTGTCCAAAATCACATGATTCTCCATAGATTTTCCCATGTTCTTGGATGTTTTTTCGTTATTATTATTGTTGTTGTTATTATTATTATTATTATTGTTGTTGCTATTGTTATTGTTGTTGCCTCCGTAGTAATCGAAAAGGGCTACTGAGAGAACCGAAGGCCATTCTTCTTTGGAGTTGGTTCTTGAATCTTTTCGCATGGAAGGAACGGCTTTTGAGACTACAAATCCGGTGGAAATGGGAATGGCGGAACCCTTGCTGTGGAGGAGGTGGGCGAGTGGCGGTGATTCCGAGGTTAGGCAGGTGGGGAGTTGGAGGGGGTTCGGGGGGAGGAATCGCATGGTGGGTGATGGAATGAATATGTAAGATGCTGATGTGGAACCCAGAGATTTTACAGGTGTGAATCCTTCAGTGTACACCGATTGCCCCATGATTCCACTCCCTTGAGTTGTCCCTGTTGCACCAAGAAATTTAAAAAACTAAATTAAACAGGAATCACATTCCTTGGAATGAACCATTCCATTCCTTCCAAAATAAAACTAACCTGGAGATGAATCCGCTTGATAAACCAACTGTAAAGAATGATCAACTGAAACCGATACAAAAGTTATACTTTGCACCCATTGAAGCAAACCCTTGGAATTATCCATTCCCATATGTCCACCACCACCACCACCACTCAAAATCTGCTTTCTAGAAGCCGCCTGCCCCATCCCACCACCTTTCATAAACCCACCACCCTTCCCATGAGCCGCCAGATTCCGATCTTGAATCATACCCATTTCAGAACCGCCATTACTACTCGCCGGAATCCCATCCGGCACCGATCGCCGGAGTTGCAATGACCACTTTTTCACCTCCGAGCCACCAATAGAATAAAGTGCTTTCTGCCATTCTGCATACACATCACATCATGTTAATTAATTAACACGAGTATTGTAATTGTAAATTGTAATACCAAAGGGTAGAAACGTAATTATACCTTGGCATTCGAGTTCAAAAAAGCAACCGATACGCGTAATGACAAAATCTCGTGGCCTGGCGGTGGTTGTTTCCGGTGAACATGCCTGAAGTATCTGACAACCTTGTTGCAAAATTTGAACAAAAAGGAATTGAAGCCCCTTTGTGTCTTGTCTACTACTGATTCCACCGAATGGAAACGTATAGCTATCGAGTAATTCCCCTCTGGAATCAGTCCATATACAAACAAGCCACTTCCAATCCTCTGTCCATCCATAACAACAATGTAAACTCGGGGGAGGTTTATGGGTCGACCCGTATCCGTCATCCAACCCGTCTCCGGTATCCGAACTCGTCCCATCATCTGACAAAACCTTCAATGATTCCGGCGGAATCCCGCGTTCCGGTGAATCCGCAAGAATAAAAAGCGGCTCAAACATGTATTTTAACTCATCTTGAAGAAAATATTCTCCCGTGACACGATTAGACATTTGCCATGAGTTGTTATCCCACTCGCCCTCTCTAGGTCCCACCATTCGAGGGGCAATTGAGTCTTTCCACATCCCAGGAATCGGCGAATTCGAATTCATTTGCATCATTCCAGAATGAGACTGCGACTGAGATCTAACCGATGGAATGGAATCCGCGATTCCATTTCCTCGGGAGATTCTTCGGGCTTTATTGTAGACGGTGAAGGCGATTTCTTTTAAAATCACGGGCTCGTTGAGAGACGGGGTTGTGACACGAAAGATGGAATCAACGGTTATGATTTGGAGGACTAATTTAGGGACACTGAAACCGGAAATTGTCACAATGTTTGAAATTGATGCTTCATCTACAGCTGTTGTGCAACTTAAAGCCTTTCCAACTTGATTTTGTAAGGCGGATCTTCGTTCTTTATCGGATGGTGGACACATGGCAGATCCAATGGCTACACATGATTCAACCACGGTTTTTAAAATCGAAACGGGTTCGGGAAACGGGCACACCACGTATATTACTGTGCATGGAGTGGTGTTTCCTTCTTTTGAATTAGGGGCAAAGATGGAATTGAGTTTTAGGGTTTTGAGAACTTTGGAGAGGGATTTCAAGAAACTTGTTAAATCCCAACCGTTGGATAAAGAAAGAAAGTAATCACTGATTGATCCCACGAGAGATGCACTATCGCCTTCGATCTTCATTGATTGAGGGCAATCTAGTAAAACAAACCCAGAAGTTGACCATTTGACCGAGTCTTTGGAAGTTTGGTTACCCAAATTTTGAGGTGAATGAGTTCCCAATTTGCAGGTTTCATAAACTGTATGAAAACAGACACTTAGTTCATTCAGTCCAAAAAAGAAAAAGAACTTAATGGAAAAAGAAGAAGACAAGTAATTATGACACACCAGTGTCGAGCTGTTGAAAGAAGTCTGCAGCAGCAGTTGTAAGGGGATCGATATCTGGACATACAACGCAATAATTCATCTGCAAAAATTATGTAAAAGAAGATAATAAATTAGTTAACAATTATTAATAAAAAGTTAAAAACTAAGGGTAAATTAAAATTTTCTCACGTGTTTCTGCATAGCATAAGGTTCAAAAGGAGCTTTTTCCCAATGTTGAAGAGAGCTTGCTGATGTCTTTAGCCAATCATCTTGATACCTGTTATATTTGAATACACCCTTTTAGAGTTTGACTAGTCAAAATAACATTATAAAAACTTTATATTATTAAAAATATTAATAATAATAATAATAATAATACCCAACAAGAATAGCAGGAATAGGAAGCACAAGAAGTGCAGGCCTGAGGCCGAGTTGCTGCTCTGACTCATCTTGGTTTGATCTTCTTTCGCTTACATCATCAATTCGATTTCCATCTATCAACAATATGTGATTTTTATTTTATTAAAACAATAAATATATATATACAACAAATGTATTTACTGTTTACTAAATGAGTAAAAATATTTACTACCTTTGCTAAGACAGGATGTTGATCCACCAGCAGATTGAGATGGGCTTGTTGGTGTACTTGAAGAATCTCTACAATCGTTTATACTAGCTGATGACTCAGCTGAAAACCCATCAATTTGACCATTTCGCCCTTTGCACCAATCCATGACTGACAAGGGTCCATCAAAGTTACCAAAAGCCGATTTCAAGGCTAACTTTATGTCCGATTGTAGTAATGTTATAGCATACGATGCCGGAACCTGAAACATAACATTAAAGTTATCAAACATTAATTAAAAATACAAATTTTCACAAAAATGTAGAATGATTACATCTGTCATAAGTCATAACCACAGAACAAGTTGTACTGTATCTGACTAAGAATGGGACAGGAAATGACATGACATAACAGGCTGTACTTTTGTAGAATGTACAACCTTGACTGACACTGGGATTGTAACATGACATTACAAAACAGATTGTACTGTATTTGACAACTTTGACTGACATGACACTAACGGGGGGGCAAAATAGTCTTTTAGTAAAAAAAAAAGTGTGGAAGCTTACATCAGCGGAAAGTGGATCCGCTAACTCGACACCAGCAATATCAAGAGAATGAGAAGCTGCCAACACCCCGCCACAACCCGCATGAACCAAAGCGGGCCCACACGAAAACCCGCGTCTCCATTGCTCTTGCATTGCCAACCACCCGTAGGGCCCGTCCCCACAATCGGAATCCAAAGTGACATCAACAAAAGTCAACGCTTGTTGAAAAAGCAAAGACATTCCATCAAGAAGCTCTAAAAGAGGTTGCCTTTGACCATATGACAACAACATTCCTTCCTCAGTGAAAGAATTATGAGGAATATTCCCGAAAGATTCCATATTCTGTGTCATGCTCATTGCCTTTGACCCTTTTGCGACACCAACTGTCCTCCAAACACCAACAGGCGAGTTCAAAGGCCCATCTAGAAGCCCAGTGTCCATGTCACCACCTGCGATTCTAACTGGAATTGTTTCTTTCTTTTTTATATCATATTTTGATGACATGTTATCCCCCAAAACATTTGATTCACTATGCATTTGATACAAAATTGTATTATTATTATTATTATTATTGTTGTTGTTGTTGTTGTTGTTGTTGTTGTTGTTCCCGGATAATCTGTTTGAAGCTAATAATGTATGTCTTATTCTACACATAAAAGCTTGAAACATGACGCATTCGAGTTCATTCGCGACACCTGTCTTTGATGACAAAACAAAATTCTCCATTCCTAATCCTCCTTCCAAAATCTTTGATCTTGAAGCAGTACTTAAAGAACTGAAACCTGAAGCATTAGCATTAGCAACATCTTCTCCAAAACCAAAACTGTCGCGAAACGAAAGCTTTTCATCCTTAACATCTTTTTTATCTTTAAGTTTTCCACTTTCCACATGAGTGTAGTAGTTCTTATCATTCAAATTCGCACCCGATTTATCATCAGATAAATCATGCTTAGGAGGAATTGAAGAGTAGATGTAATTATTCGTGCTTGAATTTGCACTTTCGGTTGTTCTTGATTTTGGGACATATGGGGTTTTAATGACAGTTAATAACAAGTCATTTCCAGGGGTTTCAACTGCTGAATATTCAGGTGCGAATGTCATCATGGCTTCTGCTTTTATTACATAATCAAACTCAGTGTTGTTAGCTGGTGGGTTGTAGTTCATTGAGCCTGATGACACTGTTTCTTTTGTGAGTTCTTGATTTTTGCTTATGGATTCTTCTACAACAGTTGATGGAGGATTAAAACTTTCAAAAGATGAAAACCCAAGTGGAATAATGATCTGATCAGATGCATCCATCATCCCTGTAAATGGGCTGCTACTTGCATCTCCACCATCCGTTGCAGAAAACATGGGAGTTTGTGTTTGTGACTCTTCAGTCCCTGGTGGCTTTAAAATTTTCAAAAAAAAACACATCATAAAAGTTTAGAAGAAAACAAAAAGTTTTTTTCTTAAAAGATTTTATTGTTTTGTAATGTTATCACTTACTTCTCCAAAAGGTAAAGCATCATTTTCAAAAAAGTCTCCAAAATCTCCAAACTCTGAGAGAAGTGCTTGAATGTCCATACCCATGCCTCTGTCATCATCATCCCAATCCCACTGGGACCCACCTTGCTCATTGTTGACTTCCATTGACCCAAAGTCATTAATGACTGCTCCAGCTTGACCATATGACTCAGTCATTCCAGGCCTTGATCGCTTGCTACCCTGCATAATTTTATATAATTCATAGATTTAAAATATATAATTTAAGATAATGCAACAAAAAAAATTACTATTTAGATAAATGATTGTACCATTTTGGAGGCATCAATATGCATTTGATCAGCAGAAGTTAATCCAGATTTTATGCAAGAAAGAGAATCAGCATCAGCTTCAAGGTCACCAGTTTCTGCTGTCATTCTATAATCACTATCACTAGATGAACTTGTGCTAATACTGCTACTATTACTATTCCCACTACTATTGTAACCCTGTTGACATCGGATGCTTGCATCATGCCATGATCCATCCATGCTACTCAAAGCATCACTACACAGAGATCCAAACAGAATTCGGATTATGATTATGATTATGATTATGTAATTGTAAATGTTACAATGTTTTTGTATGTTTTGATTGAAAACAAAAAGAGTTACCATTGCATAGAGAAAGAGGAACCAGACAATGATGGGCCCATCCAGTTTTGAAGCCAGAATCTATACAATAAAGTAACACTTAGTGAACATATAAATAGATAATAGCAATATAAGCTTATTTACTTCTTTTTTTTTAAATAATGAAAGATAAAGTGGGATGCCTTTTTAGAGAGGATCTAGCGGATGATGTTTGAACAACGGGTACAAGAACTGCTTCGGTTGGATATATGAAAGTTTTGTCGTACGTGGGCCCCTTCTCATTTTCAGTTGAATGATGCTTTGAAAAGTTTTTAGTTGAATTTGATGGTAATGGTTTCTCATTTTTGACACTTTCGCACCCTAGGGTTACTTCAAGGTAACATTTTTGGCCCCTGAGTTGGCACCCAGAGGTTTGGGACATTTGGTTTGGAAGACCTACAATTCCATTTGAAGCCTTGAACTTTCCAGAACTGTTCATTACAAGAACAAGAAAAAACAAGAAATATGAGTTATGTGTTGTTACTTGTTATTATCAAACTATTAATTATTATAAAAAGAAGGAATACCTGAAATACAATTGCTTCACAAGATCACCTGGACAAAATCCTGTAAGTCTGCCACGCATTCCATGAGGTGAGGCAATAACTGCATAAGGAAATACTTTATAGAGTTAAATACAAGAAATAGCAATTTTAATTTTCTTGATTTGTTAACTATAGCATTCTACTTTCATTTCTTCTTATTACAGAATGTTTTTTGGAAAATCTGTCATCCAAATATAAATGGAAAGATTTTTAGAGTATAATGGTCCAAAAAGAAAAAGATTTAGCAGTTACTGCTATAATTGAATAGATTTTTTCAAAGTACAATCAATGCTTTAATAAGAATAAAAATGAGTACAAAGTTGTAATAGAAATAAATGAAAGTAGGATGCTATAAATCAACCTGGAAGCCTGTCACTAGAATGACTAGACGTGCGCTTCAAGATTGCCTCCATGTCACCATTTGAAAGTGCCCGAACATGCCTGGTAGGAAGAAGGGTATAAATGTAAATATCTTCATATAGCAAATAAGAGCTCATAGTCATAAAGACAATTGATGATTTGATGAAAGAAAAAAAGAAGGAAGAAAGCAACAAACTTTGCAGATATTATGACATGAACGAATACTGCTTCTTCTGTTGCAGTAAATATGAACTCAAGCATTGGTCTGCCTCTCCTACAATGGCAAAAATCGTAATTTTTAAGCTACTTAAACACCCAAAAAGTAACAATTACAGAATATCAATGATCAATACCTAAATGATTCTCCTTGTGAAGATGGATGGTATCTTGAAAATACATCCCCAAATCTCATATATGAAAGATTTACTAATGCTCTGTCAACATTAGTTAAGAGAAAAAGAAATTCATATGTTTATTATATAGTTTTCTTCAAGAAACTTAAATAAAGAATAGAAAAGGAAAAAAAAAAAAAAAAAAAAAAAGAACCTTTCAATACAATTCCTTAAAGCTTGAGAAAGTGCAGCTGCCACCTCTTCAGAATCCCCAGGTGCTAACCAAACTCCAGATGCTAGAACTGCAACAAATTATGAACATGGATTACACCATGATTGCTTATAAGTTATATCTGCTTTCATTATTTTTGTATTTTTATAGTATTGTTGCTAGTATATGTTTTCACAGATTATAAACATGGATTGCAACAAAAAAGTGCACCTCTTAGTTTAGATACAATGGCTTTGGCTTTATCATTGGGAGACGAATGGCGACCAGGGATAAAAAGCCATAGCTTGATTTTCTCATCTACAAGATTTTGTCAAGTAAGAATTAGTTGGAGGACTAAATATGTCACTTTTCAATTCTTGAAACAGGTGATTGAAGAGTTAAAGGTTTACCAGGGTTATGTAGACCCTGAGATGGATCCCAAGGGCCAACAAAAGAATTACCCCATGTGCTAAGGAATCCATCTTTTTGTAACTGCAAATGGGATGAAAGGACTAATTGTGCAGCAAAATCTCTTTGGTTTAACTTTGCACTGTGAAAAAATTGAAAAAGATATGATTTTTAGCAAGAATTAATAAATTATAATATACTAAAGTATTAAAATTTGTGAAAATGAAGAACCTTCTATCAGAAATGTTGGGATCAGATTCGTTCGGGAGATATTGGAACCATGATACTTGATGTAGACCACCCTTCAGAAAAGTCAAAGAGAGAAAGTAAATGAGAATATGAATAATAAAACCATGTGATCTTTAGAAACAATAACACGCGTCCAAAATGGAAGAAAATCAAGAACTTGAATAATTAGCTGAAAATGATAAGTAGATAGCAATTGTTAACATTACTATAGCCGAATACAAGCGATAATAATATATTCAAAAGAAGATTAGTGTAAAGGGAAGAAACGTACGATTTTGAAGACATTTGTCCACATCACTAATGCACTTGAACACCTCCCCACAAGTTCAAATCAGGTAAAAACTTTGTTCTATTGAAAGCCACATTCGTATCCTCATTCAAGTAAACTAGTAGAGGTCTTTCCCTAGACACCTGAAGGAAATTGAAATCAGCCAATTGTATGGTTTTTGATCAGAATCAAATGAAATTATTAGCAACTGAGGTTAAGAAAGATTTCATTGATTGAATAAAAGAGATACAGAGTGTTTAAAGTAGTCATATACATGATGTTTGTGTGACATGTGAGGGATCATAATGAATCCCTAGCTAGCCCTAGAAACTTCAAATTTGATCAAATGAAAGCACAATCAGAGTAACAATTGGAAACCTAGCTCCATAATCGCATATAATATATGGACCCAATATAGCCAATGAAAAAAACTAATGCGAAAATCCCCAAAAATATAAACATACAGATAATATGAACTGAGTTTATGGCAATTGCATACCTAATCATAGATTACGAAACATTTTCCCCTGCTGCGTCAAGCTACTAGCTGTCCCACGCGATGATTGAAGTATTCAAAGGCAAGGTTCAGCTACTGAGGATTTCAATTTCAAGTATATAGAAACAAATTTAAGAAAGGAAGTAAGTTGCTAAAATCGAATAAGCTAAAAGAGTGGAAAAACAAAAAAATTGAGCTCTGATTATGTGAACCGGTGGAGATTTCGAGAAAACTGAAAACGGGTTTTCAATTAAGACTTACGGAGGTGAAAGAGATCTGTAAATGTGCGAATTCTGGGTAACCAATGAAGAAATTTGATGAAACAACGAACAGAATACGAACCCTTTGCGTTGAAAGATTCCCTTTTTAGCAAGAAAAGCGAAGGGTTTTATGTGTTGGGGATGGTAAGTGCTGCTATGGCTGGATTCTCCTGTGAAGAATCGATCCTCCACTCCTTTTCCTTCCGTTTTTTTCTCGTCTTTCTTTTTCCGGTTTGTGGTTTATGGCTTGTTGGTGTGTACTGTGTCGTCAAGGCTGACGAATCCATTTCGTGCCCTGTGGTTTTGGAATTCGACACTTGACTCCCCTCAAGATTTTTAGATTTTTCACTTTGAAGTAGTAATAAATTGTTATATACAGTATTTTTTTTTGGAGGGGCAGTTGCGTCAACGGAAGCTCCTTCACATATTTCAGTAAAGGCCTCGAGATCGAATCACCCAATAGATTTTTATATGAATGATTTGGGAAACAAGGATGTGATATAAGTAGAGACAAGGTATAGAAGTGAATATTCATAATACGGTCAAAATGTATATTCATCCCATTCCTTTTATTTTTACCGTACCTCATTTTTTTGTCATTATTCCTTTATTTTTTATACTTCTTATATAATGTTTAATAAATATGAATCAATAGGATATTGTATTGTAAGTGTCAAAACAATGGAGAAAAAAAAGGAGGTTATGTATTGGTTTCGGTTCTCATAGTGGAAGGTATTATACTCATCACACCACTTGGTGTGATGTTCTCCCACCTCCATTCAATACCACAACACCCTTGCCATATGTTGTGGTGAGGGTACATGTAACACTTATGCCCTGGTATGTACCTTATGACCCCTCTATTTTGAAATTATCAAATTTGGTCCTTGAAGTAGTACGCGGGGCGTACCACTTGGTACGCTTAACGTACTGAGTTATTGCCGAGTCGGGACCTAGGTCATGTACGTTGGGCGTACGTGGACTTTAATGAAACCCTGATTGAGGGTCTTGCACCCTATATAAGTCACCTTATTCTCTGGGGTTGGCCTCATTTCCAGCATCCAACGCCTCCAAAACCCTAAATCGAGTTATAGCCACCATTGTTAAGCATTTGAGCCTTTGAAGAGAGTTTCGTGTTTATTTTGTGCATTGTGAAGGAGTTAGAAGATCTTGAAGTTGCTAAGCTTGGAGAGGAAGTCTTGGATCTAGAACCATTACCCATTTTGCAAGGAGTTTGAGGTATCAAGTATTATCTTGATTAATAGTTGCTTAGATTTCTTTTTGGGTTAAATTGTTATATTTTTAGCCATGGTTTGGGTGAATGATGGAATTAGGACGTCCCAAAGACTTATTCTTTCAAATCTAAGGTTATCATGGGCTCCTTAGACATAAAGGTGCCAACTTTATGGGCTTTAGGGCCTCATGCATTCATTAAGTCTCTTATTAAGTCCTTGTTGAGCTTTAGAGCTTCATATAGCCATGCATGGACGTAAAGTTGGCAACTTTACGTGATAACCCAGCTCAAGGAGGTCAAATATGCATTATGGGGTGAAGTCTTAATGGGTTGAGAGTTAAATCTAGAAGATGGTTTATCTGGATGAGTACTTTGTGTGTACAAGCCCGTACGCGCAGCGTACAAGCCTTCGAGCCAGTTGTAGTGACATAAGAACATGGTTTCGCATGCGGAATTAAAGATTGCACAATGAACATGGTGATTTGGGTGTTCAAGAGATGTATTGAATATGTATGGTGTTATACAAAAATGATCTAGATCTAGACTACATAAATAACACACACTTACACACTCAACTTTTACATCTCTCAAGCACACCTCTACAAGTGGTATGAACCCACTATTTATAGAGGTGTTTACATGTCTCTCTCTCACTCTCTATCTCTCATGTGTCACAAGGCTAATACTCCACATGCAAGTGGGTTTTACAAAAGTCAAACATTTACAAAGTCAATCATGAATAACTTTGCACCCTAACATTCTCCCCCTCAAAGTTAGGAATGAATGAACTTCTTCAAATTTTCCAAAGTCGAGCAACTACGCAGTTCGAGCCTCAAAGGTGACACATGTTGAAACGAACTTCAATCTTCAATTATTCCATGATTCTTCAATTTGGGCCTAGGATGTGAGACAATACAATCCGAGCAGCAACGAATGATTAAGAGTATCCCAAACTCCAAATAATCACCCTAAAGTTGCGCATAAAAACACACCCTAAAAATCTTCAATAATTCCAAACCCATTTCGAATACATCACTTCCGAACTTCCAATTGCATCATCTCGTAGGCTTCAAAACTTCAAGATCACTTCGGTCTTCAAATCCACGTAATATGAAAAATTCAAGTTCGAATTTCCATATAAAGCTTCTCCCCTTTTTATAATCGAAATTTGATTATAAAACTCCAAAGGAAAAAGAACATGGTGTATTTGGAATTTTTCATGTCAAAACTCTCCCTTAACATGTGGCATAAACTTTGTGCTTCAATCCGGAAAATCCAAAAAATATTGAATTTTTAGCTTCGTTCACGGATTGCCTTTGACAAAATTTCTCAAAAATGGGTAGAAATTGTCAATTTCAAAATTCTGCAGTGACTCGTTGTGCCCAAAACAGCCAAATATGCGAAACACACCCCCATTTGCGAAACTGGGTAGAATGTGTAAATTCGCACAAACTGCAGGGACCAGAACTGAAAATTTTGCAATTTCTCAACTTTTATTACCCATTTGTGAAGTTGTATAAAGTGTCATTTCAGTGAAAGTTTAGGAATGCGAATCGACATAATCTGTTTCTTCTCCACTTTGCTTCCAGATGCGAACGTCTCCAAAACATCATAGATTGCGAATGATGACTTCCTTTAATCCTTAACTTCGCATAATCGATTCCAATATCCACTTAGACTTCGCATCGACCATCTGTTCGTCATCAAAGTATCACAAAAGCGAAGCCTTCTACAATTGCCAAATCAAATTCGATTCCCAGTAAAATACTCAATGTTGAATCCAAGTGACATCTAACTCGTCGATTTCAATCAGTCATATTCCTAAATCGATTTCCAGATGCGAATTATCATCCATTGATGCGAAAGTTGACTCCATAAATCCCACAACGAACTCCAATTTAGACATCGACACATCAAAACATAATTCCTTACCAAGTCGATCTTTCCCAGTTCGTTTCTAACTATCGATTCTCATACAGCCTTCCCATTTGAAATCGACCTGCTTTCTTCCCAAATTCGTGTTATCAGATGTTAATCCAAAACATTCATATACACCCTTCGTTCTTTTACCATCGTCTTTGGATATCAATCGATTTCCACTCTTTCTTGAATTCGCATCGATCGACTCTTGCATTAACTTTGCTTTTCATTCACGAACCCAAAACATCAACTTTGACTCACATTAAGAACATTCGACCCCAAATAAATTCCAAGATCGAGTTCCAAAATCAACCAAGAACATAAGAACAGGCATCGACACCATTAGCTCTAATCCAAGAAATTTCAAAATTAAACACCAAATTGAACATGATTTTGACATTCACAGTTCAAAAACAACTTGTATCTTCCAATTTCTTCTTCCAATTCATTGAATCAACCCATAGAAGTCGAGTTTGACTTTTTATGGGATTGACTTTTCGAAGTCAAAGATCAAGAAACACGAAATTGACGAATCTAACCACAAATTTCAGATCAAAACTTGTTCAACCAACTTTTCTTCACCTCCTACAAGTGTTCTTGGTCAGTTTCATAGAAATCAAAGATACAATTTGATGTTTTTCAAATTTGACTTGATCATAATCGATATGAAATAGAACAACTCAAATTCAATCGATTCACAAGTCTAGATTACGAACAAATTTTAATCGGTTAACATAAACATGAAATCGAGAACAAAAACGTGAGAATATGTCGAACTACACTCGAGTCTCAAATTTTCAGTAAAGTACAACTTTTTTATGCATACATGTGACTAGATCTGGAACAAAACTCAAAAATCATATGATGTAAACGAATTTTTGGGCTCACAAACGGATTATTAACAGTAACATCTCAACTGTTGGGCTCAAATAAATCAGATAATGATTTTGGGCTACGATCACAAATGATGAACAATAACAAACTCGAGTAATGGACTCGATATTTGAATAAACGAAATGGATTTACTTTTGAATTTGTCTTTGGGCTTGAAATTCAATTTGATGAACAGTAAAATTGATTTTGTTTTTGGTTGACTTGATCTAAACAAAAATTATTGGATCACACAATGGGGTTTTTTTCAAAAAATATTTGATCCAATGAGTCAAACGATCACAAATCAAAAACGCAACACACGAATTCAATGAAATTAAGAGAGATCATAGAGAGAGACTCACCAAAATTGCTCAAATTGCGACAAAAGTTGCCAAACCAAGAATCGATCTTCAAAAACCACCTTGATCTTGAAGACCCGCTCTGATACCAATTGTAGTGACATAAGAACATGGTTTGGCATGCGGAATTAAAGAATGCATAATGAACATGGTGATTTGGGTGTTCAAGAGATGTATTGAATATGTATGGTGTTATACAAAAAGGATCTAGATCTTGACTACATTGATAACACACACTTACACACTCAACTTTTACATCTCTCAAGCACACCTCTACAAGTGGTATGAACCCACTATTTATAGAGGTGTTTACATGTCTCTCACTCACTCTCTATCTCTCATATGTCACAAGGCTAATACTCCACATGCAAGTGGGTTTTACAAAAGTCAAACATTTACAAAGTCAATCATGAATAGCTTTGCACCCTAACACAAGTACGCTTAATATACAAACTGAGTACGCCCCGCATACTCAGTTAGGTGGCATTTCAAAGTTGGGCCTTAGGTTTGGGTCACGTTTTGGGCTTAGAAGGTTAGGGTTTAGTTGGGCCATCTGAATTTGGGATTTTTGGGCCATAAATATTATTGGGCCTTGGGCAAAGGCCCATTAGAAGGAATTGGACCCAATTTGGAAAATTGGGCCATAAGTGGGCCTTAAAGGATTATTCGATATTGGGCCTTTTAGATTTGGATTTGGGCCTTAGTCTTGGATCAAGCTATGCCATGGGTAAAATGGTCATTTCACCCCAAGTATGGATTATTAGTTATAGTATGGAACCCAAGTGTTAATAGGGTGTTATTTTGTACTGATAGCTCGGGGAGTCGTCAGGACAACAACTAGGGATCTTCCATGAGATTCAGCATTCGAGGTGAGTTTCCTTACCATGTATAGCGGGTCGAAGGCACCAATGCCGACCCATGATATGATATGTTAGGATACTCATTGTTTGTGTGGCACGAGTATGTATATGTGCTTGTATGTTTTATGGGCGGGGCCGATAATTATCTTGTATGTAATTAGTTGCTATATGATTTATATGTGGGTAGGGCCCGTTATGTGAGTTAGGTTGGGGCTTATTATACTTATTGGGAAGGGCCCGTTATACGAGTTAGGGCAGGGCCCGTTATACTCATTGGGCGGGGACTGTTATGCGAGCTAGGGCGGGGCTCGTTATATGTTATGTATGTTGGTATGTAGTACTTTGGGGGACTGACTAAGCTTTGTACTTATGATTTTTAGTTTATGTTTCACGTACTTCTGGTTCCAAGGAGAAGAGCTCGAGTTTACTGCATCGCACACACCATATGGATTCTGTTTATAGGACACACTCTGATTTCTATGATGTTTGACATACTTATTTTATTTGGGTTGTATGAACAATGATTTGGAATATTGTTTTTACTTGAATGAAAAATGAAAATTTTGAGTCATATTTTTAGGATGTTGCAGTATATCCAATAGCCTAACCATTATATAATCTTGTTGCATGAATAATAATTTAGCTTGCATCTAAACATGTTATTTAGTGAGAACCAATAAAGCTAGATCATAGAACTAGTTGAGATTAAACTGTAATGAAACTAAAAAATGTAAAACCGTTTTTCTTGTAAATGTATAGAAAAACACAAATTAAAGAGGTGAAATTATTGAATCTGTTTATTAAGAAATCTCATAAATACGTAAATACGAAGTATTTACTATGAAATACGTGCTATGTGTTTATATATTGGTGTTGATTTGAAAGGGGTACATAATCTCTTTCAAATGCACGATTTTATACAGGTATCGATTTAACGTACTAAGTATATGTGTTATGTGAGTGTATCGATGTTATCTTCTAATCTCATAGATATGATTTATTCTTTATGAAATACGTGTTATGTTTATGTGTCTCATCTTTTATCTGGAATGTGTTTTGAATGAACATACCATACAGGTTTTAAAGTATGTATAAAAATTAATAATTTATCTACTAAAATGTTGGGTAGAACATGGGTAGATAGTTGTCTTGTGATAAAAAGATGAGAGGCCTCGATGTTTTTGATTTAGTCATCTAGCGGAGTTTAGATGACGACCACAAACTTTTCTAGACAGTCTTATGGAACGCTAGTAGGCTCGCCACCTGTAGGTGTTAATGAACTTGGGTGTTCATTCGCTATACTCCATCCCCCTCATGGTTGCCTTATTTGACTTATATTGCTGAGGAACCCCCGAAGCATGTGTTGTCGCCCTGATGAAATCTTCTTAGACTAGGTCCCTTATGTTAGTTGTCTTACAGATGTAAAGTGAGAATAACGAGAATGGGTAATTGGGTTATTGTTGGTTGGTGGAATTAAATATAATTATTTATTGTGGGTTGAAAACCCTATATGCTCACTAGGCTCCCAAGTCTGACCCACTCAGTTTTCTTTGTATTACAGGTAGTGGAGCCAGAGCATAAGTTGGATGACTTGTCAAGTTATTTTTGGATTATAGACATATTGTTTTATATAACTGTTGTAAGGTTTGTATTGTAATGTTTATGCTTTTGTTCTGTTTATCGGAAAATGACATCCCGAGTTTTGTTATATAATGAAAATACATTTCTTTATGAAATGCTTTGATAAATCTTATTTTATCATATTTTATTTTGGGAACAAATTCCGCAACTCTTTTAATCAAAGGATTACTATGAACTTGTTTTAAAAGCATAAATTAAACCGGTCTTTTCTGGCCGTGATTTTGGGGATGTCACAAATATATATATATATATATATATATATATATATATATATATATATATATATATATATATATATATATATATATATGTATGTATGTATGTATGTATGTATGTATAACTTGCAATTTATACTCTTTCTAACATATTTCATAAAAATGATATTTACATATTTTTCATGTTTATGTATGGTTATTAGTGGGTTATAAAAAAGTGATATCCATATGAATATCACTGATCTAATCATAAAGCAAAATGTTCATGTTAATTAAGATCCATAATCGAAAACTTCATTGTTTGAAAAATATCCAAGACATTTCATAAATATCTTTTTCAGATAGTTAAATAAAACAACCTCTAATGTGAAAAATAAGAATCATTTCATGAAACTGCTTGCGGATAAATGTTTTAACTAGTTAAGTCCTTAACATTTAAAAAGTTTAAAATGTCAGATATACAAGGCTGTAACAACACAATCAATAAACAAAGGTAATGTAACATCCTTATATACATCTTAAATTTCAAATAATTTAACTTTTAATATCCAATTGTTAGGTACATATTGGTCCTCAACTAAGTTTTCAAATTTGAACACATGTCAAAATACATAGATTGAGCTTAAGGAGACTATTAAGCACTATCAGGATCAAACCTCTTAAGGGTGTTTATAGAGTCAAATATCCAACCTAAAGTTAAAAACCTATAGAAAGGTTTTTAAAACTTAAAAGCATAATAAGTGATCATCGTTTAGGGAAAGAAACATATTAAAGGTAAATAAATATTTAGAAACATTAACAAACACGAAATAACAAATTCAAAGAAATATGATTAAAGGTCTAATTAATAGATAATTCTTAAATCATAGCTCAAATACTAATTGTTAAATGTTAACTGATAATCCTTTTCACCCATCGCTTATTTGTGTGGTGGATGGTAGTTAGTCGAACGAGTTTGATAGGACTAGTGAGCTAGATCATAGAACTAGTTGAGATTAAACTGTAATGAGACTGAAAAATGTAAAACCGTGTTTCTTGTAAATGTATAGAAAAACACAAATCAGAGAGGTGAAATTCTTGAATCTGTTTATTAAGAAATCTCATATTAGTTTTTTAATAAAAACATTGAACGTAATATTTACACGTTATTTATATACATATATATATATATATATATATATATATATATATATATATATATATATATATATATATAACTTGCAATTTATACTCTTTCTAACAAATTTCATAAAAATGAATTTTACATATTTTTCATGTTTATATATGATTATAAGTGGGTTATAGAAAAAGTGATATCCATATGAATATCACTGATTTAATCATAAAGCAAATTGTTCATGTTAATTAAGATCCACCATTGAAAACTTTATTGTTTGAAAAATATCCAAGACATTTCATAGATATCTTTTTCAGATAGTCAAAAAACAACTACTAATGTGAAAAATAAGAATCATTTCATGAAACTACTTGCGGATATAGGTTTTAACTAGTTAAGTCCTTAACATTTAAAAAGTTTAAAGTGTCGAGACATACGAGGTTGTAACAACATAATCAATAAACCAAGGTAAAGTAACATCCTTAAATACATCTTAAATTTCAAATAATTTAACATTTAATATCCAATTGCTAAGTTCATATTGGTCTTCAACTAAGTTTTCAAATTTGAAAACATGTCAAAATACATAGATTGAGCTTAAGGAGACTATTAAGCACTATTAGGATCAAACCTCTTAAGGGTGTTTGATAGAGTAAACTATCAAAGCCTAAAGTTAAAAACCTATAAAAATGTTTTTAAAACTTAAAATCATAATAAGTGATTATCATTTAGGGGAAGAACCATATTAAAGTTAAATAAATATTTAGAAACATTACCAAACACCAAATAACAAATTCAAAGAAAATGTAAGGGAAAATGACATTCTACTAGCAATCAAGTTTTGTGGTTGTCTTAGATCGACCATTTATATTTTTTTTTTGGCACAATAGACCATTAAAGTTAACCTTTACGTGTCAATTACACTATCATATGACCTGATGTGGGGAGAGACAATTACTTTAGTGATGTGACATTTTAAATTAGATCTTTATATATTTTTAAAGGACATCTAATATTCCTTACAGTAGTTGGCATACTCAATGTTATTTTTGGACTACTAACATCGCTCTCTTCATATTACTTAACCTATGTCCTCCTTCATTTTCTCACCGGATTTAGCATCGGTCATTGTACGTTCATCCTCGCCACTAAGCATGTCGGACAATCGAAGCTTGGTATGTTGGAATGTCTAATATTTATTTCTTCTTCACTGGAATCGCCATCCTCGCCAGAATAGATTATATTTTCCGAACATGACAGACCTTAGTATATTGCTTCATCGGTCCATTCTCTCATTTCGTGTTTTTAATCCTCCCCCTCATATCTAAATCCCCTCGATGATACCTTATTCGAGGTATAATAGTTGTGATGGGACTAATGTTAGACACACTCAAATATCCCGTGACCCAGATACATTTAATTCTCGTCGTCAGAATCAACTTCATGTGCTCTGTCGTCTACCATGGTCTCAATTTAAACATGGTGGATCGGTAAATCAACAAAATGTCTAATGAAATCTCTTCTTTACTACCTGCAAAATAACGAGATTAAAAAAGAAGTTAATCACTACTACCACCACAATCCACCGCTGCCATCCACCACAAAATTCGTAGAGTCAAAACGATGACCTTCAAGAAAAATAATACAAAATCGATTAGCTTCAAGATCTTGCCGATAATGAATCCATTTTTGAACATTGAATTTGTTGGATTAAGTGTCTAAGGTCCTATCTAAATTGGTATAATGTTGATGAATAAAAGTAAAATTTTTTTTGGTTTGCCCTTATAACCAGGAAATGGATTAGATTGATCAAATGATAGATTTAAAATGATTTGTTAATATATTATGTAATTAATATATTAATTAGAAATATTTAATTGATGATGTGTTAATTTATTATATGTATAATAAATTAATTATAAATGGTCAAAATTGGTTCATTCTTAATTAGAATTAATTTGGAATTAATTCGTAATTAATTGGAATTAACTAAATGTGCAAGGGGTGATTTGTAATTGTTCAATAGTTGAAAAAAAGAGACAACTCTATAATAATCCATGACATGGACAGTTTTGGAGTCTTTCTTAGGGTTTCTAGAAGTCTCCTAGTTGCTAATAAGAAAATGATTTGAATTGGGATAAAATATATTATTTAATCAATCAAGTCTTCTTAACTTTGAATTTTGATTCATAGGTTTTGGTTTGTGTATTTCGTAGGTATGTTGTTATTAGATGTGAAAAGACATAGATCCAATTTAGGTTGCATGTACATGTTAAGTGAAATTCCGCAAGTATATTGTTATTGTAACCTAGAATTCCCATCAGTGGTATTAGAAACTTTATTTTCACATTAATGGTACATAATAGATAAACTCAAAACAAATAAAAAAACTAAAAAATTATTTGCCACATCGTGACCAACCTTCTGTCATGACGTGAAGACAGTTTGGATTGTGATTTATGAATTTTCTTGCCATGATTCAAAAGATAGGACAATTACTAGTTAATCCATGTTATTTTAAATGTATAAAATTTGAATATATCAACTAGGTAATTTAGATTCCTAACTTGAATATGAAAGGAAGATAAATAAGATAACTACCAATTATAAAATAATATGATTATCCTAATAAGATTTAAGAAAATTAATTAAATGTCTAATTAATAGATAATTCTTAAATCATAGCTCAAATACTAATTATTAAATATTAGCTGGTAATCCTTTTCACCCGTCACTTATTTGTGTGGTGGATGGTCGTTAGTCGAGCGGGTTTGATATGACACTAATCACATTATAAGTATAATGTATAAAGTAATAAAACCTTCTATAAAATCTCACTTTAGTTACTTTAGAATAAAAATGTGAAAGTGTATACTAATCCATGAAAACGCACATTATTTCTTTGTGAGTCGTTAGTGTTGTGTATGTGGTTAACCGACACACTAATGTGGGACTACAAAGTTGAAATGATGGCACATTCTAAAAAATTATGATTGTTGATGGAGCGTGTGTGGTTAACTGGCACATCAATGTGAAATCATAAATGACCTAGAGGATATCACATGGGTTTGCATGGTTATTCTCAACTTATTTGTGATGCTTAGCATCTTAGCCGCAAATCGAAGAGCATAATCTGAGATTAACACGTCATTGATTGTTCATTTGATCTCAAAAGATTTAGGAGTTTCATTTTGATTGAAATTGGTAAAATGCTTTACCTACTTAAAATATATTCATGATGTAATTATGACATCCCTCTTCCTATTACGAATTGTATTTATGGATCATAGCCTTAATTTAAAATTAGGTTAATATTTAAGGAATAAATCGACTTAATTAAACTTTTTTCCTTTAAGTTAGATGGAATCCTCTTCTACCTCCGCACCCACTTACTAATTCTAGTTTCTCTTTGTTGTCCCTCGAGAATTGATCAATTATTATGATATTTTCCTTGATTTTGATATTGGGAAAGATGTCTATAATGATCATATCTCTAAATCAATAATGTGTCAACTTTAGATAAGTTGTTGTTCCCATAAAATGTAGATTTGTCAAAGAAGGTTTCTTGCATTATTATGTCTATGTCCTCGATGTTCCAAAAGGAATTTTATGAGCATGTGAACGTATGAAATGAATTTGCAATTGAGTAAAATGTGTCACCAAATGGCAAAACACGAGTGATTTGAAAATCATCAAAAGTTCCTAATTGCATTCGAATTGAAGAATAGACTTTTATATGTAATCAATGAAATCTACATAGACAAACTCAAGAATCTAAATGTTGCCCTTGACAAGAGTCTTGCTATAGATCTTGTTATTCGATCTTTCGTTTGTTCTTATGATAATTTCGACTTAATTTATTATACAAATAATATGGAGGAAAACATTGATGTGGTTCTTAAACCTTCTCCAAACTGAGAAAACTGGAGAAGAATTAGATTTCTTATCCAATCTCAGTTATCACTTTTGAATTTTGGCGGAATGAATATGAAACGTTTGAATCCTAAATAGAAAGGAACATTTTCGGACAAAACTTCCCATTTTTAAGGAATGGCATTGGTGTGCCCTTTATTCCATGCGACCATGACTCAAAAGAGTCAAGTTGCAATTAGTGCAGTGGCAAGGATCATATGAAACGAAGATTGGCCTAAGTATCTTTGGGATGGTAAATTCAAATGTTTTACTCTACATTAAGCACTTGAATAATCAGACTCAAATTCATGGATCCTTAATGCATGATATGGTAATCACATTTAGATGGCATTAGAGAATATATATATATATATATATATATATATATATATATATATATATATATATATATATATGAAAGAAGGAAGTTAAGCATAAAGAGCTAAACCTAATCATTGGAATAGACGAATGTCGCATGTCTCGATGATTGAGGATTTTGATCTTGTGTTTAGTAATGGAGTTAGGATAAACCTAATCGCTTGATATTACTCTTCAGAGATGTTTAGAAACCAAATTTCATCTTATGCGTTGAATATAAACATGAATTTCAATTTTCATTTAATAATGGAAAAGTGACAATTCTAGTTTATAAAGATGATGGTTTTATGTCTAAAAAATCTTCTTGAAATTGACATTCATAAATTTATAGTTTGTGTTTCTAATAATAGCAGTGACGACTTAAACATTGATTCCTCTAAATAGCTTAGATATGATCGTGCTTGTGGCACGATCGCCTTGGCCACATAAGTAAGAATCGCATCACCAAGCTCCAATTGGACCTGCCTTGGAATCATTCGACCTTGAGTTGGATGATGTATGCGAGTCTTGTATGTTGGTAAGATGACTTAGTCACTATTCACATGGACATGTGATGGTGATAAAGGGTTGTTGGATCTTGTACATACTAATGTGTGTGGACCCATCAAATCCACCACAAAAGACAACATACACTACCATGTAATATTTATTGATAGGTTGAGTATATGTGGTATGATTAAGAATAATTTTAACACTATGAAAAGTTTCAAAAGTATCAGAACAAAGTAGGGAATTAGTTGGGCAAGAAGATAAATGAACTCGAATCTGAAAGGAAAGGAGAATGCCTTAGTGTAACATCCCAAAAATATCAATAAATTTTAAATTTTTAGAAACAACCCAAAACCATTGTTTCAAAAGTGTATTTCAGTAATCAAAGTATCCCTAAATCCAAATAACATAAATCTGAAGGATGTGCATGATCACACATTCGCCTTGCCACGATCATCTAAAGTACTTGAAACAATAAGCCAAAGCTTAATGAGTTCCCCCAAAGTACCACCACACAAACAAATAATCAACAGATATCGGTTCCACAACCTCCTGGTTGGATTACCCCTAGCCCACAACCTTACGGTTGGCTTGCTTAACACATAACGGGTCCATAACCTCCTGGTTGGATTACCCCCGGCCCACAACCTCCTGGTTTGAATGCCCCAGTCTGTTGACTGACAACACAAAGCGGTACAGTCTCAACCCCACATACTTTGTCGACATATAAATAACAAATGACATATACTTAGCAACAAATAATCATATAACCAGTCAAAAAACTAACAGACAACTCTACATATCACTACTACATAGCAACATCCTATATACCAGGATACATAAACTGATGGACCGACATTGATGCCTTCGACCCACAAGAACAATGAGGAAAACTCACCTCTCAGTCTGAAAATATCGTTGAACATGACACTACTCAAAATATCAGCTCTACCGATCACGTATTCATCAAATAGTGACCAATCTCAAATACAACTCAAAATACCCAAAATACCCAATACCCAAAATACCCTTAGGTCAAACTTGGTCAAAGTCAAAATCAATCCACACTCGATTGTCCTATAATCCATTAGTTACGTAGTAACCCCTAATGGTCATGTTGTGACTTAATAAGTCAAAATAGTCAAGGAATACCATCTCACGTCGTGACACCCATGTGCTCACATCATGAGAACGCTTTGATCAGAAGTTCTTAATGAAACTCTTAATATCTTTTGGTCAAGCAACCAATTCCTCCATAATGTCTTATTTACTCCAAAACATCATAAAAATCGATGATTTTTGGACATGCATTTCCAATACATGTCCCAAACACTAACTAGGGCACAAAAGGAGAAAATGGCCCCAAATCTCATGCAAGAGTCATCAAACTCAACCATATTCCAGATCTAGCATCTATACTACTTAAGGGACACTGGAGATCCATAAAGTTGGCGACTTTATGTATTCCAAACACTACATCATCTTGCATATGAAGGATTAAGCATAAAAACCTAGATCTAAGCTTATAGACTCATAAAGCAATGAACTTGATACTCACAAAAGGTCCAGAAGGTGTGCAAATGCTTGATGGTGAGACTTGAATGCAGAAATGATGGACTAGATGCTCTTCCTCTCCTTCTCATTGGCTAAAATCACCACCAATAAGCTCAAGATCAAATTGTTGGGTTTTGATACAAAATAAAAGCTTGTTTTTCACAAAAACCGACAACAAAAGACTTTAAAAATAACAAGTTTATTTTTAGTTCATAACAAAACCAAACCATCATGGATCCATTTATAGAGGTTATAATGAAATAAAACCAACCATAAGATGTTTTAGAGATAACCTTTGAAGCCTTTGGACCCACTTGGTTTTAGGGTGTTGATGAAGATAGCAAAATATCAAAGTGTATGATCTTCTATACAAGTATCCATCATCAAGAGTAAGGCACTTGGAATGTTAGTTCTTTCTTGTATTATTGAGTGTCTTAAACCTTTAAGTGCTTAACTCAAATAAGAACTAAAGAGAACAAGTCAAGAGGTCTTCTAAACCACCAAACTAACTTTAAAAGAGAGAGAGGGGGGAAGAGAAGAGAGAGTTTTGACCATGTGCTTCAAGAGAAGAAATGAGACCAAAAACTTGCACATTTCTCATACATAAGACACTCTTATATAGTCCATGAAAGGTAAGGTCTAACCATTAAAATAATCTAAAGTAATGGTAGCCTTTAGAAGCATGGGAGACAAAAGCATGGAGGTTGAATAACAACCCCCATATTTTAATATTTTTGGCCATACCTCTTGAAAAGAGGAGGATTCTTTATTTTTTATAAACTCCAAGTTTATAAAATATAAACTTTGTCTTTAGGTAAAAGACAAAAGAATCCAACTAATCGAAAATGTTGTGCATGGCTTAGTAATTCATACCATATGAAATAATAACCAGTAATACTCTCTTATAATTATTATTTTCATAAAAGAATAATTATTCCCTAATTAAAATACAAGAATCAATATTTTTATTTAATAATCACAATAAATATATAAAATGTGCCAACTTGATAAAGGTGTGACCCTATAGGATCATATATTATTAGCAATATCACTCCATAATGATTCTTGGGCATATAGATCCAACACAAATATGGATGATAGGGTTTCAAAGGCGAGTGCAAGGAGGTGATAAGGGCTGAGGGTAGGCTAACCCTAACACTCACTTCATTTAAATACGAAAATAAAACCCCCAATATTAGGGTTTCCTCACATGCAAGTCTCATGTCGTGAGCCATATGTGCTCATGTTGTGATCCCAAAGGTGATGCGTGATTTCACTAATCTCCTCACAACGTGATATACATATCTCACGTCATGAGTAGGCAAAAAAATTTGAATTTTTTAAGTTGACAATTGCTCACCTAAACTGAAAGTTACACTTAGTATTAAGTTCTACAATCAACTTAGAGATTGTGGAACGGTTTCCATAATTGGCTTCTCCAATAACACCATAATATAATGATGTTAATAAAAGGATAGTCGAATACTATATGGCTCGATCTATGATGAGTCTTGTTTCGCTACCATTCACAAATTTTTAGGAATGTACCCTTGAAATAGTAAAGCATATTTTTAACCTTGTATCCAACTAAGTAGGTTTGAAAACACCTCATGAAATATGGAGTTGGAAAGTTCCCTCATATTTAGATCTTTTGTTGTGAGGTATTTCGTTAGACGAAAAACCAATGACCAACTTGAATCGAGATCTGAGAAGTGTTACATTGTCGAACATTCAGTAAAGACTTTCGATATTTGTGATTATAGCTCGAAGGAATACTCCTTGAGAGAAATAACATAAATATATCAAGAAGTCAACGAGAGTCATATTGATCTTGAAGAAGTTCAAGATATGACTGACAATGAACCCATAGTTGGCATTAGTTCTCAACCTGAGGTTGATAAACCGGTTGAGTCAAATGACATTGCCTTATCTCTTCACAAGATATAATAGAGTTAGAGCACCTCCTAATTTTTATGAGTTTCATCTAACTGTGGAAGGAGATACATTGATTAGTAATAAAACATTAATCAATTTAGATAAGCCTAATAGCTACTAAGAAGCAATGGTGGGCCCTATGGCTACCATTAGAGGTGTCTACGGATAGCAAAATTATGTCCATGAAGGATAACTAATATTGAAACTTGTTTATGGAAAGCCTAGTCATATGACAATGGGTTATTATTAGGTCTATAATGAGAAGACTAAGATGGATAGGAATGTACACACATTCAAAGCTAGTATGGTAGAAATGGTTTTCGCTCGGACTCAAGAAATTGATTGTTAGGAAACATTCTCACAGTAGCTGAGAAATGTATATTTGGTTATTTGTTACCATTGTTGCCTTCTTTGATATAAGATATGGTAAAGTGGATGTTTAAATGACTTTCCTTAAAAGGAAACTTTCAAAGGATGTATGACATATTCAGAAAGGATTTAAACATACAAAGTATCTAAATAAGGCGTGTAAGCTTGAAAAATCTATTTGTAGATTTAGACAAGCATTGTGTAGCATGAATCTATTATTCCACAAGGAAGTCAAGATTTTTGTCTTTCTATAAGTATATATGAGTCTTGAGTACATGTCAAATCTTGTGGGAGTGTCATTGTCTTCCTAATATTTCATGTTGACAATATCACTCATAAGAAACATTGTCTCTAAGTTGCAGAGTGCAAAAGCTCGAGAATTCTTTCGCTATGATGGACATGGATAAATGACATTGATACTTGGTCTCTGGATCTAAAAGTATATAATGAAATGATTAATACGATTCAGTAAAAGCACAATGTGTTGGAAGGTTTCAACATGAAAATTCCAAATGGATTGTTCATAGCAAGGAATTAAATGAATCTCAAATGTTCTTTTGTACTAGTCATTAAATGATAGGATGAGTTCAGTCCCATATGCTTCTAGTATAGGATCAATCATGAATGCTATGACTTGTGATTATTCTGATGTCTCAGATGTTTTGAGCATCGTGAGATAAGATCAGAAATTGGCATGACTGGATCGCTAGATAATATTCAAGAGCGTTCCGAGGTATTGAAAGATAGTAAGAAATGGTTGCTTGTAGACAGTAGAGACATGATCAAGAAGAGTTATAGTGACATGAATTTTAGAGATGACTAAATGGATATTCATTTTAAGTTGTAACGTGAAAGGTTTCATATAGGAGATGACGCTAGATTTGACAATATGGTTAAGACCACATTAGTGCAAGTGAAGTATCCAAGGAGCGTACCTACATTAGAAAAACTTCATAGTTGACATTTGATTTGTTTTGAGTAACAAACTTCCATTCAAAACATTATTTGAAAGTACATTCATGTTGACTAAGGATTCTTGATATCACAAAAGGTCAATGCATAAAAGGAGGAATTCCACTACACCTAAGAAAATGTTGAGCATGGAGATCTAGTTGTGAGGTGAATATCTTTTTGATGATTCATTCACAATAGTGATGACCAAAGGAAGACATGATATGCGTGCTAAGAGCATTGACATGAAACATTTTAACAAGTTTAGTCATTAAGTCGATTGCCCGATGATTCGTTACCGACATCTAAAGTGCTCGGCTATATAACACCCAATTACGACATACGTTGGTGTAGTATCTTGTAGAAAGGAGGGATAGATGATCACTTATCTTAGGACTAACGTCTAATCAGAGTTTGGCAGTGTTTTTGGAAAACACTATTTACTGGTTATTCGAATTTGTATTAGCAATTGTATTTAGCGACTGTGGCATCCCCAATTTCATGGCCAGAAAAAGATCGATTTGTTTATGCTTAATTAAAATTGGAGTATCCTTTTTGAGGAATAATATTGCGAAATTTGTTCCCAAAAACATGATAATTATATTGTCAAAGCATTTCTGAAGAAATTTATTTGATTTATATTAAAACATTGGGATGTCATCGTCAATACAGAAACATAAGCATAAAGAAATATTACAAGCCTTATAGTAATTAAACTAGTGGCCTAATACTCCTCGAATATCTCAGCATAATGTATTTTTTATATCGCTACATGTGATACAATAAACTGAGTGGGTCAAGTTGAGTGATTAGGTTTTTCAACCCACAATAATATAATCAATATGTTTAATCATCAAAAAATTAACCTAATTCTCATCCCCATTATCTTCTTTTATTCTTTAGGATCTGCCCTAAGGATCATCTATGTTGACAGTACTAGTTCAGGGATTCCTCCATGATACGTGCCAGTAGTTTTTTCTTCTATATTTATTCCTAGGGATTTGTCCTAAGGAATAGGCATGAAGCCCATCGCCACAAGGGTTTATTTGATAGGCACTAAGTCCATAGTTGCCAATGTTTATCTATTAGGCACTAAGTCCATAGCTGCCAATGTTTATCTAATAGACACTAAGTCCGTAGTGGCCAGTGTTTATCTAATAGGCACTAAGTCCATAGTTGGCAGTGTTTATCTATTAGGCACTAAGTCCATAAATACCATTATTTATCTATTAGGCACTAAGTCCATATCTATCAATGTTTATCTATTAGACACTAAGTCCATAGATGTCATTATTTATCTATTAGGCACTAAGTCCATAGCTGCCAATATTATACGGGACTATCATCAATTAGTCTGGTAGTTGTCACCTATGTTTTTCTAAGTGACTACATCGTTGGTATACTAGTACCATTCCTAAAGTCATGGAATCCTATCCTTATCTATATATTAGGACATCCTATCTTTTATCGTACTATAGAATCTTTCACTACCCTTCGTTACCCAATATATTATATCTATAAAAATACATATGCATTATAAATTTGTAACACCCAATTTCGAGTCGTTTCATAATTTGGGGCTGTGACCTGAAGATCAAGTATCATAAGGCTTCAGGCATTAGGGAAAGAGAGTTTTAGACCCATTTGGATGTAGGTAATGTAGATTATGTGATCCAAGAGTACAGTTGTGCTTTGGAGTCAAAGGGTAAAATGGGAAAAGTGGTGTTTCATACTTCTTTTGTGAATTAAGGATTTTAGTTTGATGTGTTTTAATTCATAAGTAATTAGATAGGGTTATAGATCTCCTCAATACCTTTTTGTGGATATAAGGATCATTGAAAACGGAGTTGGAATGAAGAAGTTATGACCCGTTGAAGTTACGAAGATTTTCGAGTAAGCAGAGTACGTTGGGTGTACTAGGCAGGAATGATCGTGGATGACCAACCTAGTACGTTGGGTGTATGCATGTTAGATTAAAACCTTAATTTTGGGTTTTTTTTACCCTATTTAAAGAGCTTAACTCATTTCAAACCCTCCTTATCTTTAGCCTTCATCCCCTCTAACCCTAAAATCCAAACCCTAGCCCCATTTGAAAGGATATTGAGCCTTTGAGTTATTTTTGGTGGATTTTGTGCATTTAGAAGAAGAAGAACTCCTTGGAGAAGTGTTGGTTGTCATAGAGCTTGTAGAGCTAGCCTTTTTCACCTTGTTCTTTCTTCTAGAGGTATAAAGGATGAATCTTGATGATGCATTTGATAGATCTAGCTAGTCTTGGGTGTTATGAGTTTTTGGTCACTTTAGTGCATAAAGTTTAGATCTTGAAAGTTTGTGACCTTATTATGGATAAAGTTGGAAACTTTATCTATCTAAACATCATAATGATTTAGATCTAAAGGTTGGGGACTTAAACTTACTGGATTAAGTTGAAAAAGATACACTTTTGGTCCCTTGAGACTTAAAGACTATATCTTGGTTGTTTGGACCATTCTAATGGATAAATTTGGAAAATTTATCCATTACGGAGTTATTAGGAACCATAAAAATGTGATCTTGGTCCTTATATTCCATCTATACATGATTTGGTGGTCTTTTGTTGAAGTTAGAGATTTAAGGCTTTGTTTTAGGCACAATTAAGCCATGCAAAGTCATAAAGTCAGGAAATTTATGACTCAAGATGTCCCATAAGAATCAAATATGGAAGTTATGCATGTTGTCTTAAGGCATTAAGAGGTTTGGAAATGAATTTGGGCTTCAACATCATACTCTGGGCATATGCATCTGAATGGGTTTTGGGCCTTGAGTCATTTTGGGTTTAGGCCTTGCCTTGTTGGGCCAAGTATAAGAAGGGTTAAATAGTCTTTTACCCATTTTTATAAGGAGATATGAATTGGAACTTGGTTTATGGGAAATTTTCTTAATTATCAATTAAGTACAATTTGGATGTGTTTAGTGTGAGGAGCCCAATAGCTACAGCACGTGTGATTCGGTTATATCTAGATTGAAGTGAGTCTCCTCACTGTACCCGTGGGTCGAAGGTACCAAGGAAGACCCACTAGGATATGTTATATGCTTGTTGTCTTTATGACTCTTGTTGTATGTTTGTATGCCTATTTGTTACATGTATATGGGGTGAAATAGACCCGTACGATTCAAAATTATCGATTGAGTTGAAATAGACTCGGGGGTGAAATACACTCGGTACAACCTTGAGCTAACATATGAGTTTAAATAGACTCAGGGGTGAAATAGACCAGGTACAACCTTGAGCTGACATATATTTATGTTATGTGGTATTTTGGGGAACTCACTAAGATTTGTGCTTACAGTTTATGTTTATGGTTTTAGGTACTTCCGGTTTGAAAGGGAAAGGCTCGACTTGATTGCAGTAGATCCACCCATGTTTCTACATTTTATGATTTTGGGATTGTGCTTTGATACATATTTTCACATTGATGTGCTTTGGAATGGTTGACAAGAAATAATGGTGTTTATATGTTGAATTAAACATGAAATTTTTACCTTATGGTTTTTGGGTCATTACAAGTTGGTATCAGAGCATTGGTTTGAAGGATTCAGGCACACTTCTAGGTGTGTTTGAACTCAAACTGATGAATTGATAATCTTTTTGAAAGAGAATGACTTTTCTAAAAATATTTTAAAGAAAAAGGGGTATGATGCATGAATTCAACCGAGCTCAAGTAAATGATTCCCGAAATACCCATACATGTTTGTTATGTTATATATGTTATGAGAATTGCATGCTAGATTACGGCTAAGGATCTGCTCAGAATTTCATTCTAGGAGAGATGCCTTATTATGCTTGATTATTTGAGCTTTTAAAATTGCATGCTAGTATGGACTTTAGATGATTGGATGGATTGGCCTTATATGTGATGCCTTGTAGCCTAAGAGGACTTGGATGTTGTATTAGATTTGAAATCTTTATTGGTAGCAAGTGAGCTTGAGATGTCCTCTATTTGGTTTGTGTCTTGGAGTGTTATTGCACGAATGTTACTTGCTTTGTGATTTGTAGGACTCTCGATGATGTGAATTAACTATTAAGTGAATATGTTAATTGATATGCTGCATAGGTTAAATAATCTCAGAGTAATTCATTTGACCCTTTTGTACAGTTATTGTCTGAGTCCAACCGTTGTAGGGGTAAGTCTTTTATTCGAAGGATTATCTTAGCTTTTTAGCATGTGATTGTATTCATGAGATAGGTGGTTCACATTGGTAGGAGTTCTTCAACAACTGATGGCGGGTTGAGGAACATGAGATATGAGAATTTTGAGTAGTAAAGAGTGAGAGTTTTTGTGTTTGGGACTTGATCAGCCATGCAAAGGCTTAAAGTCACGAGCTTTATTGAGTATGAGCCTTTATGGAATCTAGATCTACGAGTATAGCTATGGTCATAACTGATTAAGTACAGAGCCTAGGAAGTATTTTAATAGGTATAGATGCGTTGTTTAGCGAGTACTTGGAGTACCAGTTTGAGAAGGTGACTTATAGGATTCTGGATGATTCTTGAGGAAGATATGGATAGGTGTGGAAGGTAGTATTGGTCTCGTACTACTAAAAGTACAAGATTCATACTCGAATCAAGGAGAGTCATGGAGAATCTAAGAAGCATGTGGGGTGAGGATTTTTTTGGGTATGTTCTGATCATTTGTATGATTGCTTTTCAGAATGGTGATGAGCGTCTAGACACGTTATGCACTAAGATTATGGCTATTGTAGGAGCTTTCACTCTTCCCTTCCATGAATTTTGTGCTTGTGGAGCTCTCGAGTTCTTTGAGGAGAATGACGCCAATACTAGTAGGAGGTGGTAAGCGGATATGGTGAACACTTTCCGGACGAGTTTCTGCCCCGAGGGGTCGAAGGTCAGATTTGTTTCCTGTCTTCTGAAAGAAAGAGCTCAAGATTGGTGGGAGGACGTAGATTTCGCTTTGGGATGTGAATCCATTGAGACGATGACTTGGGATGAGTTTGTAACCCGGTCTAGGGCGGAGTTTTCACCAGCTATTGAGCAGTTGGCAAGGGAGTTTCAGGACCTTCGTTAGACGACTGAGACTATGGCAGAGATCACCACCATGTTTAGGGAGAGGGCTCTTTTGGTTCCGCAGTATCTCGTGGATGAGGAGATGAAGAAGACAATGTACCATGTTATGCTGCGAGACGATATTAGGGAGTTTGTGATATTTTTAGCTTTTCAGACTTTGGACGACATGATTGCTAGAGCCCGATAGTAGGAGATTGATTTGGAGCACATGGGGAAGAGGAAGCTAGAGTAGGTACAAACAGTTGGGGGTCCTAAAAAAAGACCCAAGACTTTTGATCAGCGGTTGAGGGGCCAACAGGGTCGAGGTCAGCACATCACGTGCAAGAAGCTTTGTGATGGAGTTTGTCGATCTAGGGGTATGGGTTGCTACCAATGTGGTAGGATTGGTCGTGTAAGCAGAGATTGTCCCCATAAAAAGTTTGTTATGTTTTCACTACAACCAAGTGGCCACAAGAAGGTCGACTGTCTGTAGTTGAAGAGGGGAGCAGTGAGGGAACCTGCTCTAGCCACTTTGCGGATTATTTATGGTCGTGAGGGCATAATGGAGGTTCCTTTGGTGAGAAGGTGAGCATTGTTGTCACAGGCTGAGCAATTAATTGTCAGGGATTCTATTTCCTAGTGGAAGCAACAAAATAATCCAGGGTTGGAAGGGTTTACGTTCAATTTGGGTTTCAAGGTGGAGTCGTATTGGTAGTGATTCAGAATGGCTTTGTATGTCAGGAAGTCAGAAGGTATTAGATTCTTGTATTTGAGTTTAGTAGTGATGGTTATCCTTCATTGGTTAAGGTTAGCGGGAGCAAGGATTCGTTTGCTGTTAGTATGTGAAGTTCGACTAAGGATGGCTTCGATTATTGGAAAGCCATCGTATGTTAGGGTCGATTTTTATCAGGGACCTAGAAGAATTGGTTGGATCATCTAAATGCGTGGAAAGTAGCAAGGAGTGATTTCGAGGAAGAAATCTAATTTAAGTGAGGGAGAGTTGTAACACCTTGTTTCGAGTTGTTTCATAATTTGGAGCTGTGACTCAAAGATCAAGTATCATAAGGCTTAGGGCTTTGGGGAAAGGGAGGTTTAGACCCATTTGGATGTGGGTAATCTAGATTATGTGATCCAAGAGTTCGCATGTGCTTTGGAGTCAAAGGGTAAAATTGGAAAAGTGGCATTTCAGACTTCTTATGAATTAAGGATTTTAGTTCAATGTGTTTTAAGTCAAAAATAATTAGATAGGGTTGTAGAGCTCCTCAATACCTTTCTGTGGATGTAAGGATCGTCGAAAACGGATTTGGAACGAAGAAGTTATGACTGCTTGAAGTTACAAAGATTTTGGGGTAAGCTGAGTATGACGGGCGCACATGACGTACGGTGGGCGTACTAGACAAGAATGATCGTAGATGACCAACCCAGTACATTGGGCATATGCATGTCGGATGCAAACCCAAATTTTGGGTCTTGTTCCCTATTTAAAGACCTTAACTCATTTCCAACCCTCATTATCTTCAGCTACCATCCCCTCTAACCCTAAAATCAAAACCTAGCTCCATTTGGAAGGATATTGAGCCTTTGAGTGATTTTTGGTGGATTTTGGTTCATTTGGAAGAAGAAGAACTCCTTGGAGAAGTGTTGGTTGTCATGGAGCTTGTAGATCCAGACCTTGTTCACCTTGATCTTTCTTCTGGAGGTATAAAGCTTGAATCTTGAAGATACATTTTATAAATCTAGCTAGTATTAGGTGTTATGAGTTTTTGGTCACTTTAGTGCATAAATATCTTGAAAGTTTGTGACCTTGTTTTGGATAAAGTTGGAAACTTTATCCATCTAAACATCATATTGATTCATATATTAAGTTTGGGTACTTGGGCTTAATGGATTAAGTTGAAAAAGATGCATTTTTGGTCCCTCAGAACTTAAAGACTAGATCTTGGTTGTTTGGACCATTCTAATGGATAAAGTTGGAAACTTTATCCATTATGGAGTTATTAAGAACCATAAAAATGTGATCTTGGTCCTTCAATTCCTTCCATGCATGAGTTAGTGGTCATTTGTTGAAGTTAGAGATTTAGGGATTTGGTTTAGGCACAATTAAGCCATGCAAAGTCATACAGTCAGAAACTTTATGACTCAGGACGTCCCATAAGAATCAGATCTGGAAGTTATACATGTTGTCTTAAGGCATTAAGAGGTTTAGAGATGAATTTGGGCTTCACATCGTATGTTGGGCGTACCAGGTTGGTATGTTGGGGCGTACGCACCTGAATGGCTTTTGGGCCATTTTTGGTCCCTGATTCATTTTAGGTTTGGACTTGCCTTGTTGGGCCCAGTATATGAAAAGTGTAAAATAGTATGTTACCCATTGTTCGCAGTGCATCCACCCATGTTTCCAAATTTTTTGATTTTGGGATTGTACTTTGATAACTATTTTCATTTTGATGTGCTTTTAAGTGGTCAATAAGAAATAATGGTGTTTATATGCTGAATTAAAAATGAAATTTCACCTTAAGGTTCTTAGGTTGTTACAAAATCATATAAGTTATCTTTATAATATTTTATCTAACATATAACATCTTTGCACATAAGCACATATAGCAATTAATTAATTAGAAACTTCATATCTATGTGTAAGATGAAAGTAACTATGCACTCACTTGTTAAAGTGATGACTTGAAACTCGGACAGTGCTTCAGTTCTAGCAAATGACTTTTCATTTAACGTAACTGTAGCACCTAATTCCTGGTACACATTTAATTCAAGCATTTTTATGTTTTTCCCTGGGACTCGACGAGTCGTAGGACCCACTCGTCGAGTAGAGACGAGTCCGCAGACATCTTAAGTGACCTACTCGACGAGTCGGAAGACGGAATCGGCGAGTAGGCGTTGTGCGAGTAAAACCCTAAATTTGATGGTTTGCACCCTATATAAACACCTTAACTCAGTCTCCCTTGTCCCTAACACTCCCTTAGAGCTGGATATCGAAACCCTAGCCGTTCGTGTGTGTGTTAAGTCCATTTTGGTCTTCCTGGTTGGTTTGTGAAGCTTGGAAGGAAAGAGGAAGCTTGGGATTTTGAGTTAGGACTTGTAGATCCAGAGATCTTACTTCATCTTCAGCTTAAGCAAGGTAAATGCCCCCTGTTTTGGTGTTCCTTTTTTGGTTTTTCATCTTCAGGGCCTACGGTCATGGTGCATTTAGGGCTTCTTAAGTCATTTTTGGTTTTGTAAGGTGATTCATGGGGATCTACTTCTAGATCTGAGTCAGTGGAGGGTTCTCATGGCATAAAGGTGCCAACTTTATGTGCATGAGAGCCCCATGTACATTGTAGATCACCTTCTATGGACTTTTGAGCTAAAAACCCCATGCATGTGCATCAAGTTTGGAACTTTACGTATAAAATGGACATTAGGAGGCCAAATCTATGGTTTTGGTGTGTTAAATCCCTTTTAGTACGACTGTATAGAAATGGTCAAGGTTGGACTCGACGAGTCGTTCTTGGGACTCGGCGAGTCGGTGCGCTTTCAGCCATCTTAAACCCTTCTGCGATGGTCAGTTGTTAGAAAAGGGAGTCCCATAGCTGTTTAGACGTATTGGACTTAGCCTTAGACCTGGAGTTCATGGGACTCGTTGAGTGCATGAACAGAATCGTCGAGTCCAAGGAAATCTCCCAACACATGAAGATGAACTCGACGAGTTGTTCATACAACTCGGCGAGTCAAGGACAAGGCTTGTTCTTCAGATGAAGATGAACTCAACGAGTTGTTCATACAACTCGACGAGTCGGATGAAGGATCATTCGATGTATAGGAGGATAACTCGTCGAGTCATTGCCTAACTTGACGAGTAGGGACGGGAATGAGGACAATTAGATGGATAAGGAATCGACGAGTTGGCGGCCCAACTCGGTGAGTCAGTTCAGCTGGAAGTTGACTTTGGCTTGACTTTGACTAGGTTAGGGGTAGAATATTCATCCCTCCATAAGAGTAGTTATCAGACTCTGATTGGGTGTTTTGTGGGAGTTATAGCCGGAGGATTTCCAGAGTAGCAACAGCAGGCAGAGAGTTCCCGCACATATCGGCAGCTACCACTACGAGGTGAGTTACCTTCTAGTAGGGCACCAATGCTGTCCCACCAGTAAGTAGTTATGTATGAGATGATTGTCTTCGTGATAATTATCTTGGTATGTTAATGTGTTATGGTCACGAGATATACATGTATGATGTGCTATGTGTGTAGAAGGGATTAGTTGTCCCTGATGGGTTTGAGCCATAAGAACTTTCCTATGTGCACATGCAAACGCTAATTGCTTGGATCTAGGTTTCTCTAATTGAACATGCATTGAATCCAAGACTTACAATACTAGATCTAATGTAAACAATTGAATCTAATCATATGAAATTGGATCTAGAACAATACCTTAGATTACTTGCTTGATACTTCTTCTTCTTGGAGCTTAGAGTCACAATTGTCACTCCTCTAATGGCTTTCAAACACCAACTAGCAAGAAGATGATCTTAAGAGAGAGGGAGGAGGGTCAGAAATCGGCCCTAGGGTTTCTTGCCTTGCATGAGTGGCGATTTCCCTCACCCTAGGGGTCTATTTATACTATGAGCTACTAGGGTTTCACCTTTAACCCTAATTGAATAACTTAGGCCCTAAGCAATCCAAGATCCTCCTAGATATTAGGCTTGGACGATTTTAATGTTCCCAAACCCTAAATTTCGTCCACCTTCATATCCATAAGGATACATAGCCCAAAACACAACTATTACACATTTGATAGTTTATGCCCCTTTATTTAATTAACCTCTTTAAGTCACCAAATTAATTCTTAATTAATATATGACTTATATTAATCAAATAACATTATAAATCCTTTAATATATTATTCTCATAATATATTAACAATAATATTTCTTCTCTCTTAACAAATCATCATGTCAAGTTACTATGGTGAAGGCAACCCAAAAGGACCATGCACAACCGGGTCAAGTACTTACCAAATATGGTTACAGCCTTAGACACTAATCCAACAGTCTCCCACTTGGATAAGTCTAGTAACTATATATGCAAACACAAACCGATTAGCAATCGTAGTTCTCAAAGACGCTGTCAACTCTGATCTTATCAATCTCCTGTCCTTTAGATAAGGGATCGTACAGTCCTCTGTTTAGATATTATGTGGAAAATCTTATGGAACTTATTGTCCAGCAGTTGGTTTCTCGATCTCAGATTCATTTGACATCGAACTTAATTGAACACATCAATTCAGTCCTGACCGGGCCCGGCACATAAGTCAAATCAAATCATCGAGCGGCCGTGATATCGCTTTTATTCTCTTACGATAAAAGTAACAGATAAACTTCGACTTATATGCATTTACTATTTACTAATCAACTATACACAACAATGCGTTTTATGACATCAATTTACTGACGTGGTTTCACATTGTCAATGCACAACCAATTAATAAACAATAAACCATATATCTTGGTTTTAAGACCATATGATATTATCGTCTTGCGATCACTTGTGTCACATTCCATAAAGTGATTCCAACAAGTGCGGGTGTATTCCAATGCTTTGTTCATAAGCACTCATGAACGTTGTAGCAAACCTTTGCTATGTCTAATACCCTTTTAGACAATCTACACACCAATTCATGACAATATTTATTCATACCTACTTCCAACATATGAACGATTGTGGACCATTCGAATAATTCGATTATTCTTAATAACTTAATTATTTAGGAAGTCAAAACATGCAAAGTGAAACAATAGTTAAACAATTAACATAAGACAGTATCTTTACTTATAAATAATACTCTTTTATTTAATCATCAAATGTCAATTACATTTATCTATTACATGTTTCAAAACTATATAATCTAAACTAATATCGTCTTTCAGCCCAATGCTCCCAGCGTGCTGCAAATGCTTAACCCTACTCAGTCCCTTCGTAAGCGGATCTGCTGGGTTATCCTCTGACGATACCCTCTTCACTACGAGGTGTCCTTCTTCTACTCGATGTCTAATAAAGTGATATTTTCTGTCGATATGCCGAGATCTACCATGATCCCTCGGTTCCTTGGTCAAGGCAACCGCTCCCTCATTATCACAGAAAATTTCCATAGGCTCCTTTATGGCAGGCACAACTCCAAGATCACTAATGAAGTTCTTCAACTACATCGCCTCCTTTGACACTTCGCTCGCTGCAATGTACTCTGATTCGCATGTTGAATCAGCGACGGTTTTTTGTTTGGAACTTTTCCAAGTCACTGCTCCTCCATTCAGGGTAAAGACCTAGCCCGACTACGAACGGTAGTTGTCCCTGTCGGTCTGGAAGCTGGCGTCACTATACCCTCGCACCTTTAAGTCATCACTCCCTCCGAGGACTAAGAACCAATCTTTGGTCCTCCGAAGGTACTTAAGTATATTCTTTACCGCAATCCAGTGAGCTCTGCTAGGGTTCCCTTGATATCTACTGACTATGCTCAAAGCAAAGGCCACATCAGGGTGAGTGCAAGTCATAGCGTACATGATCGAGCCAACTACAGAAGCGTAAGGTACTCGGCTCATCTCAGCTATCTCGGCTTCGGTACTCGGACTTTGAGTCTTACTTAACTTGGCATTACTTTGTATCGGTAGTTCTCCCTTCTTCGATTTTTCCATACTAAAACGTTTTAGTACTTTATCTAAGTAAGTATTCTGACTAAGTCCTATTAGTCTCTTACTTCTTTCTCTCACTATCCTTATTCCCAAAATATAGGAAGCCTCTCCGAGGTCCTTCATAGCGAAGCACTTCCCGAGCCAGGACTTAACCTCCTACAAAGTCGGGACGTCGTTTCCTATGAGCAGTATGTCATCGACATACAAAACAAGGAAGCTAACTATACTCCTACTGGCCTTGACAGATACACATGATTCATCTTCACTTCGTACAAATCCAAACTCTTTGACTTTCTCATCGAAGTAAAGATTCCATCTGCGAGACGCTTGCTTAAGTCCATAAATGGACTTCTCAAGCTTTCACACTCTATTAGGATGCTTCAGATTGACGAAACCATCTGGCTGAGCCATGTAAACATCCTCAGCCAACTTCCCATTAGGGAACGCGGTCTTGACATCCATCTGCCATATCTTATAATCATGAAATGCAACAATGGCTAGCATCACCCTAATAGATTTTATCTTAGCAACTGGTGAGAAGGTCTCATCATAGTCAACTCCGGGAGTTTGAGTAAATCCTGTCGCCACTAGTCGTGCCTTATACGTGTGCACATTCCCATCCACGTCGATCTTCTTCTTGAAGATCCATTTGCACCCAACCATCTTACGTCCGGGCACATTGTCAACCAAATTCCAAACTTGGTTGTCATACATGGACTGAATCTCGCTGTCCATCGCCTTTTTCCATTTTACAAACTCTAGGCCTGCCATGGCTTCCTTATAGCTATTAGGTTCATCTAGATTTATTAGTGTACCATCACTAATATACATATCCCCTTCAGTATTAATATGAAAACCATAAAACTGGGGTTGAACTCTAACTCTTTCGGAACGTCTAAGAGGTAAGGACTCGTCAATTGGTTCAACCGGAGTTTCCTCCTCGGGTTGAGCGTCAGCGTTAGAGGTTCCTTCATCGCTCGACTCTTGAATCTCTTCAAGATCGATTTGCCTCTCACTTTCTCCTTGGCTTATGAGTTCTCGCTCTCGGAAAACCCCTCTCCTCGCAACAAAGACAACATTTTCACTCGGTCTATAAAAGAGATATCCAAAGGATTTCTGCGGGTAGCTGATGAAAATACATCGCTCACTTCGAGGTTCGAGCTTGTTGTGAGTCTCTCGTCTTACGAAAACCTCACAGCCCGAAACCTTGATATGTGCCAATGAGGGAGCTTTCCCTGTCCACATCTCGTGAGGTGTCTTGGAAACCTTCTTTGTAGGGACTCGATTAAGGATATGGGCGGCAGTCTCTAAGGCATACCCACAGAATGAGATAGGTAGTGAAGCACGACTCATCATTAAACGAACCATGTCTAACAGGGTTCGATTACGCCTTTCTGCCACACCATTCAACTGCGGTGTCTTAGGTGGCGTCAATTGCGAAACTATTCTGCATTCCTTGAGATAGTCGTGGAATTCAAGACTTAGGTACTCTCCTCCTCGATCGGATCGAAGCATCTTGATTTTCCTACCCAATTGATTCTCCACTTCATGTTTGAATTCTTTGAACTTTTCAAACGTTTCTGACTTGTGCTTGATTAAGTAGATATACCCATATCTACTATAATCATCGGTGAAAGTCACGTAGAAGCGGTTCCCATCCTTTGTGGTAGATCTAAAGGGCCCACACACGTCGGTGTGTATGAGATCCAATAAACCCTCACCCCTCTCACAAGTGCCAGTGAAGGGTGACTTGGTCATCTTTCCAAGTAAACAAGATTCGCACGTGTCATCTTCCCTAAGGTCGAATGACTCCAACACTCCATCCTTTTGGAGTTTGGCTACGCGCTTCTAGTTAACATGTCCAAGACGACAATGCCACAAGGATGCTCTATCCATACTATTGGAAGAATTCATACACAACACATCATTTCCTTGGTTATCTACAACCATAACAGTTTCATAAATTACATTACAAGGCATTGCTTCAAAATATAAAACACCATTTAGATAAGCATAAATCAAACCATTCTCATTATTAAACGAATATCTAAATCCTTGTTTAAACAAACCATGAAAAGAAATGATGTTTCTTGACATATCTGGCGAGTAGCAACAATTATTTAAATCTAAATTCAATCCATTACTAAGCACTAAAGAATACACTCCAATCTTGGTAACATGCGACGATCTTCTGTTCCCCATGATTAGATTTATTCTTCCAAGCTCCACATCCTTATTTCTTCCTAGTCGCTGCAAATCAGAACAAATGTGGTAACCACACCCTGTATCAAGAACCCAAGAAATAGCATGGGATGAATCATTAGATTTAATTGTGTATATACCTGCAAAAGATGGCTTGATCTTTCCATCCTTGATGGCTTGTAGATATTCCGGGCAACTTCTCTTCCAATGCCCTATTTTGTGGCAATGATGGCACTCTGCCTCTTTTGGGTTAGGGTTGGGTTTAGCAGGATCAACGTTGGTCCCACTAGAAGAGGAACCATCTTGGGACTTTCCCTTGCGGTGGTTCTTCGAAGAAGCCTTCCTCTTCTTGCCCCTTCCCTGCCCAATAGCCAAAACAGAAGCAGCAGACGGATTGGGAGTTGGTGCAACAGACTTGTCCTCTAGGTTGCTCTCAGCAGTCCTTAGGAGACCTTGGAGTTTGATTAGGGTGACCTCTTCCTTGTTCATGTGGTAGGTCATCCTAAATTGATTTTAGCATGAGGGCAAGGAGTGAAGAACAATGTCGATAGCCAAATCTTCCCCAAAGTTGACATTCAACTTGCGAAGATGATCGACATACCTTTGCATCTTCTGCAAGTGCACGGTTAGAGACTCTCCACTTTCCATTTTAGCAGTGATCATATTCGTTATGATCTCGTAGCACTCTTGCCTCGCGCTTTGGTGATATCTCTCCATCAAGTCTAGATGCATCTCATCAGGATACATGTCCTCATAGGACTTTTGGAATTCGGAGTTCATTGTGGCTATCATGATGCAATGGAATTTCATTGCATCATGCTCATGTGTCTCAAACACAACCATTTCTTCGGGAGTGGCAGTTTCTAGATTGATCTTTTCAAGCTTCTCATCGAGAACATACTCCTTGTCCTCGTAAGGAGCGATTGTGCGAATGTATCTTATCCATTCGCTAAAGTTCAATCCATCGAAAGTCACTTTTTGACAAAGGCTCATTAGCGTGAATGAGCTAGTAGCAGCGTTGTTTGCATTAGCCATCTACAAATAGAAAGGAACAAAGTTGATTAGAGTTAAGTCCCTAATCAACACCCAAAATGGAAATTTAGGGTTAGGACCCAACAACATTATTTACACATTAGAAAAGGGATACCGTAATCCAACATGCAAATAATTTGGAGGTAAGTGAATGACGATTCACTAATTCTTCACCACAAAAAACATAATCTTTAAGTTTTAAAAGTATTGAGAATTCCTAGATTTTGAGATTCATTGAACTTTTCAATGGCATGTTTAAATCTCGATATGCCCCTCTAGTTTGTGACTGGGATACCGAGGATCACAAAGCGGGTGTGAATAACCATGCAAATCTACATGGTGCCTTCATTGTTACAATCTCCTATTCGATGTGCCGGTAAACCACACACGCTCCACCGAACTATGACAAACAATGAATCACCCTTTGCCACCTTTGCTTAGAACCAATTAGTGTGCCGGTTAACCACACACGCTCAACTAACATCTAAACAAGGGTGCAAAGTGTAATTTCATGGGATTGCATCAATTCACTTTTCCTAAAGTAACTAAGATTGGGAATTTTATAAAATAGTTTAGTTACTTTAAATAGATTCATTATACTTATTAATGAGAAGAGGTTTGCCCTATCCTACCCGTTCGGCTAACGACCCTCCACCAGTCAAGCAAGCGGTGGGTGTGAGTGTACACCGATTAAGCGCCATTTTATAGGCAGCAACCTTATACCCACCTTATAGTCTGGCTTCGTGAATGAGGCCTACTAACGGTAAGATTAGCATCTTTAATTATACATATAAATATATTAAACTTGTAATATTATATTAGTATAGGTTGAATTTTAAACTTGTAAAATTCTAGGGTTTGAAATTTAAATTATTCAAATCAGACTTTTAATTACAAAACTTAAATTTCAAAACTTGAGGACAAGTTTTAAACTTTTCAAAACATAAGGATCAAGTAGCAAATAATATAAATCAACTAATTAGATTATCTCAATTTGATCTTATTTAATATTACTTGCAAGACAATCCACCAATTCAATTCAAATAATCAATTTTTATCATATAAGGAAATTATTATTCAACTAATTGGTAATTATCTTTTGTTTGGTCAAGAATATACTCATATATATGTTTAAAACCAGATTTTAATGACCCACAACAGTTAAGGCAAGTTTCCTCAAGTAAAACAACAAGAAATCCCAAAACTCCCTCTTTCTGATGCTCGAACTCGCCGAGTTCCCACTATGGACTCGCCGATTTGGAGCTACTCGCCGAGTCCACAGTGGAACTCGCCGTGTTCATCAGGCAGAATCACAAAAATTGAATTTTTCAAGCAACAAGCAATCAACCAATGCATCAATTCAATAGAAATCAATCAAAGCTCTGATACCACTGATGGGTTTGAGCCATAAGAATTTTCCTATGTGCACATGCAAACCCTAATTGCTTGGATCTAGGTTTCTCTAACTGAACATGCATTGAATCCAAGACTTACAATACTAGATCTAATGTAAACAATTGAATCTAATCATATGAAATTGGATCTAGAACAATACCTTGGATTATTTGCTTGATACTTCTTCTTCTTCTTGGAGCTTAGAGTCACAATTATCACTCCTCTAATGGCTTACAACCACCAACTAGCAAGAAGATGATCTTGAGAGAGAGGGAGGAGGGTGAGAAATCAGCCCTAGGGTTTCTTGCCTTGCATGAGTGGCGATTTCCCTCACCCTAGGGGTCTATTTATACTATGAGCTACTAGGGTTTCACCTTTAACCCTAATTGAATAACTTAGGCCCTAAGCAATCCAAGATCCTCCTAGATAATAGGCTTGGACGATTTTAAGGTTCCCAAACTCTAAATTTTGTCCACCCTCATATCCATAAGGATACATAGCCCAAAACACAACTATTACACATTTGACAGTTTATGTCCCTTTATTCAATTAACCTCTTTAAGTCACCAAATTAATTCTTAATTAATATATGAATTATATTAATCAAATAACATTATTAATCCTTTAATATATTATTCTCATAATATATTAACAATAATATTTCTTCTCTCTTAACAAATCATCCTGTCAAGTTGCTATGGTGAAGGCAACCTAAAAGGACCATGCACAACCGGGTCAAGTACTTACCAAATATGGTTACAACCTTAGACACTAATCCAACAGTCCCTACCCACTTATGCATGACTGTATGATTATCTCTAGTTACGGTATGCTAGTGCTAGGGGGTGAAATATTCCCCAGTTACCAGTTGAAAGATACCGATGGCGTGTACCGGTTGAAAGATTCCGATGATGGTTACCGGTTGAAAGATACCGATGACAGTTACCGTTTGAAAGATACCGATGGTGTTATGTGGTGTGTGTTATGATGGGGGAACTCACTAAGCTTTGTGCTTATAGTTTTAGTTTTGGTTTCAAGTACCTCTTCGTCCAAGGGGAAAGAGCCGGCGGCGTAGCAGCGCATCACACACATGGTTTCCGCATCGGATTTTCTGGGATTGTACTCTGATTTTCATTGTTCCGGATGATATGGTTTTCGAGACATGATTTTATGATTTTATGAATGATGAAATAGTGACAGTGTTTTGGTAATATAAATTATTATCTACTTAATTTAAAAACAAAATTTTTGGCCTCAAATTTTGGGATGTTACAAGTTGGTATCAGAGCCCTGGTTTGAGGGATTCGGACACACCCTCGGGGGTGTCTGGACTCAAACCGAGGGATTTAAAATTTTCTTCACAGAGAAAATAATTTTCTAAAATCTAAGTTAAGGAATTTTGATAAAGAACAAGGTGTGTGATGCGTGCGACTGACCGAGTTCAAGTAAGTTTTCCCCAAGATACCCATACTTGTTATGTTATGTCATGTGATATATGATTCTGAGAACTGCATGCTAGACTAGGGCTAAGGATCTAGGTGGATGCCTTGTATGCCTGATATATGATTTTGAGAACTGCATGCTAGCCTAGGGTTAAGGATATAGGAGGATGCCTTGAATGCCTGTGGTATGAGCTGTATGCTAGGAATGTCTAGTCAACAGTAGGATAGCCTGATTAGGTTATTCTTGAAGTGGTTTCTCAATGCACGAATGCTGCTTGCTTTGTGCTGTAGGAGTCCCGACTAACTTTAACTAATTAGTAAGCGGATATGTAACAATATCCGCAAGCTAGTTAGGGAATGTTGGTAGGGACTCCTGGTGCAGCTGATGGTGGAGAGCAGGTCGGAGAGTGCCCTAGGAAATTCTAGGATGAGATCAGTGGAAAGGGTATCGAAAAAGGGGACTCGGTGAAGTCGAAGTAATCCTTGAGGAAAGTACAGATAGATGTGGAAGGTAGTATGGGCCCGTGCTACTGAGAGAAGAGGATCCGTACTCAAGTCAAGGAGGGATGAGATGGAAACAGGGGACTTGGAGAGTGTGTGAGACTTCTCGAGAGTATGTGTGATCCTGATGTTGGTATGTTTATTTTCAGTATAGTGACCACGCGACATGGAGCGGGAGGCTCGGGGTCAGGATCAGGTTCGAGCTCGGGTGAAGGATCCGAGCAGGTGGATGGTGGGATACGCGAGTCCATCGCATCGGAGATCACGAGAGGTATCCTTGAGTTGACCCGATCATCTTCGGGTCGACCAAGGAAGGGATCATCGAGCTGATGGAGGATCGTCTCCGATCATTCAGGAGTGATTTGGTGTCTAGCCAGGCGAGTATGTGCACACTGTCCTTTAAGGACTTCAGAGGGAGTGGTGCGCCAGATTTCCATGGGGTGAAGGACCCCATTGCTGCTAGGAGATGGATCACAAATATTGAATCTGCGCAGCTAACGAGCTTCTGCCCGTAAGGGTCGAAGGTTCGTTTCGCTGCGGGATGTTTGAGGGATCGAGCCAGAGATTGGTGGGAGTTGATTGGTGATACGTTGGGAGCCCTAGCCATTGAGGCTATGACGTGGTCAGATTTTGTGACCTGATTCAGGGCCGAGTTTGCACCAGCTGTGGAGCTCCAGCAGCTGGCCAGGGAGTTCTTGGATATGAGACAGACTACGAAGACTGTGGCAGAGATCACCGCCAAGTTCCAGGAGAGGGCTTTGTTGGTGCCTCAGTATGAGGGTGATGAGGACATGAGGAGGGCCCACTACCATGACATGCTACGAGCTGATATTAGGGAGCATGTTAGTTTTTCAGCCTTCCCCACCTTGGATTCCATGATTGCCAGGGCAAGGGAGAGAGAGATTGATCTGGAGCACATACGGAAGAGGAAGGTAGAGGTAGGACAGACGACAGGGGCTTCGGGGAAGAAGCCCAAGGGATCCGATGTTAGGCCAAAAGGCCATTCAGGGCGGGACCACTGTGGGAAGTACGGTCGATCACATGAGGGAGTTTGCCGCACTGGGACAGGTTCCAACTGCTATAAGTGTGTCAAGATTGGGCATTTTGGCAGAGATTGTATTGCCCCTACTCCTGCGATTTAGACATAAGACCTAATTTGCTTTCATTGCAATTAGAGGGGCCATAAAAAGGTCAATTGCCCCAGATTGACAGCAGCAGCGACGCTGGCAGTGGCGCCAACTCCAGCAATTGTGCGGGTTACGGATGGCCGGAAGGTCAAGACGGAGGCTCCAGTGGTACGGAGCTGAGCATTTCAGCTGACAGCCGAGGAGGCACGCGCTGCACCCAATGTGGTGACGGGTATGATTTCTACTCTCATATCTTTTACGTTATGTTGTCATGATTTTGATGTGTTATATGTATGTGTTATGTTTAGGATCGTTCCATGTGAACGGTATCCCAGTTCATGTATTGTTTGATTCGGGTGCTACCCAATCGTTTGTCTCTCTTGCGCTTAGCAAGAGGTTTCCTGAGTCTTCGGGCATGTTGGATTGCCCCCTTGAGGTCGAGATTGCGGACGACCGGTCAGTGCGAGCATCAGAGGTCTACCGAGATTGTGTTTTGAGGATGTTCGCGGAGTGTTACCTGGTTGATCTGGTTCCCATACCCTTGCGGGGGAACAAAGTTATTATTGGTATGGATTGGCTAAGACCCAATGGGGCAGTGATGGACTGCGCGCAGCAGTTGGTGCGGATCAGGACGCCAAGTGGGGGAGAGCTGGTGGTTCAGGGCGAGAGGCCACATCAAGGACCAACTTTATGTTCGGCAGCGAGGGCTAGGCGCTACCTCCAGTAGGGTTGCGTAGGATATGTCGCCTATGTTATGGATACCTGGGAGGCGGGTCAAGTGATGGTGGGCGATGTACCTGTGGTGCGAGAGTTTACGGATGTATTCCTCGAGGAGTTGCATGGGATACCTCCGGAGAGGCAGGTGGAGTTCAGGATCGACCTAGTCCATGGTGCGGCTCTGATAGCCAAGGCACCGTATCGGTTGGCTCCTCCTGAGATGCGGGAGTTGTCTACACAGCTGCAGGAGCTGTTAGACAAAGGATTCATTAGACCAAGTAGTTCACCCTGGGGAGCTCCGATTCTGCTTGTGAAGAAGAAGGACGGGCCGCACCGGATGTGTATAGATTACTGGGAGCTGAATAAGGTAACGATAAAGAACCGTTACCCACTCCCGGGGATTGATGACCTCTTTGAACAACTACACGGAGCATCTTGGTTCTCCAAGATTGATTTGCATTTGGGGTATCATCAGATGAGGGTCAGAGAGGAGGATGTGCAGAATACTGCTTTCCGGACGCGCTATGGCCATTATGAGTTTGTGGTGATGCCCTTCGGGCTCACCAATGCTCCTGACGCGTTCATGGATCTCATGAACCGCGTGTGCAGACCGATGTTGGATCGGTCTGTGATAGTCTTTATTGATGATATCTTGGTATATTCCAAGACGAGAGAGCGGCATGAGGAACACCTACGGGAGGTTCTGGATACCTTGAGGAGGGAGAGCTTGTATGCCAAGTTCTCCAAGTGCGAGTTCTGGTTACGCGAGGTGCAGTTCCTTGGGCATCTCGTCAACCAGGATGAGATTTCGGTTGACCCAGCCAAGGTAGAGGCCGTGATGAGGTGGGAGGTTCCGAGGTCTCTATCCGAGATTCAGAGCTACTATCAGAGATTCATTCAGGACTTCTCCAAGATAGCCGTGCCCCTGACTAGGCTGACGAGGAAAGTCGTGGTCTTTCGTTGGAGGCCTGAGCAGCAGGCTGCATTCGAGACATTGAGACAGATATTGTGCGAGACGCCAATCTTAGCCTTGCTAGAGGGCATGGAGGATTTTGTTGTATACTGTGATGCGTCCATCTCGGCTTGAGCATAGTATTGATGCAGAGAGGGCATGTTATTGCTTACGCTTCGAGGCAGCTGAAGCCTCACGAGGTGAACTACTCGACGCATGATTTGGAGCTGGGGGTTGTTGTGTTCGCCCTCGAGATTTGGCACCATTACCTATATGGGGTTCGTTGTACTATCTACACGGACCACAAGAGCCCGAGGTATCTCATGGACCAACCAAATCTGAATATGAGGCAGCGTCGGTGGCTTGATGTGGTAAAGGATTATGACTGTGAGATCCTCTACCACCCGGGAAGGCCAATGTGGTGGCCGACGCGCTTAGCCGCAAGGCAGCACCGATCAGGGATATCTGTATGAGGATGACAATGGTGACTCCGCTGTTGGAGCGGATTCTGGAGGCCCAGGAGGAGGCCATGAAGGAGGAACATCGGAAGAGTGATCGGATTGTGGGACAGTTATCCTCCTTCGACTATGATAGCCGAGGATTATTGACATTACACCATAAGGTGTGGGTACCGTACCTCGGGGGTGTGCGCCAGGTGCTGTTGGAGGAGGCACACAAATCCCGATTCTCCATTCATCCCGGGGCGAAGAAGATGTATAGAGATCTTCGTGTAGACTATTGGTGGCCCTGCATGAAGTGGGATGTAGCATGGTACGTGGAGTGGTGCTTCACCTGCAGGAAGGTCAAGGCCGAGCACCAGAGGCCACACGGCAAGATGCAGCTGTTGGATATTCCTCTGTGGAAGTGGGAAGATATTACTATGGGCTTCATCACCAAACTTCCCAGGACCGTGCGGGGAGTGGATTCCATATGGGTCATCGTGGATCGGTTGACCAAGATTGTCCATTTTATACCAATCCAGGAGAGTATCTCGACCGAAAAGTTGGCTGACATCTACATTCGGGAAGTGGTGGAACGGCATGGAGTGCCAGTCTCCGTGATTTTAGACAGAGATGTGCGGTTTACTTCCAGGTTCTGGAAGAAATTCCACGATGAGTTGGGTACGTGTCTGCACTTTTGCACTGCATTTCACCCGCAGACGGATGGTCAGAGCGAGCGGACCATCCAGAATTTGGAGGATATGCTGCGGGCATGTGTGCTAGACTTCGGTGGTAGTTGGGATACTTACCTCCCATTGCCTGAGTTCTCGTATAACAACAGCTATCATGCGAGTATCAATCGTCCTACCTTCGAGATGTTGTACGGGAGGAAGTGCAGGACCCCGATATGCTGGGGTGAGGTTGGTCAGAGGGTCATGGGGAGCACCGAAGTGGTGCTCAAGACGACGGAGAGGATTCAACAGGTCCGGAGCAGGCTTCAGTCTGCTCAGAGTCGGCAGAAAAGTTATGCCGACAAGCGCCAATCAGACCTAGAGTTCTAGGTCGGGGATATGGTTCTCCTGAAGGTGTCGCCATGGAAAGGCGTCATCCGATTTAGGAAACGGGGAAAATTAGGCCCCAGGTACATTGGACCGTTCAGGGTTTTAGCCCGAATGGGTAAGGTGGCGTACAGATTGGATCTACCAGCCGAACTCAGCCATATCCACAGCACTTTCCACGTCTCCCAGCTGAGGAAGTGCCTGGTGGACGACTCAGCAGTGGTACCCTTAGAGGATATCCAGGTTGATGACATCCTGAATTACATCGAGCGACCGGTAGCAATCCTTGACCCGAAGTCGAAGGATTTGAGGAATAAGAGGGTCGACATGGTGAAGGTGCAATGGCAGCACTGAAAGGGCTCAGAATGGACTTGGGAGCCGGTTGATGAGATGATGGAGCATTACCCATAACTTTTCCAGGAACGAGCAGTAGACTTCGAGGACGAAGTCTAAAATAAGCGGGGGAGATTTGTAGCACCCAATTCCTGGTACACATTTAATTCAAGCATTTTTATGTTTTTCCCTGGGACTCGACGAGTCGGAGGACCCACTCGTCGAGTAGAGACGAGTCCGCAGACATCTTAAGTGATGTACTTGATGAGTCGGAAGACGAACTTGGCGAGTAGGCGCTGTGCGAGTAAAACCCTAAATCTGAGGGTTTGCACCCTATATAAACACCTTAACTCAGCCTCCCTTGTCCCTAACACTCCCTTAGAGCTGGATATCGAAACCCTAGCCGTTTGTGTGTGTGTTAAGTCCATTTTGGTGTTCCTGGTTGGTTTGTGAAGCTTGGAAGGAAAAAGGAAGCTTGGGATTTTGAGTTGGGACTTGTAGATCCAGAGATCTTACTTCATCTTCAGCTCAAGCAAGGTAAATTCCCCCTGTTTTGGTCTTCCTTTTTTGGTTGTTCATCTTTATGGCCTAGGGTCATGGTGCATTTAGGGCTTCTTAAGTCATTTTCAGATTTGTAAGGTGATTCATGGGGCTCTACTTCCAGATCTGAGTCATTGGAGGGTTCTCATGGCATAAAGGTGCCAACTTTATGGCCATGAGAGCCCCATGCACATTGTAGAGCACCTTCTATGGACTTTTGAGCTAAAAACCCCATGCATGTGCATCAAGTTTGGAACTTTACATATAAAATGGACATTAGGAGGCCAAATCTATGGTTTTGGTGTGTTAAATCCCTTTTAGTTCGACTGTATAGAAATGGTCAAGGTTGGACTCGGCGAGTCGTTCTTGGGACTCGGCGAGTCAGTGCACTTTCAGCCATCTTAAACCCTTTTGCGATGGTCAGTTGTTAGAAAAGGGAGTCCCATAGTTGTTTAGACGTATTGGACTTAGCCTTAGACCTGGAGTTCATGGGACTCGGCAAGTGCATGAACAGACTCGGCGAGTCCAAGGAAATCTCCCAGCACATGAAGATGAACTCGACGAGTTGTTCATATAACTTGACGAGTCAAGGACAGGGCTTGTTCTTCAGATGAAGATGAACTCGACGAGTTGTTCATACAACTCGGCGAGTCGGATGAAGGATCATTCGATGTTCGAATAGGAGGATAACTCATTGAGTCATTGCCTAACTCGATGAGTAGGGACGGGAATGAGGAAAGTTAGATCGATAAGGACTCGACGAGTTAGCGGCCCAACTCGGTGAGTCAGTTCAGTTGGAAGTTGACTTTGGCTTGACTTTGACTAGGTCAGGGTAGAATAGTCATCCCTACATAAGAGTAGTTATTAGACTCTGATTGGGTGTTTTGTGGGAATTATAGCCGGAGGATTCCCGGAGCAGCAGCAGCAGGCAGAGAGCTCCCGCATAGATCGTCAGCTACTACTACGAGGTGAGTTACCTTCCAGTAGGGATGGGTCTATGGAACTAATGTCGGCCCACCAGTAAGTAGTTATGTATGAGATGATTGTCTTCGTGATAATTATCTTGGTATGTTAATGTGTTATGGTCACGAGATATGCATGTATGATATGCTATGTGTGTAGAATGGATTAGTTGTCCCTACCCAGTTATGCCTGACTGTATGATTATCTCTCGTTATGGTATGCTAGTGCTGGGGTGAAATAGTCCCCAGTTACCAGTTGAAAGATACCGATGGCGTGTACCGGTTGAAAGATACTGATGATGGTTACCGGTTGAAAGATACCGATGACAGTTACCGGTTGAAAGATACCGATGGTGTTATGTGGTGTGTGGTATGATGGGGGGAACTCACTAAGCTTTGTGTTTATAGTTTAAGTTTTGGTTTCAGGTACCTCTTCGTCCAAGGGGAAAGAGTCGGCGACGTAGCAGCGCATCACACACATGGTTTCCGCATCGGATTTTCTGGGATTGTATTCTGATTTTCATTGTTCCGGATGATATGTTTTTCGAGACATGATTTTATGATTTTATGAATGATGAAATAGTGACAATGTTTTGGTAATATAAATTATTATCTACTTAATTTAAAAACAAAATTTTTGGCCTCAAATTTTGGGATGTTACAAGTTGATACCAGAGCCCTGGTTTGAGGGATTCGGACACACCCTCGGGGGTGTCTGGACTCAAACCGAGGGATTTAAAATTTTCTTCACAAAAAAAACAATTTTCTAAAATCTAAGATAAGGAATTTTGAGAAAGAACAAGGTGTGTGATGCGTGCGACCGGTCGAGCTCAAGTAAGTTTTCCCCAAGATACCCATACTTGTTATGTTATGTCATGTGATATATGATTCTGAGAACTGCATGCTAGACTTTCTTTTTTATTCTTGAAATCCTATTAACGATATCTTCAATTCTCACTTAGATCATTTTGGCTAAAAATTGACCGATCTAAAATTCACTTAAGTCATATTTGGATGTTCTCTATTTGCACACTCTCGGTTTAATGACTACCATGAATTTATTTTAGATATCTAAGGATAAAAGTAATTTATCAAAAAATCATTTTTTATGATACGCAGAGTCATACCGGTTTAATTGCAAAACTTCAAAGAAGTATAACTTCTTCATACGAAGTCGAATTTTAGTGTTCTTTACATATACAGAATCCTTGTCACATACACTACAACTTTTTTTATTTTTCCTAAATAATCTTCTATCAAAAAGTCATTTTTGACGCTTATTATCTCTAAATTGACTAGCTTATATTTGTAGGCATTACAGTTATCTCCCCCTTAGGATGATTACGTCCTGGAATTATCAACAAAACAGAGCTTGTATAGTGACTCAACACGTTATCTTTTCCATCCTAGGTGATAACCTTAACTCTCATGTCTTTTCTAACGAATTTCTAACTCTTATACTTCTTGGCGGTTGATGGTGCTTAGTCTTTTACCTGCTCTTCCTTCTAAATTCGATCTTCATTAGAGACTCCTGCTCTTTGTTAACCTATAATAAGATCTATACTTTGACTACCATAATGGACCGATGGGTCATGTTCTAATGACCTCTCATCATATGATGCAACGGTTTGACTTAGATCTTTTTCAGTCAGACTCGAGCATGAAAGATATATCCCTTCATGTTCTAATGCGATTTAATCACATTCTATCATGTAGCACTTATAGCTACATGTTGATTGTTCTTAACGGCAAGCGCAATACCTCTACTGATCGCTTTGATTTATCTTTTCCTTCGTTCTTTTAACTAAAGTCAGACGCTACATCGAACTTACTTCTTAGATTTGTTGAAATCGATTTGATATGAACACTAAGGTCGAATATTTATTTTCGTAGTCATTACCGAAACAAAGGTAATGATGGAAATGAACCAAATAGCTCAATTACTAGTGTCTTAGTAACTTTATGACTTCCCCTGATCCAAGTGTGAGTCATGTGCTTCCGGTAGTTAGGTCTCTACTACCTTTCACACCTACTCATACTCGTCCTAAGTATTGTCTCATCGTCCACTAAGTTATTATCACAAAAACAATTTAACACATACGAATGTATCCAAAAATCATAAAACTTCCCTAGACTCTACTAGGACTTCTTACATGCGTATCTTCAACAATAATTTTGCTTTAACTTGGTTGGTGGTGGAAATGCCAGATGATGGGATAACTTCATCGATTATACCAAAAGTTCTTTCTTTTCTTTTGGCCAATCAAAAGTTTACTTCTACTGCAGCCGATTTATTATTTATTAGACGCATTCTAAAGGCAAGATATCTCTTTTACGATATCTTCCTATATGTATCATTCACTATCATAATCCTTCTCATTTCCTCCATCTTCTCAGTCCGCTAAGAGTCCTTATAATGACATTCTGTACAAAAAAGTAGGTGTTCGGTGTACCGAGACGAAAATCTAGATAGAGAAAGTTTTGACGTATAACTCTCCTTATCAATCCGAAAAGTTATATGCCAGTTCTAATACCGTAATTAAACGTTTAGAAACCCGAACACATAAAATTTCCTAATCCTAGGTCGGCATCAGAACTTAAATTCTATCTAATAATAGCATCCTAGATAAGCAACCCTAAGGCATCTTATAGTTATAGCATGCATAAGTCATTTAGCACATCAAGCAATTAGGTATCTTATCCTAAAGTAAGTTAGTGCTTGTGTCAATTCAGATGTACTACCTAAAATATAATATACACATTCCTCATGATCATCACTTAGCATTCTAAGTTTATGTCTAGAAATCCTACAAATTCCTAGTTCGCTTAAACTAATGCTCTGATACCAACTGTCACATCCCCGATTTCACGGCCATAAAAGATCGATTTGTTTATGCTTATATAAAATTAGAGTATCCTTTTTGAGGAATAATATTATGGATTTTGTTCCCGAAAACATGATAATTATATTATCAAAGTATTTATGAAGAAATGTATTTTATTTATATTATACCATTGGAATGTCATCGTCAATACAGAAACATAAGCATAACAAAATATTACAAGCCTTACAGTAATTAAACTAGTGGCCTAATACTCTTCGACTCTCTCAGCAGAATGAATCTTTTATATCGCTACTTGTGATACAATAAACTGAGTGGGTCATCTTGGGAAACCTGGTGAGTGCATAGGGTTTTCAATCCACAATAATATAATTAATATGTTTAATCATCTAACAATTAATCTAATCTCTCATCCCCATTATCTTCTTTTATTCTTAAGGAATTGCCCTAAGGATCATCTATGCCAATAGTACCAGTTCATGGATTCCTCCATGATATGTGTCAATAGGTTTTTCTTTTATATTTATTCCCAAGGATTTGACTTAAGTAATAGGCACAAAGTCCATCCCTACCAGGGTTTATTTAATAGGTACTAAGTCTATAGTTGCAAGTGTTTATCTATTAGGCACTAAGTCTATAGTTGCTAGTGTTTATCTATTAGGCACTAAGTCTATAGCGGCCGGTGTTTATAGGCACCAAGTCCATAGCTTCCAGTGTTTATCTATTAGGCACTAAGTCCATATATGCCATCTTTTATCTATTAGGAACTAAGTCCATAGCTGCCGGTGTTTATTTATTAGGGACTAAGTCCATAGCTACCAGTGTTCTACGGGACTGTCATCAATTAGTCTGGTGGTTGTCATCTATGTTTTCCTAAGTGATTACATCGTTGGTACACTAGTACCATTCCTAAGGTTGTGGCATCCTATCTTTGCCTACATACTATGACATCCTATCTTTCATCGTACTATGGTATCTTTCACTACCCTTCGTTACCTAATGTATTATATCTATAAAAATACATATGCAATATAAATCATATAAGTTATCTTTATAACATTTCATCTAACACATAACATCTTTGCACATAATCACGTATAGTAATTAATTAATTAGATACTTCATATCTATGTGTAAGATTAAAGTAACTATGCACTCACTTGTTAAAGTGATGACAAGAAACTCGGACAACGTTTCGCTCTAGCAACTGACTTTTCCTTTAACGTGACCTAGTATCATTATCACTAGGTCTTAGTTTATTATTTTATATGACTAATTATTAGTCTAGATTCATCATTAATTCAAAGTTAGTAGATCTATATCTGATAAGGGACAACCAGGTAAGATCATATTAGAGGTATGGTCTGTTTGGTATACAGAGTATACTGTTTGGAAATCTCATTTTAAATACCTCACTAATTCTAGCCTTCTCATCATCTCCATAAGTATATCAATTAGTATAACGACTTGGAATCACTGATAAATCTTGTTTTATAGGTTCATAATAATGATAATGAACTTAAACATAAGTTACACTTAAAGCGTAGTAAGTGTAGGTTAACTTACATGAATGTTTAGCAAAAATTCGGGAATTGCACTGGCAAAATATCGAATCGAGAGCTTCTATTTTTCGGGCTCTCTAACGCCCCAAAGCCTCGCTAAGATACTCCAAAACCCCAAAACTTCAGAAAATAGGATCTGTAGAGAGAGAGGAATGAATGTTTGGGAGTGATTTGTGATGAATAAATGAGGTAAAATCATCTATTTCTTTTCAGGAGCCTCTCACATTGTGAGACATGCCTCTCATGTCGTGAGCTTGTGTAGACATCAAGGCTTCGCCTCTGGTGCTGACATGTGGCCCGAACACGGGTAAAACTGCAGATCTTCAAAAATTCGTAACTTCTGCATACGAGCTCCATTTTAATGTTCTTCATATCTACATTTTGGTATTTTCAAGTACTACAACTTTCCTTTTTTACCCTGTCACCTAATTCTCGACGAAAATTAAATTTAACAGTCTGAGAAGATTACACTGCAAATCACTGTGTAAAATTTATAACTTCTACATACGGACTCCATTTTCGACCATCTTTTTTATCGTTGAAATCCTATTAACGATATCTTCAATTGTCGCTTAGATAATTTTTGCTAAAAATTGACCGATCTAAAATTCGATTTCTGAGTTGTATATTACTACGCTGAAATTTCAAAAAATCATAACTTCGTATAGTGAAGTTAGATTTGGACTTTATCTATATGTACGCTCTCGGTTTAATGACCACTATAAATTTCGTTTAGATCACTAAGGATAAAAAGTAATTTATCAAAAATTCGCTTTTTACGATACATAGCGGCTTGCATGTTTAATCGGGAAACTTCGAAGAAGCATAACTTCTTCATACGAAGTCGAATTTTAGCGTTCTTTATATATATGAAATCCTTGTCACAACACTATAACTTTTGTTAAATATATTTGTCCTAAATAATCTTCTATCAAAAAGTCATTTTTGATGCTTATTGTTTCTAAATTGAATAACCCGAATTTGCAGGCGTTACAACGACTTATCCATGTGGGAGATTATTGGATTAAGTGTCTAAGGTCCTAACTAAATTGATATAATGTTGATGAATAATAGTAAAGTCCTTTTTGGGTTGCCCTTATAACCAGGAAATGGATTGGATTGATCAAATAATAGAGATAAAATAATTTGTTAATATATTATGTGATGAATATATTAATAAGAAATAGTTAATTGATGATTTGTTAATATATTATTTGAATAATAAGTTAATTAGAAATAGTCAGAATTGGTTAATTATTAATAAGACTTAATATGGAATTAATTCGAGATTAACTAGAACTAATTAAAGGTGTAATGAGAGAATTGTAATTGTTTAATAGTTGAACAAAAGAGACAATTCTAGAATAGTCCATGGCATGGATGGTTTTGGAGCCTTTCTTATGGTTTCCATAAGCCTCCTAGTTGTTAATAAGGAAATGATTTTAATTAGGATTAAATCTATTATTTAATCATTCAAATCTTGCTTTGTCCTTATGTTAACCAAACTATAAATATGACCATTGGGCACCAAGATTTCATGGCTTTCTCATACGTAATAGGGGAGAACAAAATTCTCATCATGTATCCCCTCTCTCCTTGAATCCTAGGGTTTTTTTTTTTTTTTTTTTTTTTTTTTTTTTTTTTTTTTTACATTTTGGTTGTGAACCATTAGAGGCTTGCACACTATTGAAGCTAGGATTTCTAAAGAGACTTGAAGATCTTGATTAGATTTATTGGAATCAACAAAAAGGATGTGTTCTTAACTATGATTTTTGATTCATTGGGATTAGTTTGTTTATTTCATAAGTATATTGCTATTAGATGTGAAAAAGACAAGATCCAATTTACTTTGCCTGCACCCTTAAGTGTCAAGTGAAATTTTGCAAGTACATTGTTATTGTAACCTAGAATTCTCATTAGAATCCTATTCTCAAAGAAACACATATCTAGATTGATGTTAATGAAGAAGAATGATTATCACCATCGTCCACCACCCAGACCGGTCTTCGATGAAGACCACCACCACGAAACTGTAATTAAATTTGGACTTCGAGATGTTGATGATGGTAAGGAATTTACCATCGTGAAACTAAAATCAAATATGGATGTTGAGATCTTGATGACAGGAGGAATCTGCCACCTAGAAACAATAGCTACCACAATGTCTTGAAGAAAAAGAAGAACACACATTGATTAGCTTCAATAACTTCAGGATCGTTAGGATGTAAACAAGAAGTTGACGATTGGTGATGCTAACAATAATTGTTTTGGTGTCTCTTCGATATCGATTACAATAAGATCTCACTGTAATCAATCGATTCTTACAACAAGAAACGTAAAAACAAAGAACACAAGTTGATTTGGTTGCTCCTCCGCTTTATAATCTCAAACAAGATCATGACATACATAAATATAGTCATAAAGAAGGGGAGGGAGGGAGGGAGAGAGAGAGAGAGAGAGAGAGAGAGAGAGAGAGAAATAAAGGGAGAGAGAGAGAGAGAGAAAGAACGAAAGAAAGAGTTTAATGGTTTTTATATTTTTCAAAACAATTTCCTATATTACATGTCCACCTCATCTATGCCACATAAGCGGGAATATTCAAGAAAACCTAAAAACCATTTTTTTTGGATTACACCCCTATTTAATTGGTAAATTTCAACTTTAATGACCTATTGTGCAAAAAAATATATAAAAAAACTTTGATGACCAATTCGGGACAAACACCAAAATTTATTGTGCTATAGTATCATTTTACCAAAATGTAATGTAATATACTATATTCTATTGGAAAGAGTGTCCAAGGTTAATAACTATTGATAATATTTATAATAATAATAATATGGTCCTTGGGTTGCCCTAATGACCCGCTTGAGCAAAAAGAAATAGGAGAATATAATTTTGTTAATTTATTATAGTTTAATAAATTAATAGGAGATTATTTTCGGAATTAATGAAACACCTTTAATTAATTAAATGGTTGAATATTAAATAGTTAAATGTTAACAAATTTGAATATTTCATAACCCTTAAGGATAAGGGAAAAGTTGGAAATCACTCCACCCCACATGGAAAGGGAGGTGAAATTTCAAATTCACTAAATCCCAAATGGGATGGTGTAACAACCTATTTTTTCCTTATAGTGTAAACAACCTGTTATGTAAATAGACGTTTTTGATAGAAGACTGTTTAGAATAAATAATTTTGATGAATTTTGTAGTAATTGTAAAAACGAGAGTGTGCATATATAGTACGCTTAATTCTGACTTCCTAGGAGGAAATTATGATTTTTAGAAGTTTCAACGTAGCAGTGTACGACAAAAAATTGAAATTAAAATCGGTCGATTGTTAGGTAAAACAATCTAAATGAGAGTTGAAAATCTCTTAGATACAATTCCATCGATATAAAGGCAGAGAAGAACAAAATTTGTATAGAAGAGTTATGATTTTATACGGATTTTAACAGTCAAAGCCTATTAAAAATATACTTTTAAAAATAAAGTGAGAATTGGCCGACATAGTCTAAATGAAAGTTGTAGTAATCGTCGATAGCTACACGTTGATATAAAGAGCATTGAAAATTGAGCTCGTATGAAGAAGTTACAAAATTTACATTTTGCACAACGCATGCTTCTAAAAGGTAGCTATGTGGACCAGTAGGAAATCGAGACGTGGCACCATATAGGAGGAGAGACATCGACGAGAGTGTGCGATGCACACCTTTATAGGTGCGACGTGCATGGTAAATTCTCTGATAAATTGTAGTATTTTGCTGCTCATTTTCTCACCCATTCAGCCCCAAATCCTATGGAAACCCTCCCGCTCCCTTAGCCCCGATACTCCCTAGTTTCGGGCTACTTTTAGCGAGGCTCTAGAGCATCAAGGAGCCCGACGAAAGAAGTGTTCGGGTCGGAGTTATGCCCACAACTTTTCGGCTTTTCACTAAGAATCTATGTAAGTTAGGCTACACTTACTACGCTTTAAGTATAATTTATATTTATATTCAGTCGTTGTTTGCATGTATAAATAATATTTATCAGTAACTCCAATCATAATACTGATTGATCTACTTATAAGAGAGGTGTCTAGAATAGACATGTTGACTTGGTTGTTAGATTACAGAAAGGCTATATGCTGAAATAGTCATACCTCCCAACCGTCATGCCTGGTTGATCCTTATTTGATAGAACTCTCAGTATTCATTAGGATTGGTGAAATATCTAGCTTCCATTATGATATTGTCATAGAGATTGATAAGTTATAGTATTGTAGGTTAATACTTGTTAGGATCATTACCCGCCGGTTAGATCACCCGGATAGCTATCAATTGTCTGAGTAACTATCCAGGTGAGTTATCCTCACTATACTATGTATTACAATATATGTCCATGTATGTTAGGATAAAAAGCTAGTATAGTAGAGATAATAGTAAATCTCTATGTGCTTAGGTGTAAATGTACTTAAAACTGGTAGAGTAGAAAGTATAAATGTGCATGTACTAGTAGGGTCAAAGTGTAGTCTCTATGTGCGCAATTGTTGTGATATTAAATTTAGTTAGGGGATGATGGTGGAACAACAAAGAGGTCGGGAGCCTATAGGCCAGTGTGTTGACGAAATGGCATGTAGGTTGTAAGTACACATAGACCCATGTTGACAAAATGGCATGTAGGCCGTAGTACACATAGACCTGTGTTGAAGAAATGACATGTAGGCCGTATGTACATGTAGCCCCGTGTTGAAGATGAAAAGCTTGGGTCGTAAGTCTAAAAGACACATATTATTGGTAGATCGCGAGTTGTTTGTATGAAAGTATATGTATTATGGTATATGGTGTTTTGGGGAACTCACTAAGCTTCGTGCTTACCCAATTGATTATAAATGTTTTTAAATTACTTCATTGATTCGTGAGAAGAGCAGGGTTCGACTGTACATGCGTGCATTCACAACATGTTTTTGCAGAATTTAATTATACTTTGATATATTTGCATAAATAAAAATGAAAATTTTGGGTTAAAATGGGGACGTTACGGATGAGAGATGGAACTAAGGCAAGGATCCAAGGCTATAAATAGCATGGGTTGCTTGGAATTCTCATTCTCCTTACATCTTGGCTTGATATTTCACCATCCTTCTTCTTCCCTTTCTTAGTGGATGATTTCTAACCCTTTTAGGGTTTGTGAAATTATCCTTCTCCTAATTATTTTGGTTTTTCTATTTTGGAGTCTTGTGTGTAGGGATTCTTACTATGGGTCCTCCCATATATGCTTGGTGGCTGATACAAGATCCCAATCAAGGAATCTTCCAAAAGATCATAAGATCAGGAGGTTAGTATTTATTTATTGTTTTTCATAAGTAGGTTGCTGTAATAGAATAAACCTAGATCCTTTAGGGTGCATATAAATATAGGGTTTCTAATTGCTTTTGTTGCCATAACTAGTGTGTATAGAATGCTAGAAAATTCATCATTAACATCAAGTCAGCCTCAAGGTTCAACATGTCACATACAATAATGTGTAAATAGCAAGCTGATTGCAAAAATACACTGATAGTTTAGTCTACAAGTGATGGAAAATTTGATCATGTGTAAACAGAGAGCATATAACACAGTTTACACTCTTAGCTCGCTCTCCCAAGTACCAAGGTCCAACACCTATATACCACACATAAGGTTACAATTCACACATACAAACGAGGCATGTCTATAATGTCATCACAATACCTTAAATGCCTCTAATTAGGTACTTTGGTCTCAAGTGTCCATATAAGCCTGAAACCTATCCTAAATTGGATGCATATATTCGTGATCAAAACTCGTTTCAAAAACTATAAAGTTCGTACCCATTTCAAAATCTATTTACAAAATTGATTTCGTGCATGCAATATATTTTACATATAGTATTTCACATAAGGTGCTCACGCCATAATCCTAATCACAAAATAGTAATCAAAGTACATACCATATTGGGGGATACATGTTATTGGCAATGTTGCATAACTTGCTAGGCATTATTAGGTTGGGGAGTGATGAGTACACAGCCTAGGTAGGGAATGCCCAACTAAAGATAAATTGTAAAGAAACTAAATTTGGGGAAATTTTATTTATGACTAGGCGATCAAGTTCATAAAAACATAGGCAAATAACATCAAAAATATATATATTCAAATGTTTAGCTAGTTCAAATAATAAATATTTTATTCTTGAAATTCTTGAAGATATGGTGAGTAGGGGAAAGCATATACGATACATTTATCTGGTATATTTAATTTAGTTTTGAAGTTAGACTATTAGATAAATTATACAATATGCCCATTAATCTTGATATTCTCAACTTTTTTTTCTCATTTTTAAGTCAATTTTGATATTTTGACTGAGTTGGTCTGAGTCTAAATAATTTTGACTGGTTTCCTTTAACTCACCTCAATCAAAGGCCGATTTCTGAGTACTCGACTGAGTTGGATGATTTTTGTAACATTGGTGATTAGTAATGAACTCACTTCAAGATTGTGTATATTAACCTCCTAAAAGCTTACCAACAAGACTTTTGTCTAGTAGTATGGTGAGATGCCCACACTCTATGAGGTTGATTTTCAAGTCGAATCCAGGACATAGGTTAAATTAAGGATTAGTTTTATGAGTAGATTAGAGAGAGAATGTGTGTGTGTGTCGTTGATCTAAAAAAACATCCAACAAGCTCTTCAAAGTGTAAGAATGGTTGATGAACACCTATACATGTATAATTATGTAAAATATCTTACCTAATTAACCTTACTTGATTTGTTTAGATTCCCATATACCTAATAACATTTATTAACCTCTTAAACTATCACATACAACCCTATAGAATCTTTAGGAGCACCAAAATGGTCCCTAAACTCAATATAGACCAAATTACACTTCTAAAGTAAATGTAGTGGATTAATTAATCGAGTTAATGTGAAAATTTGTACAAAAACTTGTTTACACGACAAGCATGCTTCCATAATTTATACAATTGAATTTCAACACTTGTAGTTTCAACTTTAATGACGTAGATGATTCATTAGAGCTAAAATATTTTTTCAAACACCAAATTACAATCTAATTAACATCATTGAAAATTCAATTACAAAGATCAACATCATCCACTTCAATTATAGTTTATAAAGTAAAAAAATGACCATTAGATTTGGTTTTCACTTATGTTTTGCAAATAATTCAACCTCATTAACATCCTTTAAATATATCTAATGAATTTAGTAAAATTCAATCAAAATTCTTCTAAAAAACTCCATTAAAGCTCCGTAAATCCAAATCTAACTAAATTGTAAATTTCAACACTTGATTTGGACTTTACATAATCAAACTTACATTAAAATCATAACATCAATCTATTTCGATGATTAAGTGAATTATTGGATCCGTGGTTGTATTCATGAAGCCATGGTTTCAAAACCACCAGTAAAGTTTTATAACTCAATTTTTGACCACGATCATGAACTTAAAATATTATATTAGTGATCTAGGGTTAGAATTCTAACACTAAAATTGAACTAATCATGAAGTTTATAATAAATAAGATTCAAATAAGATTCACAAATGTTAGAAGCTTAAATAACTATGAAATAGTGGAACAATTACCTTATAAGCTTTTCCTTGAAGAATTTGACTTAGAACATCACTAAATCTTCAATGTTGCTTCCGAAATGAGAACCATGGATATTGAAGTCCTGACAGAGTCCCGCTCAACCATCATGTGTTGATGACGAAGCAAGTGGGAGTTGTGCATCAATGTGTTTGTGTCACACCCCTGGTCGGTGGCGATAACATCGTGGTGAGCGACGTCAAGAATGGATCACAATCAAAGCATATATTGACCAATATAAAAATAACATAATATTACAACTTCTAAAATTATAAAATAAGTCTTACATCGCCCAATACATCGTAGCATAACTTCAAGTACAAAAGCAGTTGCCTTAACACATAGACAATATCAAAAGTGTGACATAAAAGATCCATAACATTTGAGAAATTCCAACTCTTTAAGTTCCTGAGAATACATGTTTTTAAAGATATGTCAATAAAAAATATTGATGAGTTCCACATGTTTTGACTCAAAGTACTTCTATAGCCAAAAGTGCATCTTTGAGTGTATGAGTGTTTACACGTCTTATAAAAATAAAATATACTTGTAACCCTACAAGTGTATGTGCTTACTTGTTTAGTATATTACAAAAAAAATATACTTGAAAACCTTTTTGTTGTTCTGATCATAAGTTACTTTAGCAACTAATATAAATATGCCGGTATTGTCGTACAAGTCTTTATTAGTTTACTTAAGTTTCATACCCACTTAACTTATTGCTTTTAGAGTGTACTCATAGATTTTTATATGAGCCTATAACCGAGTTATTGGACGTACGAGCCTTCAACCGATACTACAAGTGGTGTGCCAAAAACATCACCACTGCTTCATTATCATTGTGAAAAACACAAAATAAACAATTATCACCCGACATGACTCGTCAGGCAAAGGGTTATAACCAGCAAGCACGGGTGGGGCTGTTAACACGTATAGATCTATACATAATGTTTTCGCTCATGAAGATTTGCGATTATAGTACGGAGGGCTTTACTAGGTCTTTATCCCCAGTTAATGGAGAAACAATTCATATATTTATTCTCGGGTTTACAGATCTTAAAGTATGTGTGTCCATTTAAGTCTAAATCTTTAGTTAAAAAGTTTACTTAACAAATAATTGTTCACCGAGTTCAACTTGTTCAAAATGTAAATCTGAGTCTTAAACCTTATAATAATACGTTTATTAGACTTGATAATCATCTATTGTTTAAAAATTATATCAAAATTTTCTAAACAAAAATGGGGCAAAATAATGACTACATTTCCATGTTTTACCAATATAAAACCAACAATATCAACAAAATATACAAGCTCACAAAGCATTAAAATATATCATTTGTAAATAAAATGACTTTTTAACAACTTTTGACCGTTTATATATTTAAAAAATATATAATATTATGTTTTTGTTATCTAAAAACATAAAATATAGGTAAAATTTTTTTTTTTGTTATATATATATATATCATAAAAACTAATCATATAAATTGTAGACTAGTAATAACGAGTTTATGTAAACGAAAAGACGATATGCACTTGTATTCTCCCCCAAAACATAAAAACTTTAAAATGGGCCATTAAACTCATCATTGAAACATGAAATGCAACCGTTCTAAGAATCGGGTGTCGTTTTCAAATCATGAACTTTTCAACGGTACCTCCGTTCAACGTAACGAATTCACAGGTTTGTAGATCTACGCGTCAGGAATACAAAAAGTATTTTTCAAGTCGAACAGACTTCACCAAAAAAACTTCACCGGAATATGGCCGGAGCTCCACCTATTTACGGCAGCGTGTGATGCCGGTGAGAGCCTATGCAGTTGTTTTGTGGTCTTCGGAGCAGCCGATGTCTTCTTCAGAGCGAGAGGCAACCAAGGGCGGACATGAAGGGCAGAAAGAGGTGGTAGCGCAAGGTAGTTCTTCTCGGCAAAACAGAGAGAGAGAGAGAGAGAGAGAGAGAGAGAGAGAGAGAGAGAGAGAGAGAGAGAGAGAGAGAGAGAGAGAGAGAGAGAGAGAGAGAGAGAGAGAGAGAGAGAGAGAGAGAGAGAGAGAGAGAGAGAGAGAGAGAGAGAGAGAGTGCTCTCCCTAAATCAGGTAGGTGAGAAGGGCTCGTCTCCATGCATGTCTTTCATCAACGACTTTCACCAACGACTGACAATGAATTAACACAATGCAAAAGAGTGTTGCACCCCCTTGAAATGAGTGCATCTACATCACACCTCCTACGGTGGTTGCCAAAGCTTCGAGTGAACCCGAAATAGGCCATGGACTTGGATCTACCAAATGATAAGAGTGCCTCTGAGTATATATAGAGAGAGAAATGGATGGTTTTATAATAGGCTATGGACTTGGATTCTTGTCGATTGTCTAGAGTGTGGTGATTCGAAAATTAAAATTGGAATTATCAAATGAAAGACGATAATGTGTTTAAAATGCATCCGTAGTTACAATTTCGTTATATTTTATAACTTTTACGATTAACGTTTTTTGCGAAAGTGATATAACTCCGAGAGAAAATTATTTCAATAATGAAATCAAATATCATGGAATAGTATGAGTTCAAAAATGCGATAAAAAATAGTTGACGAGATGCGTAGCTAACCCCTGAATCGAATAAGATTATGTCGCACTATCTATTTTTGAGTTTTTTCGGGCAAAACGAGTTAGCTTCAGAATCAAGTACTAGATCTCATTGTGATCGGGGGGAAAATTGTTCTGAGCTGAAGATTCATTATTTTAAGACACCCAAAAAAACGTTTTAAACTTTGTAAATTTACACTTTTAGCTAGCTAGTTTTTTGTTTTCTTCAAAAACCCACAACTTCGCATACGATCTCTCTTATTGACATTCTTTATATCCACGAAGTTGTGTTAACATAATCTATCGAATTTGATTATCATTAGCTCGTGAGTATTCTAAATGAATTTTTTTAGTGCATTAATTAACACTTAATTTTGTGAACGGTTTTTCGTTTGTTAACAATGTATAAGTATAACGATTTCAATTACCTTTAAAATTAAGAAATACTGTAGGATAAGTCCTATTAGAGGAGGGTTCTCAGTAGCTTGACCAGCAGACATTGATCTATTTTGTCATTTTTTTATATTTTGTCCCTAGAATGACTAAGTTTATATATATATATATATATATATATATATATATATATATATATATATATATATATATATATATATATATATATATATGTTGGTTCCTTGGAAAACACATAGGATTGAGGCAATTATTATAGTATTTTCCATGTGGTTGTGTTTATTTTTATGTTTATGTATAAATACATGACTAGAAAACTCGTTATTAAAATTAAAAATACAACAAATTTTGTTAATAAGTTAGCAAAATGACATGTGAAATTTGATAAAATATGAATTAAAAAATAATTTTAAAATGAGTTGTTTACAATAAATGTTCCAATGGAATTGTAAATGTTTTAACTAAATTAATAACAAAATTTGTTTTTTTTTTTCAATATAAGCTCTATGATGGCCATTTAGAAAAAAAAATACACACTTTAACTCGTCGTCGTTTGATGTGGGAAAGTGCATTAACCAAACACTTTGATTAGACATTAGAAAAGTGATATATTGTTCGAGATTATGAGAGTGTTGGGTTAGACATCACTTATTTTTTATGGATGATTTACTATCTTTCTTTGTGATCTATGACATATCTTTCCTAATAAAAGTTAAGAATATAATGGATTAAACATACCAATATTGACTTTATAAATATGAATAAATCTCATATGAATCTAACATCTCCATCTAGATTGTAATTAGTAGTGAGTCAACCTACCAAAGTAACTTATATTTGCGATTACAACACAAGTTTTCGTGATTAGAAGTAAAACATGGATCTTAGCCTTATGATAACATAATTTTAGGGTAATTAATTTTATAAATGATAATTATCAAATCACTAATAAATATTATTGTTTTAATAGATGTCCTCAAATGCGAACTTATCCAATCAAATTTATCATTGCTACGTATCTTGTCGAAGGATAAATTGAATGGATCAAATTACCTTGACTGGTTTCGGAATATAGGAATTATACTTAAGTACGATAAGAAAAGTCGATCCAATTAGGAAGCCATCGGTAGAGATCCTCCAGCTAACACAACTAAAGCTGAAAGAAATGAGTATGATGCTCATCTTACTAAGTTAACTAAGGCGGCTTGCCTCATATTAAAGACTGTGGTTATAGAGCTCCAAAAGATATTTGAGAAGCCTGAGGCCTATGAAATGATCTTGCATCTCAAGGACATGTTCCAAGAGTAGGCATGACAATAGCGATTTGATAAGATAAAAGATCTCATGGGTTAGAAGCTATAGGAAAGAAGGAGCATTAGTGTTACATGTCTTTAAAATGAAGACATACATTGAGTAACTAAAGCGTCTAGGATTTGAGATTCTATAGGAGTTGGCTATAAATATAATCCTCAAATCACTGCCCAGTTCATACAATCAATTCATTTTGAACTTCAATGTCAATAATTTATTATTATAGTGCTGCATGTCATGCTTAAGACCGCCAAGTCTAACATGGTCAAAACTAAGAACTTCAGCTCAACTACTCTCCTTTTGTCTATAAGGGAAGGAGGTGTTAAACGAAAGACGTTAAATTGCCAGTTAAAAGGGAAGGGAAAAGTTACTACAACCAACTTTGAACCCACTTTCAAGAAGGGAAAAAGATCAAAGTGACATAGCTCTGACAAAGAATCCTCAAGAAGTCGTATGCTTCCATTGCAAGGAGATTAGACACCGGAGGCGTAGCTTTCTAAAATACACAGAGGAGCTCAATAAGCTAAAATCCAAGGAGTCTAGCAGCTTATATATATGAGAAAATTCGAGAAATGATCAAAAAGAGGGGGTGGTTTGAAGAAAATAACCAAGGAAAAACACATTTCAGAAAATGACCAAAGGATCTGTAGAGCACCCTTGCGGATCTATTAAGTCCTCTGCGGATTTGCTACACCTATGCGGAATTGAGTTTTTTTAATTTTTTTTTTAATTTTTTTGCGTTAATTTTAGTTTATTAATATTAATTTTTTTAAATATATTAATACGTTATGTGATTATTATGTAAAAAAATTGAGAAAAAAAGTTTTTTTCTTTTTCGTTTTTTTGCGTTAATTTTAATTTATTAATATAAATTTTTTTAATACACTAATACGTTATGTGATTATTATATAAAAAATTTGACAAAAAAGGTTAAAAATATATTTTTTTAAAATACACTAATACCTTATGTGATTATTATTATGTAAAAAATTTGACAAAAAAAGGTTAAAAATATATTTTTTTTAAATACACTAATACGTTATGTGATTATTATGTAAAAAATTTTACAAAATAATGTTAAAAATAATGAATTGTTTTATGTAATACGTTTGCTAATGATGTATGTTTTCAATGTATTTGTATTGTTTTGTATTTTATGTTCTATGGAATAAAGTAGAAGTTAACTCAATTGTTTCGTAAATAACCTAATACAAACAAAATACATAATAATGTAATACAAATCGGTGCATATAAATAACCTAATTAAAATTATACAAATATTCCATATTTTTTGAGGGTCAACGTTGAAGGCATAAGTTAAACGGGTCCAATAACTTGGATCATTCACCCTAGTGGTCTCGTGGATATTAATATATGCACGAATTAGACGGAGGTTATTCTCAGCGCTCCATGGTATGGAAGCCATTATGACGGAAAATATGAGGGTTAATTTTAAAAAAAAAATGAAATGAAGAAGATATGGTACAAAATCGATGAAAGGATACTCATGGTAAAATGATTTTATATCACTTATTCCGCAAAATTGTTTGATAATCCGTAGAGCTGTTTGTGAGTCATTTTTTTATTCTCTAACAGTTCTGCGTATTCCCTTATGCAAAGGTGTACACTAATCCGCAGAGGTGATTCCAAGAAGAGAATACATATGTACATTGATCCACTGATAACAGTTCTGTGGATTCCCAAACAGTTCTGTGGACTGATATTAAACTTAAGTTCATTATTTTTAACTTTTTTTTGTCAAATTTTTTACATAATCACATAAGGTATTAGTGTATTTAAAAAAAATTAATATTAATAAACGAAAATGAACGCAAAGAAAACGAAAAAACAAAAAAAAAGTTTTTAAAAAAATCAGAAAACAAAGATTCCGCAGAGCTGTAGAGGATCCGCAGAGGGTGCTTAGCGGATTAAACATAAGTTCATTATTTTAAATCTTTAAAGGATCCCCCGAGTTAGACCTCATTCAAAAAAATTTATATTAGTGTATTTAAAAAAAATTATATTAATAAACTAAAATTAACACAAAAAAAAAAAAAACGAAAAAAAAAACTTTTTTTTCTCAATTTTTTTACATAATAATCACATAACGTGTTAGTATATTTAAAAAAAATTAATATTAATAAACTAAAATTAACGCAAAAAAAAAAAAAAAAAAAAAAAAAAACTCAATTCCGCAGAGATGTAGCAAATCCGCAGAGGACTTAATAGATCCGCAGAGGGTGCCCTGCGGATCCTTTGGTCATTTTCTGAAATGTATTTTTCCTTAGTTATTTTCTTCAAACAACCCCCTCTTTTTGGTCATTTGTCGAATTTACCCTCTATCTCTCTCTCTCTCTCTCTATATATATATATATATATATATATATATATATATATATATATATATATAATCTTAATTACCTTATAAAGCATTTTTGGTTAAGTGCTAAATTTTAAGTCGTACAAACATACAATGTATTTGTACAATCAATTTATGCATTACAAAAAGAGTAGAGTACATATGGTCAACAGTTGAAAAGGTCAAATCTCTTATCCCCTATTCTTAGGCTATTTTGACCCGGTTCATTCCTCATCTCCGTATTTCCCCAAATCTCGCAATTTCTGTTCACAAATCTTGGATATATATCGCTGACGTTTCCATTTCTAGAGTTTAATTCATCTTTCAGCATTCAACCACCATTGTCACACCCGTCGCTTGGCGCGGGTAAACGGCTAGTACGTTATAAAACATATTTAGTCAAATGCTGAATTTTAAATCATACAAGCCTTATTGCACTATTTACAATCATTTTATGCACTACCAAATCATTAATCTTAGTTTGGTCAATATCTAAAAAAGTCAACATAAGGTTTATTGACTAAGTCACATATAATCAGTTGCCTTCTCTATATTTTAGCTGATCTGATCGAGTGACGTACTTCTTGGAAAATAACTTGGCAAATATCATGGTTTTGACCCGACCCTTCTAATTTAAATTACTTGCAACGTTTTGCCATTATAATAGGTAAATGGAACCATACCACTTTGGAACAATGTTCACCAGTCGCCGCCTATAAAAACGATATACTCACATTTGCAACATCACAATAGTTCCATCTCTCTCTAATAAAAACACTAAATGGTGCAGGTAACCCACACACAAGCCTTCCGACTATATCCATCCATAAACCTCTCTACTCCGCTCCGCCTCTTTAACGTATTTGGTTCATCATAAGGTTTATTTAAAAAAAATGAAAAATAACTATTATCAACTGCTTCTGACACTGTTTTTTTGCCTCCCCCAGATTACAACCATGTATGTTTTCTTTGAAATTTTGTTATTCTGGGATTAAGCTTTTTATTGCAAGTTTCGCGGTTAACAAACGTATTCTCACTTTTTTTTTGCAAGTTTGAACAATTTTGAGCATATTCTTCTATTTAAGCAGGAACTTTTATAATATGAAGATATCTTTATTATAATTTTGGTTTTGTAAATTGAGCCACTGCATTCAAAGTCACCATCATTTATTGGAGATATAAGAATTAACTTATCCTGGAAAGAAGCTGTCAACTGCAGTGCCATCAGCTAATGTAAATGGGTATGTTTGTTGATAACTTTTCATTTTAAATTACCCATTTCTCTTTTTATTTTTTTATTTTTATAGAATTGGAATTCAAGATTCCACTCCATTATTTGCTTAATTGCCAAATGCATGGATTTCAAATCCACAATGGAAAGTCCAATGGATGAGAGAATTCTTAGTGTGAAAATGACATATTTGGGTTTTCGCTTGGTTTATTTCACTCCAATCTTGCATAATATCTTTTCTTTTTCTATTCTTAAATATTATTTTGTTCTTGCTTCCTTTTTTTACAGCTTTGTACAACTTGTGATGGCTAAGGAACAAGTGTGCTCAAGGGATTATGTCCAAAGACCAAACTATTAAGATCACTGATGTATGTTTTTGGCGTCTGAAGTTGAATAAGTTCATTTTCTACTTAAATGGCTGATGATTCATCCACGCTTAGTTTATTCTTTCAATTTCTAATTTCTAATTTTTTCCCAAATATGATCTATTGTTTTCTAACTTGAAATTTATTTGTTTTTAAGATTTTTGCTTTTCAGGGGTTTGGTTGTATAATGGTAGCTAAAAAGAGGTGATAATAAAAAAATCACATTTATATAAGGTATTATCATATGATTTTGTTCTACTCTTTATAATAAATTAAAGTAAATTGTTATTTCTTGCTAATGAATGAAAGTAAGTTGTTATTTATTGGATTTAATTTGGCGTAAATGCAAGAAATAACAACTTACTTTCAAAGTAGATTGTCATCAAGAGAAAAATTGAAAGTAAGCTACTTTTTCTTGCTAACACATGAAATTAAGTTTGTATTTTGGGTAAAATGCAAGAAATATGAAATTACCTTAAAAGTAGAGTACCCCATAATGAGAATAAACTGAAATTAAGTTACTATTTCTCATTCATTGGCTTATTTAGTGTGTTTCTTAAAAATTCAATCAAGGCTTTTGGGTAAATTGTAGGAATTAGCAACATACTTAGAACCACTACTATGATTTGCAGTTGATTACATTTTATTATGTAAGTATAGTTTGTTTTTTGGAAATCAATTTCTCTGATGCTTCTATTGTGTTCTAATTTTGAAAGTGCTTTTGGTAGATTAGCTCCAAGTATGTCTGTGTGTGCAAAATGACCACAAACCAAGTGTTGGGCGTAGAGTTGTAGTATGTTTTTGGGAAACCACAAACCAAGTGTTGGGCGTAGAGTTGTAGTATGTTTTTGGGAAAAGTAGAGTTGAAAAATATCGCATTTTTGTGCCCTCAACAAAGTATTACCATGGAATTTAACTTAGTACCACCTTTTTTGTCAGTTTAGTAGAATATGCAAAGAACAAGAAAGATATAGTTTGCTCATATCTAAAGGTGATGAATCAATGGTAGATGATAATGAACATACCAGCTATCAAGAGGCCATGACATCCATGTATGATAATCAAGTATGAGAGTTGGTTAATATAATACTTGAATACAAACAATACATTGTAATTCGGTTTTCAAGAAGAAGACCAACATGGATGTAAAAGTGCACATATACAAGGAACAATTGGTTGCAAAAGGGTATGATTGGCAATAAAGAAACCTTTTCACTAGTGGCAACCATGGGGATTTACTATATACCAAGTATCCAAACAAAGTGTGTGAGCTTCAAATAACCATTTATGGACTCAAATAAGCATCTAGAGGTCGAAATCACTAGTTTGATGATAAAATCAAGAGTTTTGTTTTTTTTTAATAGTGAAGATAAAGTTTGTCTACATATTATAATTAGCAAGTGAAAGATATTAATGCCCAAGATTCATTGTAGAGTGATATTTGTTAATGACATAAAATGCAAAGAATTTTTAAAATAAACAATTTCAAAAACAAAATGATTTTTAAAGGAGTCAAAACTTTGTCCAAAATAACTTTCGACAAAATGGTTTACAAAGAAATTGACAAAGAAGTTTTGCTCAAAATAATGGACAAAAGAGTTTTTTCAAAATCATGAACAAATGAGTTTTGGTCAAAATCATGGACAAAGAAGTTTGATCAAAATCGAGAAGTTTTTCAACAAAATGGTGTTGGTTATCAAAACTGATATCAAAATTGTTTTCCAGATCATTCATAAAGACCATTTCCCAAAAGACAATTTGAGAAATTGGAAGTTAAAGGAAGGAAGAGTGAACCTTTTAAACCTAAAAACCCAAATTTTCCAAATCCTGATTCGAAACACAAGATGAAAGCTTCATTTGCAAAAGGTAGAAGTGATGTTAAAAACATCAATCATTGGCTTGAAGGAAAAGGAAGACAATATCAATCACGAAAGTATTCTCAAAAGAAAATACAAAATGCTTACGAGAAGTACTTGAATGACTCGATGAATGAAATTACTTCATCTAAAGAGTCTACACCAACGGTGGGAAAGTGGAAAGAAATCCAAAGAAGAAAGTTGATGTTTCTTAGAAAAAGGATGAAAAAGTGAAAATCAACGTTGAACCTTCCCTATTGAATGATTATATTTCGATGCCTAAAGCTAATGAAATTGACTTAATTGACAATTTCAAACAGAAAGTTCATAATTGTGTCTTAGGTTCTTCATTGCCCAATGTGTTTCAAACTAATGTCCGAGGACCCAAAGGGTCTCGGGGACCTAAATTCTTCTAACTGATCGCAGGTACTATGTGACAAGCAATATGATGAAAATTGGTATATTTTTAGTGGATGCGCGCATCACATGACTGGAAGGAAGGAAAAATTGAGAGATTTTCGAATGTTTGAAAATATTGGAGTTGTCAAGTTTGGAAACAACCAAAATTGCAAAGTCAAAGGTTATGGAAAAGTGATGAATAGGAAATTCACCACGAATTGATTCGCTTATGTTGAAGGATTAAAGCACAATTTGATTAGTGTTTCGCAACTAGTTGTTGTAATAGGTAAGCAAATTCTTTTTTATGAGCAAGGAAGTATCATCTCCAACAAGGAAATGAAGGAGATTTTGTTGAAGTCGAAACGAAAGGAAGACATGTTTACTCTTGACATGAAACCAATTGTGGGCATTCCCTCAAGGTGTTTGCTATCAAAATCATCTTCAGATCTAAGCTAGTTATGGAATAGACGTCTTTCCCATCTCAACTTCAAAAATATAAACAAACTTGTTCTTAATGATCTTGTTCATGGTTTACCTGTTTTGAAATTTGACAATGATTCATTGTGTGCTGCATGTGAATAGGGAAAAAAAACATCGTCAGGGTTATCTGATCATAATTGATTCAAAAATCATCGAAACCTTGGAACTTCTTCACATTGACTTGTGTGGACCTCCGACTGTTGAGACTCTCAATAGGAAGAAGTACATACTAGTTATTGTTGATGATTTTTAGGGTTTACTTGAGTTTTCTTTCTTCGAAAGAATTATGAAATTGATAAAAGTGATGAATAATTTTATCAAGAACATATAATTGAGCTAAAAAAGGAAAGTTCGAAAGATAAAGAGTGATAATGGAACGGAGTTCAAAAATCGAATTCTAGATTCATTTTTGACTGAACTGGGCATATCTCATAATTTTTCATCCCTATACACACTGAAACAAAATGGTGTTGTCGAAAGGAGGAATCATTCCTTGTGTGAAGTAGCGAGAACGATGCTCACTTATGTGAATTTGCCACAATACTTTTGGGCAGAGGCGGTTTCGACTACTTGCTTTACGCAAAATCGTTCTTTCATTCATTGTCGTTTTAACATAACAACTTATGAAATTATAAAAAAGGAAACCTAATGTTAAATGTTCCATGTTTTTAGATGCAGATGTTTCATCATGAATCTCAAGGATAATCTTTCCAAGTTTCAGTCGAAAGTTGATGTTTAACTCCTGGATCCTGATATGTATTTTAAAACAAATTATTCATTTTTGCGAAGGGAATCGATGAATTGGAGGCCCCAAAGTCTTCGAGTAGGAATGGAATTGGAAGCGGGACTTGAAGTCTACTCAAAGAGTTGAGAGCCTCAACTCGACGAGTAGGGCTGCCAAAGCGAAACCCTAATTTTCAGGGTTTGCACCCTATTTAAGCATCTTAATCTCCAAAGGGTAGCCTCATTTGCAGCCTCCATCACCCCAAACCCTAGCTACAAAACCCTAATCCACGTTTGAGTGTTTTTGAGCCATTGTTATGTGTTCTTGGTGATTTTGAAGCTTGTGAAGGAAGGAGAAACTTGAAGATTAAAGAGGAGGCCAGTAGATCTGGAAGTTGAGCTACATTTCTGACTCACTTGAAGTATAAAGTTTATACCTTGGCTTTCCATTGCTTATATCTTTGTTTAGGATTGTATTTGTTACTTTGACCAGGATGTTGACTTTGACTTTGACCATTGGACAAAGTTGAACCTTAAAGTGGTTATGAGTATGAAAGGGGAATTAAAGGAGATAATTATGTGTAGGAGTTTGAGAGGAGTTGATCCAGGAGGAGGACAGTTCAGCTACTACATGACACTTGAGGTGAGTTACCTTCCAATAGGAGTGGGTCGAAGGTACCAATGCCGACCCACTAGTATTGATTATAGTTGAAATGATTGTCTTTGTGATAATTTTCTGGTATGCCTTTATCTGTTATGCTTTATGTGCTAGTATGCTATGTTATTATGTGGTAGTGGTAGGGGTGAAATAGTCCCCGATTACCGGTTGAAAGAGACCGAATGGGAGGCCGACACCCAGATATGCTAGGCTGTATATGGTTTATATGTTTATGCTAGGGTATTATGTAGTAGTGGTAGGAGTGAAATAGTCCCCGATTACCGGTTGAAAGAGACCGAAGGGGAGGCCAGCACCCAGATATGCTAGGCAGTTACCGGTTGAAAGAGATCGAAGGGAGGCCAGCACCCATATATGCTAGGCGTTATGTGATTATATGGTATGTGGTATGATGAGGGAACTCATTAATATTTGTGCTTACGGTTTTCAGTTTTTGTTTCAGGTCCTTCTTCTTCAAGGGGAAAGGAGCCATCATTGCACGGTAGCAGCACATCACACACACGATTTTCCACATATGAGATTCTTGGGATTTGTACTCTGACATTGTTACTATCTTATTACATGCTTTTGAGACATATGATCTATGGTTTTATGAAATAAGTTAACTTGATGATGTTTTCTATAATTTGTTTTATGAATCGTTAAATCAAAAATGAAATTTTTGGTCTTGAATTTTAGGATGTTACATGATGAGGGAATTTTCTTGGGATATTCTCTAAATTTTGTAGCCTATAGGGTGTTGACCAAGCGAACAAGGAAGCCAAAATAAACTTTCAATGTCACATTTTATGATCATTATATCAAAAGAGTCAAACAATCCTTCATTCAAAAGCCAATTATAGCCGAACCAAATGTTGAATCTGAACAAAGGCATACTTTATTGATATTGATTTAATTTTTGGTATTCCTGATAGGGAAATTGATGCATAGATCAATGATGATGATAATAAAATTCCCGAGGAATCAAAACACTCTAATGATTCGACAATCATAAATGAGGAAAACGAAGCACATTCTTCATCGACTTCAAGAGTAAATGTTGAAAGAGTGCATGTTTCGACTGATGATCAAGTAGATGGGGAGCACTTGAATTATGCATCTCAAAACAAAAGACATGATTCGTATATTTAGGAGGAGCGTATGCCTAACCATGCTGATGTCGAGGAAGAGCATCACACCATAAATCCATTGATCGAGGGGGAGCCAAGTGGATCTAATCATTATACTGGTAATGATCAAAATAATGATTTTCATGATATAAATGATAGTATCTCTATTACAGGAGAAGTTTTGAATGTTGAATACATCTTTGAAGATGCACCTTTAGACTCCAATCCTGCATATCCACCGATGGACAAATGGATAAGAAATCATCCAAAAGAACAAATTCTTGGTGATCTAAACTTTGGTGTCTTGACACGATCCCAGATTCGAGCAAAAAATGAGGTGTTCAATGTTGATCAAGAATTCTATATGTTTAATATTTTTATTTCGAAATTAGAACCAAAAATAGTAAAGACTGTATTAGAACATCCTGATTGGGTTGTTGCAATGTAATCTGAACTTGCTGAATTTGAACAAAACAAGGTTTGGAGATTGGTTCCTAACCCTGGAGATGTTTCGATAATTGGTTTGAAATGGATTTTTAAGAATAAAACAAACAAAGAAGACAATGCTGTTCGAAACAAAGCAAGACTGGTCATAAAAGGTTATTCTCAACAAGAAGGTACTGATTATGAGGAAACCTTTGCCCCTGTCGCAAGAAGCGAGGCAGTACAAATTTTTCTTCCCTATGCAGCTCACAAGGATTTCGACTTCTACCAAATGGACGTGAAATATGTATTCCTAAATGGTGTTCTGTAAGAAATGGTGTACGTAGAACATTTTTTTAACGAAGTATCCTGCTCATTGTTATATTTTAGACAAGGAATTCTACAGGTTGAAACAAGCACCTAGTGCCTGGTATGCAACCCTGACAATTTTTTTTTGGAAATTGCTAAATTTAAACAAGGATCGATTGATCCTACTTTATTTCGAAAGAAAGTAGGGGATCTTCTGATACTCGTTCAAATTTATGTCGATCACATTATCTTTGGTTCGACTGATCCTTCAATGTCTAAAGAATTTGTGGAGTTAATGAAAAGTAAATTGAAAATGAGCATGATGGGTAAAATCATTAACTTTTGGGATTAAATATTCGTCAAAGCAGGGAATGAATCTTTATCAATCTAGAGAAATATACTCAAAACTTTCTTGAAAGGTTTGGCATGATGAATAACACCAAAGTCAAAGTACCTATGGCAGTTGGCACGTGCTTAAGTCCTTCGTTGGATAAGCCTGCTGTGGATCTAACGACCTATAGAAGCATGGTCGGTTTACTTTTGTATTTAACTGCAAGTCGACCTGATATTATATTTGATGTATGTAATTATGCCAGGTACAAATCGAATCCCAGAGAAACCCAACTTACAGCAGTCAAGAATATCTTTCGATACCTCAAAGGTACAGTTTCATTAGGATTGTGGTATCCGTCGAAGACAAATTTTTTTATCCAATCAATTTCTGATGCAAAACTGGGTGGATGTCAATTGGATCGAAAGTGCACAACTGGAGGGTGTCAATTTTTTGGATGGGAAACTTGTGAGTTGGAAATCAAAAAAGCAAACTTGCATTTTTATTTCGACCACTGAGGCAGACTACGTTGTTATTGTTGCATGTACATCACAAGTAATTTGGATTCAAAGGCAATTGCATGATTATGCAATCAACATGAAGAAAATGCCTTTATATTGTGATTCTCAAAGCGCAATTCGCATTTGCCACAATCTGGTCCAACATTTGAAAATGAAACATATTACTCTTCATTATCATTTTATCAAAGACCATGTTAAAGATGGAAACATTGAAGTCCATTTTGTCAAAACAACATATCAACTTGCTGAAATTTTCACAAAACCTTTAGATGAAAATTCATTCTTAAGGATTTTGAATGGACTAGGAATGACGGAAGCATGCTCTGTTCCTTATTCTTCTTAAATCTAACTAAAACTCGTATTTTACCTTACTTTCGATTGTGTTTATTACTTTCAACTAGTAGGTGTAACTTTCGTGTGTTTTATTCACTTTCAATTGTTTGTGTTCTATTTAGAGGTTACTGTTGGGTCAAAAATATGGTTTATACTTTGCTTTTCTAAGCATTTATTGTTTTTATTATTTGGGCCAAAAATAGTATTGGATTATTTGTAGCTTGGATCGAAAACCCATGTGTTTTCGGTCTAGCATTGGGTTTGGGCCTTGAGTTTGCAGCCCATATATATAAAAGTAAGGGGTGAGGAGGGGGTGTGGCTTAGAGGAGAGTCATAGGAGAGGAGCATATTGTAGAGAGAGAAACTATTGAGAAGAATAGCATGTGTGAGAGAATCTAATATGTATGGAGGATCACTCATATCTTTGAATACACCATAGATACATCTTCTTCTTCTTATTCTCCTTCTCTTCTATATTGATCTGGCATCATCCGTTTGATTGGGATTCTGCACCATCAAACATATTTGATTGATACACAAGCAGATTTGGGACTTACAAGTGATATCAGAACTGTGGCACAACATTTCCTTGATGTATGGACTCATGTCCTTAATTCCAGTATTGATAGGACGACTGGGGGGTTCTGCTAAAATAGGTCTGTAGGAAATTATTTTCTTACTTTCTATCTGTCAGTCATATGTTGCCCCCTTTGTGTGATTGGAACATATCTGACCTGGAATGCAACATATGCAACTCTATCTCTATGCATATCAACTTCTATATGAAATTCTTCCTACATGTTAACCATATGTTGCCCCTCTGAGTGATCGAAAGAACCGACCTGGGACACAGCATATGCACAATACTATCTCTCTAACCACTTATCTATGTTAGTCATATGTTGTTCCATCTGTGTCATTGGATGACATCCGACCTGGGATACGACATATGCATGTCTATATCTGACTTCCTTCTAAATGATTGTCTACTCACCTAAAGTAAGGAGTTCTTTGGAAGTTCTTGATTACCAGGGTATATCAGGAAGTGGGAAACACGTTCTAATACATCTAAAATTGAACCGTTTAATAGGTTGTCTGTAGATCTTGCTGCTTAATTTAAGTGGATAACAATATCCTTGGTCGTCGTCAGCTAAATGTCCATTTAAGAATATAGATCACGTTGTCTTGTCTCTTATAACCATGGTTGTAGAAATCGCTAATCGGTGGACTAGCGATTAGGGATTAATCGGCTAGGCGGGGATTCATCGGAAGATTAATCGGGGACCATTAATTATTAAGAAAATTATTCAAAAAATTATAAATCTAATATTAATCCTACAAAAAAAGCGATTAATCGGCGATTAGGGCCGATTAGGCCCGATTTTGACCTGCGTTGACCAAACCTGATTAGGTCCGATTAAGTCTGATTTGGTCCGATTAATTCCGACTTTGACCTGTATTGACCAAACCTGATTATAGTGACCGATTAGCAATAAATCTCATCAGTGGAGGTCCGATTAGTGATTAATCGCCGATTAATCGGCCGATTAGACCGATTTCTGCAACACTCCTTATAACCTGTTCAATTCGTCAACATCCTTTGTGTTTAAGTGGATCACATTACCGGTGATTGACCAGATCTAAACATGTAGGTGTGTGCAGATAAACGATATTGGATTGCCTGACAACTTTGATCCCAAAATAGTCTTAAATTTAGCTTCTGTTTTTGTTTTTATTAAATTTGTTCATAGTTTTCCTCTATGCACAAATTAAAGGGGGGAATTAAAAATTTTAAAACCAAACAAAAATCAGAAAAACCAAAAATCCAAAAATAGTGTTATTTTTGTTTTATTTCTTTTAAGAAAACATGAAAAATCCAAAAATATTCTTGTTTCTGTTTTATTTTCAGAAATTATGAAAAATCCAAAAATATTGTGTGCTAAGTTTTCTTTTAGTTTTATTTGTATTGAAAAGTGAATTCAGATGTAGATGAAACTCATGGAGTCTATGTCGAAAATTTATAAGCCAAGGCTTCATCCGTGAGCATCGAAAAATTCTCATTCGAAGGAGCAAGAAATGAAGATTATTCTTTCAACATTCAATCATTCAACCCCGGAAGCAAGATGATGCTAACTTGAAGATTATGTGTCAAGTTGCATTGAAGTCTCCTCAATCAATTTGCTGCTATCTATGAACCTGCTTAAGTAATCCAGAAGATTAGATCTCTTTATTACTCTCTTTGAAGATTCTCAAGCTAAAAGCGCTATCTTTCATGAATCTTTTCAAGAAGCCTCCTCACCCAATGTGCGTTCAATGCCAAATTCTGAAGAAAAGCCCAAGTGCTCAAGATGAAGTTATTTACTATAGATTCATCATGTTCATCTTGAAGCTGTAAAGAAATCGAAGATAAATGCTGAAGCCAAGCTCCAAATGAAGATTGACAAGAAAATAAATCTACTTTTTAGGGGGAGCTTTTTGGGTCAATTAGAAAAGAAAGCTATAAACCAAGGGGGAGATTATTGGGTCAAAAATATGGTTTATAATTTGCTTTTCTAAGCATTTATTGTTTTTATTATTTGGGCCGAAAATAGTATTGGATTATTTGTAGCTTGGACCGAAAACCCATGTGTTTTCGGTCTAGCATTGGGTTTGAGCCTTGAGTTTGCAGCCCATATATATATATATATATATATATATATATATATATATATATATATATATATATATATATATATATATATATATATATATATATATATATATATATATAAGTAAGGGGTGAGGAGGGGGTGTGGCCTACAGGAGAGTCATAGGAGAGGAGCATACTGTAGAGAGAGAAACCAGAGAGAAGAATAGTGTGTGTGAGAGAATCTAATGTGTATGGAGGATCACTCATATCTTTCAATACATCATAGATTCATCATCTTCTTCTTCTTCTTCTCATTCTCTTCTGTTTTGATTTGACATCATCTGTTTGATTGGGATTCCGCACCATCAAACGGATCTGATTGATACACAAGCAGATTTGGGACTTACAGTTACTGTTCATCGTAAGCATTCGACTGCCTTCACATTCGACTTCGTTCTGAATTATTCAGTACAGGATTTCAACTCGCTTCTGATGGAAGAATTTCGACGCTCCACCTATGCTTGAAGACTATTAGCTTATTAGTCGAAAGTATCTAGGTAACGTTTTAAAGTTCTTTTATTTTTGTTTTTGCTTTCTAAAAAAAATAAAAAATCCAAAATGATTTTCGTATTTTTGTTTTCGCTTTCTAAAAATCAAATATCCAAAAAGATTTTCTTATTTTTGTTTTTGCTTTCTAAAAATCAAAAATCCAAAAAGATTTTCTTAAATTTGTTTTTAATTTGATAAATACAAAAATGCAAAAATATTTTCGTTGGTATCTCATTGTTACAACATGATGCTCTTTCGCATGCCACACGAACATATCCATCAAGGGAACATGTACCATTCGAAACTATGTACTAGTTATGTGTCCTAGAAGCATGCTGCTGCATGTTGTCCTCAAAGCCTCAAAGACTCCTTGTTTTCGAAGGCTTAATGAAAGATTTTAGACGTAAGTTATTTCATAATCAGGCTGTATTCACATTAGTCGGTGAGCTACCTTACTCTTCTTATGACGAGTCAAGAGTTTTCTACGTGGTCCAAACTTTTAGCAAAGGTACAATGAGTTATTTCACCAAATATTTTTCACCCAAAATATCTTTCAGGATCACACACTACACTGCATATCCTCGACATCTCTAGTCAAAACCTACCAAAATGTAGATATGTCACACATTTGTTTTTATGATCCTGACTCATTCTTCTGTGATGATGGTGAAACCCAACAAACCTAAACATCAATGAATTGATGGTTAATAATTTTGCTCAAGATTTTCACAAAACATTTGTTTCTTTGTACCATTTCGATATTCAACATCTCATTCTCACTCGTAATTTGTGATATTGATAAAATGTTCATACACCAAGACATTTTTACCCATAAAGATCTAGATTTTTTTGAAATGAGATTTATGTTTGAATATCTTCTCTGAACTTTTGTTACTTAAAATCATCATCAACCATACTTGTTCTTGACTACACTGGTCGTCCAACTAATTTTGCACAACTAATTCACACTTATGTTATGTTGTGACCTTGTGTGAAATTGAACCCACCTTCGAAACCAAAAGAAAAAGAGGCCCTTCGATGCTCATCAATGAGTTTTGATTGTATTTCACAGGAAACTACATAAGCAATTCTTCGTTTCTCTTGATTTCAAATGAGGAGATCTTTGCCCGGGATCAATTTGCTTTCGTATCAAATGAAATTTGATATCATAATATCCACAATTTGTTTTAATTGTTCCTATCTCATTCCTTGGCACACGAAATCACTGAAATCCTTGAGGTTTTGGGTTTTACCATCTCGAAACTTAGATTTCGCAAAGCCTGGAAAATGACTTATCCTTCCTATAAGTAAACGAGCCTGGCCTCTATACCGAAGGATGGTTCTGATCTTGGCATCTAATCTTATGGAGGTTCTGATTTGATTGATGGAAGAGAATGGTTAGAATGAAGTGACCATTCAAAATTTCATGGGAATCAAGGAGAAACGTGATCATCACTTTCATTATGTGGCGATTTTTACAGTGTCGGTTAAGTAACCAACACAATATGTGGCATTTTCTTACTGGGTACCGGTTCAAATTAAAAAATAACACTATATATAAAAGGATGATGATGATTTCATTTTCAACTTTTTGCTCTCTGATTATACGTCAAGAACTCTAATTAATTGTTCATCACTTCTAAAGTTCTTCAAAATTATCTACAAAGGCTGTTTCTCAACATAATGTTGATCAAACAACAACAAATGAAGAAGAGGTTTCACAACCTATGATGAAGATCCAATACACAAATCTTCGTCTAATTCCATCTCTTGAAACCTTCCCCGGGGAGTTACAGATGTTTGTTGAAACTCTGGATAACGTTGTCTTATCATTTTCTCTTTCTTCAGCGTTTGAATTCCTAATGGAATGGCACTCTCTTGCTGCTTCAACTACATTGCTCAACAAAACAACCAAGGTGGTTACGTTTTAACTCTCGAATTCAAAATCAAAGAAGCTCACTCAGAAACATTTTGCCCAAATTCTGAGACTACCAACTTCAGGTACTTTCTATGAAGTTACGAATGATCAAGTTATTCACATATTCAACGAAATGGGACATAAACCTACTCTCACTGTAATTACCCACTTTAAGAAGTCCAGTCTTCCATGTGTTTGGAGTTTCTTGTTTGGCATCGTTCTAAGGTGTTTGAAAGGAAGAAGCTCTGGGATTGACAAGGCCAAACTTAAAGTGCACTCTGTTATGGCGGGATTATACTATGGCTTGAATGTTGATTATGCTTCACTTTTTTAGGAAGAGTTTGGAATTTCGATCTCTCACGCGAAGCTAGCAACTGGTGTATTGAGTGCTCTATTTTGGGGATTAATTCTTAAGGAGATCTACAATCAGGAGAATATAATGGTTCCCTTAGGCGTTGATACTGAAAAATTTCCAACGATGGCTGCCCAAGGGTTTGTGTAGATGATGTAATGTCTTACCCAATGTTGCTCGCATTCCGGATTCGATGCTCGAACTGGTGATCCTAAAAATAAGTTGTTGGTAGAATATTTGGCTTCTATTGATTCTTCTAATCCAACTAGGGTTCTTCCTCCTAAGGTTTCTCAAAAGGGGGTAGAAGGAACATCAAAAGGCTCTAAGGTTCCAAAGAAGAAGAAGCAAGTCAAAAAGCCACAAGTTGTGGAAAAGGAGATTGTTAAAGAAACTATACCAACGAAAAGTGGGGTTCTTAAACGAAGTAAGAAACTAGCTAAGAAACCCTCTTATTCTCCAATCAAGAGATCTACTCAAGAGCTAGTTGTCAAAAGTGTTGAGCCCACTGAAGTCAAACCCTCAAATCCTGTTTCTTCCAAGGGTGGTCCAAAGAAGGTTCGAAAGTTACAATTCACCAGGAGAGGAGTTCTTGTTCGAGATGTTTCGTGTCATGGATCTCCAACATCTATGAAGTGTTGAGCTTTGGATGTTGCTCAACAATTAAAGAAGAAGAAGCATGATAATGTTAGTGTTCCACTTAAAAATGTGACAGTTGAAACCGAGAATGATAGTGATAAGGAAAGGTCTGAAATTTGTATTGAGGATTCGTTTACTGGTTCACCACGTAAGGATACCCATGTCAAGTTGACTTTCGAGGATAGAAGGATTCCCGATGTCACTGTAAATGTATCTGATACGTATACAAACATCAATTCAGGTGACCAACAACAAACCAACATCCATGAGAAGACTTTAGTCAAATCATCTGGGGTTTCGAATACCGAGTCCGGTCAGTAGGAGGTCGGAACTCCAAAAATCACTGTGAAATTATTTAATAAGGACACAAATGTCAACATGGATGAAGGGATGATCAATAACGAATCTATAGTTATAACTTACATTGCAACTTCAATGGTTCCACCATCACCAACATCACCCATTCCCAATTCTTTTCATGTTTCGACTATCTCACCAACATTTTTTGGTTTCGTACAAGAACCTATCACCACTATATTCTCATCCCAATCAACTGAAAAATCACTTCAAGGAGGCGAAGATGATGATGAAGATATCATGGTTTTCTTTTCTGATATTCAATGCAATCCAAAAAAAGAAGATATTCTTGATGAACCAATCATGTCCGGTAAACAATTCAAGATACTCAACTCAAAGATCAATTCTATTCTTCAAATTACAATAGATATTAGAGGAAAGAATTATGTGACTGGAGTCGAAATGCATTACTTGATGAAATCTCAAGAATCTTGTTTGCGAAACTTGATTGACGGTATTGAGTAGAAACAAGCAAAAAAATTATCTTTTCACTCTAAGAGTTATGATTATGAAATACAAAAGCGTCGTGATGTTGCTAAGGATCGTCATGAAATTTTCATGGAAACGGTCAAAGAAACGAAGGATTCTCTTGCTGTCAAAATTGCTGAGATAAAATCCTTGATTTCGGGAGAAGTTAAGAAGATGGAAGAAAATTACAAGTTGTTGCACAAAAAAGTTGATGTTACTGCTGGCGCCATAACTTGTTTAGTTGAGTTCAACAACGAGAACACTAAACCGTTTGAAGCCAAATCTGTGAAAGACGAAAAGGTGTCTGAAAAGATGGAGGAACTCCTGTCTGGAATCAAAGAAACTTTATCAAAGGTGGATCTTTCGAATTAATCAACCATCTCTCAAGAATCACTCTCATATATGGTTTCGAATATTGAGTCAAACATAAAGGCTGAGCTTGCTCCAATCCCTAATTTGGTAATTCATTTACCAACCAATGCTCCTCGTGATGGGCAAGTATCGCAAGGGGGAGATAGAGGAGTTGGAAAAGCTAGATCTTCATAAGATTTTGGTGGTGATAAAGGTGTAGTGGTTGGGAAGGTTATTTCGACTCAGATTCCAACAACAATTCTCATGAAGCCAATAATTGTATCTTCGAAAACAATGACAACAACAGTAAATTCGCCAAAAGCTCCATTAAAAGGAATTTCGATTAAGGATGGTGAAGGAGGTTCGAGTAATGCTCCTGTCAAAACAACTTAAACAATTAACCCGAAAGATAAAGGAAAGGTCATTCTAATTGAACAATCAAAAGAGGAAAAGAAGAAGTTACAAGATGCAAAGTTAGAATGACAAAGGCAGATAAATATCATTCTTCGACAAAGAGAAAATGACCCAACTGGTTTGATCAAAGGTGATCCAAACAAGCATTGGTGCTGTAAAACAATTGAAATTGATGTATTGGGGAAGAATGGTGAATTTCTCAAAAGACCGAAAAAGAGTTTTAAGACAAAAAATTCTGATTTCAATCAACTTGACTTTCCAATCAATCACATGCTCTTCACATCTCCTCAATTCAAATTGGATGATTATTTCAAAGACAAAAACGTATACAAAATTCTGAAAATTCATTTTCATTCCATCTTGGGAAAGAATGAAGACGATGTATCGTCATTGGTGAATATTGTGAAGGAAATAAAAATCGAACAGGAGGCCTTGTTCGAGGGTTTGATTCGAAACTTTCATTATTTAGTTGTCAGAGAAAACAATGTGGAGTTGAAGTTCTCAGTTGCTGATTTTCCTTTAATGAATATGAATGATCTTATTTCGATCACTAAGATTTCGATCAACGTAGATGTGTCAAAGATCCCAGAAATGAATCGAAATGACTTCATTCTCGGATTTGGTCATATAAAGGCTTTTTTGGAGAGCTACTATGAATATCTGACAATTACAGATATTGATCTAGCCTTTGCAATCAAGAAGTCTACAAAAGTGCCTCAAACTCTAATGAAGAAAAATATAAACATCAATGAGTTTGAAGACGGAGAAATCATCCATCAACCTTATGGTGTTGTGTTCCATGGAAAGAACAAGAGAGGAATTTGACAAAATTTTTGTTTCAAGTCACTGATCTGGAAAGATATACAAATTCCCATTACACAAACATCTTTATTCGAATTAACAACTGCAAGAAGAATGATGATGCAGACAAGAAGAAGATAAGGAAGATAATTTTGTGGTATATTGAAGTTAGAAGGAAGCTTCTATAGACAATGAAGATGACCGCTTGAAATTCGAATTTTCTCACTAAAGGGGAGATTGTTGGGTCGAATGTATATAGTGAGGAGTCAAATGTAGTGTGTGTCTGTAATGTGTTGAAAGTAGTCTGGTTTCGACACTCTATCTATTTACAAGGCATCTTAGTTTCAACACTTAAATGTCTACTCCTTGTAACTTTTTGTGAGTCTATTGCACCCTATAAAAATGATAAGCACATAGAGTAGAGCAACGATTGAACTAAGCATGCTTTCAAATTTGTACTCTCAGTTTCTATTGTACTCTTTAGACATAATAGAGCCAGACAGATCTTATTTAGATCCTATGTCCACTTATAACTTTTATTGATTTAATCGTGTTCTTAATCAATCTCTAACTCATATCATGAAGTCATAATCCAATTATAATTCATAGTTATCTATATTTTCTTAGAAATCAGAATCTGGTGTAGTTCTTTACACGAAAATTTTCTTCGAAACTAATTATCTCATATACATTCTCTTAGTTCTTCAAAAGTACTCTTTCAATGTTCCTATAGCCATCCAACGACTTAACCATGTATTTAATTGGTCTGTTATGATATTCTCATAGCATGATCACATACCATGTCTTATGTATAACATGACATAAATCATGGATTCATTTTCCAAGCAAATCGAATATTGTAACACCCGTATATCCGGGCTAGTCAGTTGAGAGATAATAGGGGTCGAAAATGACTTTTCGACAAAAGATTATTTAGAATAAATATTTTGAACCAAGTTGTAGTATATGTCACAAGGTTTCCGTACATATAATGAACGCCGAAATCCGAGTTATAACGAATAAGTTATGACCCGTCGAAGTTTCGCGACGGAACCGGCACAGCACCGGAAAGCGTAAATAGTGAATTTACGATAGAGAGAGTTTTAGCCTTAGTGATCTAAATGTAAGTCATAGAATACGTTAAAACGAGAGCGTTCATAAAAAGAACGCCCAAATCTGACTTCGTATGAATAAGTTATGATTTTTCGAAGTTTCGGCTTAGCGGTGTACACCCTGAAATTTGAATATTAGATCGAACGGTTTTTAGCCGACACAAACTAAACGAGAATTGAAGATCTTGTTATTTTTAGCGTAACGATAAAAATACAAACAAAAACGGACGTCGGATGAAGAAGTTATGAATTTTTAACGGACCAATCCTGTCCCGGCCTGTCAAAAATATAAAATTTAAAATAAAGTCAATATTAGCCGATGGAGTCTAAACGAAAGTTGTAGATTACGTTCCTGCCTTCGTGTGGATATAAAGAACGTCGAAAATGGAGCTCGTATGCGAAAGTTATGATTTTTCTAAGTCGGGAGGGTGCTGTGCGAGTTTAGGTGACGTGGCGCGATCACAGCCGTTGCTTCCTCCCCAAGGCTAGCCACCAGATGGTGACACGTGACACATTACGCCCAGCGTAATTTTGATTACGCTTAGCGTAACCATTACGCTTAACGTAATTTTTGAGTACGCTCGGCGTACTCGGCGCTGGCAGCCTATAAATAGAGGCGCAAATCTCCCATTTTCTTCACAACTCTCCACTTCTTTCCTCCCAAATAATCCCAAACCTTCAAGGTTTTTCCCTAGCACCCCCAAGGTTTTAGAAGCAAGTCCCGGAGCACCGGGAAGCTCCAAGAGGAGGAGCCTTTCGGCTCGGGAACGCTGCTCCAGCAAAGCTCGATTTTCGATAAAACCCGTTGTAAGTGAGCTACGCCTACGCTATTTTTAATATAGCTTCGAATTAATTATAGTAAAATTATTAGGACCTTGAAATAATTATTTGGGCTATTATTATGAGTTATATAGTGTTGTTTAACGCTTATATAATAGTAATAATAGCTAGACTATTAAATTAGTCTCGTCAAGCGTTAGACTAAACTCTAGTGGTAATGATAGTAGGTTTCGTCAAGGGATAATTGTTTTAAGAGTAACGAAGTGATGTCCGAGTGCCGACTCACCACCTTATCAAGTGAGTGCTTAGTCCCTTTCATCTTACACATAGATATGAAGTATTTTAATATAAATTATGTGCTATGTGTGCATATTGTCTGAATACTTGCTGTCTATGCTGGGTGAAAGATTTTTATACATGTTTTAAATGATTTAAACTATATATGTATTTTATATCTACAAAATGTGATGGGTAAAACATGGGTAGATGAAATAGTTGTTGTGTGATAACACGATGAAAGACATCAATGTTGACAGTGATCCAGTCATCTAGTAGAGTATAGATGACGACCCTGGACGATACTAGACAGTCCAGTGAAACGCTAGCAGGCTCGTAACATGTAGGTGTTTTTGAACTAGGTGCTCATTAGGTATTTTTGAACTGTGTGTGTTCACTAGTTATTTTGAACTGAGTGTGTTCACTAGGTATCTTTGAACTGAGTGTGTTCACTAGGTATTTTGAACTAAGTGTGTTCACTAGGTACTTTTGAACTAAGTGTTTACCAGATGTTTTGGACTACATGTTCACCAGTTATAATCTATAAGTCTTGGTAACGATGGACTTCGTGCCAATTCCTTAGGATGATCATAAGGAATAAATAAACGAGGAATAGCTGATTCTTAGGGTAGATCCTTAAGACTAAAGAAGATAATGGGGATGGGTAATTGGGTTGATTGTTTGATTGTTTAAACATAATAATTATATTATTGTGGGTTGAAAACCCTATGTACTCACCAGGTTTCCCAACCTGACCCACTCAGTTTATTTGTATCACAGGTGTTGATATGAAGTCACATTACACTGAGAGATTAAAGAGATGTAGAGCACCAGTGTAAATAAATGTAAGTTCCGTTTATGCTTATGTTTCTCTATTGACAATGACATCCCAAACATTTTAAAATGAATAAAATACATTTCTTCAAAAATGTTTTGATAACGTATTTATCGTGTTTTTCTAGGAACAGATTCCGCAACATTTTTATGAAAAGAAGTACTCTGATTTTTACAAAGCATAAACAAAATCGGTCTTTTTTGGCCATGAAAAATGGGGATGTCACAAATATAAATCATTTCAGCTAGTTCAAAAATATGAGTTAGGTTCATTTTGATGCTGGCTCAAAATTAGTGCCTTGTGATAATGTCAAGATTCCTCCAAAGAAATCTTCTATCTTGATCCCTTTCAAGATATTGTCAATATATACATAAGGATATAGAACTTTTAACATTCATTTTATCTATCTCTATAGATTTTACATTACAAGAATGTATCTTGTCCTTCCTAAGTCTTTCATTTAAGTAACACATTCCGAGTCAATGTGAAAAAGCCTGACATGGTCAAAACGTAATTTCTTATGATTAAGTATGTCTCGTTCATACAATATTAGGAATGCCATTATGCTCCCACTAGTTCTTAGCAAACACACATGTTCTATTCATTTTGATATAAAAGCATACCTTGTGGTTTCATATTAAAACGATGATTACAACATTGAGATGTTTTCTTTATATACACAAGTGGATCTCAAGCTTTACACATTTTGTTAGGATAACATGGATTAAGAAAACGTTCAGGATAATCTATATAGATATCTTCTAATAGACATCCATTAAGAAAAACGGTCTTTCTTGAAATCTATTTTCTAATCTCATATTGAGAATATGAATTTATAGTAAACGATATCCTTGTTGATCTACTCATAGCTACTTGTAAAAAAGGTTTGATTATAGTCAATATCATGAGTATGATAAGGATCATAGTCAATGACATGAGCATGAGAAAATCCTTTTATAACAAGTCTTGCTTTAAATGTGTATGGTTATCCATGTAATGTATTCTTTCTAAAAGAATCACTTACTCCTTCTAGCCTTGCTATAGAGAGGAAGTTCAGTCAAGACCATACTTGATTATCATATATGGATTACATCTCATGTTTATGACTCTAAGTCATTAATCAAATTCGAGACCTGACATAGCATCCTGGTATTTGATGGATTTTCCAGAAACCATCAATAATAACTTATAAATGAGAGATTCCACATTTCTCAAGTTATAGATGATTTCTACCACCAATGTGAACAATTTGTGTTTATGAATAACTATTATTCAAATTTAACAACCCTTGTTAAAACTAGTGCCAACTGTAACTACATTAGATTATGGTTCTTGAGTTGCTTCAAGTTCCATGTACCTCCCACTTGCTTTGTCATTAGAAACTTGCTTTCTGCTAACTCAATTATCAGACGAACAAGAAAACTTATTCTTGGTGGGTTTGCATATAATATTCTAATCCATATTTAGAGTATTATATACAAATATGTTTTCAATAGTTTTGGGGTTTAGAAGCTTTAGTCCAACATAGACTTCAAATCCATAAAAACATTTAATAAGATAGGTATGAAATCCTTTGCAGACAAAATCTTATAAAGAAAATGTTATATCTACTTATTTGTTGGTATTTGCACTCAAAGTACAATTAATAGTGTTATAGTGTTATATGTGTTATCCCAAGGAAATAAAAGGAGGATATTTCTACAAATCAGAAAGTAAATCATATCAAGTAAGATTTAATTCATCATTTATTATCATTAAAGCCTAAGATTCTTCTTACCGGTTTGTATCTCAACTTTATATTTGAAAACTTAAATAAAAGTTTCACAATTATGTTATACCATGTAAAATATAACTAAAACTACTATAGTTAATAAAGTTGATTTAATATCTTGTGTTAAATCCTAGACATTCATTAGAAAGGAAGTCATACACCATATTGTATAGTTCCTTATAATTTATTTTCTTTATTACTTAGTGAAAATATCATGAGGAATTTTTCATATGTAAATAAGATTCACATATGTCAAATAAACTACATTATTTTCCTTCAAAGATCCCTTTCTTGAAGTTAGAAATTCAGGTGGAGAGGGAGGTGGCATACTGTGGTGGTGACATAAGATGTTCTTGAGTGTGCTTGAATTTATGAAGATGTTCTTAGGTGTTTATAAAAGACAAACACAAATGGAGAGAGAGAGAGAGAGAGATAGTTGGGCCATATATTTTTAATTAATATAACTTTAAATTAAATAAAAAACCATAAATAGTGTATAAAAGGGCATTTTAGTCTTTTCTATTTTTCGAATGACCAAAATCAAAACAAACATGGTCAAATTGGACACCAATCCAAAAAAATTGAGATTTGGACTAAAACTCAAAAAAAAAAAAAATACATACCATATGAACCATTTTTATAGTTTTGTCTAAAAAGAACATCAATGACAATACTAAAAGAACCATCATATGCTCGAATCAAAAAACCCAAAATCCTACTTAAAAAGCTATGAAAATAAAAATTAAATCTCAAACTCAAATACAAAAACCTTATCGATGTGCGCTAAAATCAAACTCTTAAATTAATGTTAAATCACAAACTCAAAACATTATTGATTTTAATTTCAGAGCCTAACATATATTGATTTAAAAAAAACAACATCTTTCAAAAACCATAGAAGAAAAGCATTACTGATTTCAAACCAAAGTAAATAAAAATGTAACCGAGGAGGATGGAGTTGGATGACAACAAAGAGGATCTGAAAATCGATTTTAGGGGTCGTGGATTTGGTGGTGGTCACTAGAGTAGGGGTGTTGATCGGGTAAAATTTTCGGGTTTCGCGTAGAACGTGTCGGGTGGTTCGGGTATTCCATTAAAATAATAATACCCCATACCTGACCTATATTGTAATTCGGGTTCTCAGGTTTCGAGTATTTGAGTTTTAGGTCGGGTCGGGTATTTTTCGGGTATACCCGAAAATTACTTAAGTGTCCTTTATTGATTTATTTTATTTTATTTTATTTTATTTTATTATTATTATTATTTTTTTTGCATTTAGGTTGGTTTAGTTTTTAATCCATTTTTGAAAGATTTTATGTATTTTTTGGATTGGGTTTCGTTAGAATTTTGGACGGGAAAAGTTTCTTATTAGGGTGTTTCTTTCTTGTATTTTTTTGAGTAAATTACACGTATGGTCCCTATGGTTTGGGGTAATTTGTGTGTTTGGTCTCTAACTTATTTTTTTAACTCGGAAAGTCCTTACTATTTTTTTTGTTTCACGTTTGGTCCTTACTGTTTGTTTTTGTTACAAGTTTATTCCCTGTCTTACCTAAAAATACTATTATTTAAATAGGAAAAAATGATTGAGCATGTAAGGTATGGTGAGGACTGTGGGGATGGGGTGTGTTTATTTAAATAAATTAAAAATTCAAGGGAAATATAGTATTTTTTGGTAAGATAGGGACCATGCGCGTAACAAAAACAAATAGTAGGGACATTCCGAGTTAAAAGAATAAGTTATGGACCAATCGGGCAAATTACCCTAAACCATAAGGACCATTCGTGTAATTTACTAATTTTTTTCTTATTTGTGTCCTCATTTGATGGAATGAAAGACCCCTTAGGGCGCATTTGGTAGGGGGTAGTTAAGGCAGGAAAGGAATAAAGCATTCAAATGGAATGGCAAGACGTGTGTTTGGTTGGAGTAAGGAAATGATATCTTCATTCAAAAGGGAATCTCATTCCCCCTAAACACAATGTTTTCATTCAAGGGATTACCCCTAATTTTTTTTTTCATTCCATTCAAGCACTACTACGCATCTTCCCATTTTGCCCCTAGTATCTATCATGAACGCAGAAAAATCAACTAGATATCAATTGATTTCCCTCCAAATCGGAAACAGATTAGCAACCACAATCTCCAAAATCGCATAAAATCAGCCACGTATGGCAACGGATCGTCTCTATATAGGGCTTCATTAGACCATTCTTAGTACAGGTAATCCCTTTTTTAAGATTTCTTTCAAGTTGATATGAAGTTATACTCATCAAGAAACGTCATTTGTGAAGGTTAGCATCTCCCTGCCTTTATTTTTGTCTATCTAATTTCTGAATGTGTTATATTCATTGCGTGTTCTTCTTTTTGTGTGCCAATGATATCATATAATCAGATCTAGCTTTAAATTACTGTTTGTACGCTTCTAATAAAAAAAATTGAATTTTGTAAAAGGGGGATGAACTTATGTTGTGTATATTCCTATAGATTTGTGGGTTTTCTGTTTAAATGTCGATTTGGTCTTTCATACGCTCCTGTTCACATGATTTCACATTGTCCAATAATTGATATGCATCAGTTTTTAAAGAAAAAAATCTTCCATCCAGTTTTAAAATTAAAACCGTAGTTTGAAGATAAAAGACGAGTTAGTTCAAATGAGAATAAAAATCAAAATATCCCACACACAAGTCAGAAGACCCAAGCAATTAAGTCAAAATCTGAGATACAAATTAAAGATACCACACCACAAGTAAAAGACACACAAGCCTGTTTCTTTTTTCACTTAACAGGTTACATGCATTAAGCATAAAAGAAGTCAAACATACATCAGTTATCAAATGAGCACCTTATCCATACAACACTCAATTGAAAAGAGAAAGAAAATAGGCCCTAATAAGAACATAATACGAAAATCATATTGTAGAAAGTAGAAAATATAACAGCTGCCAACAAAGATAAACATTGCAAATGGCCTAAATTCACTCACTTTGGCATGGGTTGCTTAGTCACAAACACAGTTTGTTGTTTGTTGTTTGAGTGCAGGGGTTGTTATGACCCTTGTGTTTTTCTGTATTAAAACATCAAAAACAAGTTTTCTTAATGTTGTAAAAACCTATAACCTCAACTAGCATGAAAAGTCAAATTTGACCTTCTCTACTCTATCACACCCAATCTTTTTCTAGAAAAAATAGATAAAAGAAACATAATCTTGTTGAGTACAATGATGAAGGTAGCCTACAGGTCCCGTTAAAAAACTATACATCACTTTCATTGCAACTAATATACAGTAGCATAATCTGATTTTGATTGAAAACACACCCTTAACTTTCAACAAGAGTGCATCAAGCCACACAACTAAATTTTAAGGCTCGTTTGGTAGGGTAATTAAGACAGGAAAGTAATTTTGTTGCAAGATAAACATTGCAAATGGCCTAAATTCACTCACTTTGGCATAGTTAAATGTATTGGATGTTAACAGGCACAATGGTTAGTTTGAAATAAAAAATCAAAATACAAGTGTAATGGTCTATTGGTCCAATTATTAGTAAATTAGAAAATTTAGAACGCGTAATGTGCATAAACCATTAATAAATTTTATATGATTTTAATATTTCATTATTTTACAAAAATTTACTACTATTGAAGTTATGGATCGCCTTAAAATGTATAGACAAAAAAGAACATAGAAACATGTTGCATTTAGCACATTGTGGATTGAGATAATCAGTTTGGTAAATTGGTATTTTCAACTAGTGAGTATTATTATTGCCATACATATACAATATTTATGTGTCCAACTAGACATCGCTACAAGATGTTATATCCATAAAGAAAACAGTATATGTAAAGATTACTATACGAAAGTGATGAGACTTGTACACAACAATTAAGAATGAATAAGGTAAAGTTTGTTAAGCTTTTCCGTATGGTTGAGATTGATGGCAAGTTAAAGGCCTCTAGGTATCTCCAAATTGACAAACAAGTGGCGATATTCTAGTATGTTTTGGCCCACCATGTGAAAAATAGTGTGGCGAAGTTTTAGTTTCGTAGATCAGGAGAGACAATTAGTAAACATTTCAATAATGTACTCAATGCTGTTATTCGGTTGGAAAAATAATTGTTTAAGAAACTCAGGCCTATATCAAAAACTTCAACTGATGAAAGATGGAAATGGTTCATGGTATGTGATTTGCTAGACTCAAGTGTATATAGATTATTCTTGGTTAGTATTCTAATTCTCATACATATTTAATTTTGGCTATAGGGATGTTTAGGAGCAATAGATGGGACACACATAAGTGTACACGTACCAGAGGCAGACAAACCTAGATACAAAAATCGAAAAGGCGAAATTACAACGAATGTACTTGTTGCTTGCATTCCTGATATGCAATTATGTATTACCAGGTTGGGAAGGATCTTTTGCAGATGGTACTACGTAGTGCAATGCTTCGAGAAAATGGGTTACAAGTTAGTAAAGACAACTATTATCTTGTTGATGTCGGGTACACGAATGGAGAAGGATTCCTCGCACCATTCACAGGTCAAAGATATCATTTGAATACTTGGTTGAATGGTCATCGTCCATAAAAGGCAGAGGAATATTTTAACATGAAGCACTCAGCTGCAAGGAATGTCATAGAATGTTGCTTTGGGGTATTAAAAAAAGATGGGCTATACTTAGAAGGCCATCATTTTATCCCATTCGGACACAAAATAAAATTATCCTTGCTTGTTGCCTTCTACATAACTTTATATGAAAGGAATTGCCACATGATCCACTTGACGATGATGACATTATTGACACAAACAACGAAGAGGAGAATATAGATCTTGGATCACAAGTTGAGCACATAAGCACAATTGGAACATCGAATGAATGGACGACTTTTAGAGAAAATTGGCTAACTCAATCTAGGCATAACTGATTTCGTATTGTTGCATTAAGTACATTGTGATACATTTTATGGAATTTTAGTAATATTATGTTTTCAGTTATGTTGTGTTTGATAGTGACTTGTTATATATTTAGTTATTGTTTCTGTAGTTCTTTATGTATCTTTTTTAATTGTCAAGGTATGGAGTCACAAATTCATGGTGATAGGGGCCCATGAAAAAAACAAAAGGAAGTAGAATGAGATAGAAGACGAGAAACTTGTTGAAGATATGGTTGATATACTCAATACTTTAAATCTGGCAATGGTTTTAAGCCTGGGTTCATTGGTGCGGTGGAAACATGACTTGCAGTCTCACTTCCCAACTTGGGAATAAAAGCAAAACCACATATTGAATCACACATAAAAACTTTGAAGAGCGATTGTCTGTTGTGCATGATATGATGTCATGGAACAACACAAGTGGTTTTGGATGGAATTTTGAAAATAAGATGCTTGAAGCTCCTCAATCTGTTTGGCAAGCATATGCTCAGGTAATATTTTTAATTGAATGATCTAAAACTATTTTTTAAATATTTTTAGCATAATGTATTATTTATTTATTTTTGGATTTTTTTAGATACATAAGAATGCTGCAAAATAGAGAAGTAAAAAGTTTCCTCATTATTGGGACCTATGTCTTGTATTTGGAAAGGATCGTGCTAATTGAAGAGATACCCAAACATCAACGGATGTTATATCTGAGATACATTGTCGACTACATGCAAAGAACTAGAGATGGGTTAGAGGATATAGATGTTGAAGTCCTACATATGCTCATTCTAAAAAAGATTCAAGTGCACAACGAAAGAGAAAAAAAATAGTTAGGATCCTTTGATGAATAGCTTGAAAGATTCGGCAGATATAATTTGTTCAAAGATTGATAATGCAACAAGTACCTTCAATGCGGTTTTTGGGATTGAGAGAGATAGAGAAGACCTACGTAAAAAACTTAATTCTGAGATGAAAAAAGTTGTTGGTTTAATTGTCAGTGCTTGTAACAAGGCAGTTCGTATGCTTTCAAAGAATGATGAGTTGATGGTAATCTTCTTTACCATTGAGGACGAAGACAAATTTGAATGGGTAAAGGACTTGCTTGAAGATGATGTTTGACGTTATTTATATGGGTTTTTATGATATTGCAGTTTTTTAAGTTATGAAAATTATGATAATTTTAGTTTGTTCGTGTTGGTTAGACTTTGATATGTTTTTATGAGATAGAGTTTTTTTATTATAAATAAAAGTTCTTATTTATATAAACCAAGGTTGTAAAAATCGCTCGACGTTAGCTAGTAGGTGGACTGGGGTTAAGGGATTAATCAGTTAGGCGGAGATTAATCGGGCGATTAATCGGGGACCATTAATTTCTAATTTATTAGATTTTAAAAAATTAAATTGGACTAATATCATATAAAAGTTCATAGATACCACTAATATCATAACAAAATAGGTTAATATGATAAATACAACACTAATCATATCTCAAATAGTTTCTATTGAGATATATCTTCTTCTAAGTGTTAAAATTTTATCGGGTTCTACTGTTTGAGTCATTTTGTATGTATGGATTAATCGTTAGGTGCTCTCTAATCGGCCGAGTAGCGCCTAGGGATTAATCGGGACCTATTCGGGATTTTTACAACATTGATATAAACCATTTACAATAGAAACTATAATTTCCAAATAAATAATGTTGAATTTTATTGAATTCTATGAATTTTGTGTTGTAAGAGTATTTTTGTCATTGTAAATTATTTTTATTCTATTAATTTCTCTTTTTTTTGTACATACAAAACAACATGGATGAATGAGTTATTCCATGCCATCAAGTAACCAAACATAACAATGGAAGGGTAATGAACCATTCCATTACCGCATCCATTTCATTACTTAGTCAATTCCATTTCATTGTCATCTCATTCCACCCAACCAAACACACACTTAAATTCAAATTTCTTAATTTTCATAACTTGTAGATGAAACCTTAAATTGATGAATTTAAATGTTATTTGAATACATTCAAATAACAAAGATTGATGATATTGGTAAAACGAAGGATGAAACCTATGTGTAACTTTTTTTAGTTATTTTTGGTTGCTTTGTGGTAATATATCGAAGGCGTTAATGGTTTGATGTACTTTTGTGTGAACTTTTAATTCAAGTGAAAACAGTGTGAGATGATGAACCTCCTATCTATGGGACACTCATGACTCATGATGCGCCTCCCAATTTTACAGGGAAAATGACTCTTGAGGGTAATTAACTTTTGCGTTTGTACTCATTTGGTCCCTTTTTTTGTATTCAATATATCATTGAACTTGTTGTTAGTGTTTACCATAGCCCTTTTGACTGGCTTTTGACCTGTGATAGCCGGTCAAAGGGTTATGGTGAACACAAACAACAAGTTCGATGGTATATTGAGTACAAAAAAAGGAAAGGGACCAAATGAGAACAAACGCAACAGTTGGTTACCCTCCTGATTCATTTTCCCTTTACTCATTTACAACAAATCCCACATCGTCTCCTACTGATATTAATGACTTTATGAGATTCATTCTTGCTTCTCTTCAAAACATAACTCACGAAAGGACATTATTCATGCATGTACAACTTTGTAATGCACTTGAATATTTATTAGGGGAATCTTGACTAAGTAGGCGCATTTCATGACTACATTTACATTTGCAATCAAATGATTTATCGTATCATGGATTCTAGACAAGTCTACAAATGAGTGGAATCACAAGTGCTGTGATTTTTTAGTTTACTTAGCTTTAAGATCGAACTCATGGGATAAGATACAACATCAATATGTACAATATCATGCTGCTTTTGTAGACACATCACCATAATATTGTACATATTGATGTTGTATCTTATCCCATGAGTTCGATCTTAAAGCTAAGTAAACTAAAAAATCATAGCACTTGTGATTCCACTCGTTTGTAGACTTGTCTAGAATCCATGATACGATAAATCATTTGATTGGAAATGTAAATGTAGTCATGAAATGCGCCTGCTTAGTCAAGATTCCCCTAATAAATATTCAAGTGCATTACAAAGTTGTACATGCATGAATAATGTCCTTTCGTAGGTTATGTTTTGAAGAGAAGCAAGAATGAATCTCATAAATTCATTAATATCAGTAGGAGATGATGTGGGATTTGTTGTAAATGAGTAAAGGGAAAATAAATCAGGAGGGTAACCAACTGTTGCGTTTGTTCTCATTTGGTCCCTTACCTTTTTTTTGTACTCAATATACCATCGAACTTGTTGTTTGTGTTCACCATAACCCTTTGACCGGCTATCACAGGTCAAAATCCGGTCAAAAAGGCTATGGTAAACACCAACAACAAGTTCGATGGTATATTGAATACAAAAAAAAGGGACCAAATGAATACAAACGTAAAAGTTAATTACCCTCAAGAGTCATTTTCCCCAATTTTACATATGTTTGTTGACTTTATTTATTATCATCATCAACGATCTCAAACTTAATGTTCAAAAAATATTAAAAGGAAGAGAATCATTTCATTGATCCAAATCGAAAAATAATCTAACACACTTAGATTTCTCTTTATACCATTAAATCTTCACTTCAATGATTATATAATCCCAATAAAATGTTCACATAATATTAAAAGTAAAAGAATCATGCAACAACCCAAATCCAGAAACAACCAACACAGTTTGGTTAGATATCTCTTATACCGAAATCCATTAAAATGTTCACAAAATATATTAAAAAAAATCGGGTATTCGGGTATAACCAATTTTTTTATGTCTACCCAATACCCAACCTATTTAAATACCGGGTTACCCGATTATCCAAAATTTTGAACTCGATACCCGATTTATCCGATCCGATCTACCCGAATTCAAAACGGACCGGATCAAGTAATCAGGTATCAGGTATTTTCAACGGGCATACATTAGAGCATTTAAAATCAAGCATCAATGGAAAAGGGTATCAGTGGTGGTGTAGAAGTTATGATGGTCGCCTTTATCGACGGAAAAACATTGGCAAATCCTTGAAGCCATTTAGTTTGCGGTCGTTTAAGAAAATCTCAACATGGAACCCCTAACCCATTGTGTACTACCCGTCTTCTTCATGTTGACTGCTTTCATTGGGGAAGTGATTTCCAGCTAGAGAGTGGACCGACAGGGAATGTTTGAAAAAAGTTATTATAATATTACTTATCAGCTAACAATCTTATAAAAATGACTTATTAACGCTTTTGTCAGTTATTTTTATTGAATAACTTTTTTAATTTATAGCGAAAACTTTAATAAGTTGTTTTTGTCGTACACCCAAAATAGGATGGCCTATCATAGGGGTTGGGTTGTTAGATGGTATGATGGGACCTATATATTTTAATTAAATAACTTTCTGGTAGGTGTGGGCAACACGTTATTACATGTTACCACACCAAAAATTTGCCACATCATCATCCTACTCATAATGGATGTTATAACACCAAAGGTGGAAATAGGTAACATCTAATAACATGTAATAACACCATTTATTTTTTATTTTTTATTTTTTAATTTTATTTTGATGTTTGCAATTCCCATTTTTTTATTTTGTTTTATTTTTTTAATTTATATCATAATAATTTTTTAAAAAACACATAAATTAAATAACACATAATTAAAATAAATACTAATTAAAAACTACATTCCATAGAAATAAAAAAAACATAACCCACATTCCATCAAAAAAAAACATAGACCGAAAAAAAAGAAAAAAATTACGAAAAAAAAAACGAAAACTAATATTCGTCTAAATATTTTTGCTCAATATTCGCCTTCATTTTTCGTAGTGTCTCCAACCGTCTCGGTGGCAAATTATCTTCGCTAGTTTGAAGAATTGCCATATCTTTCGCGATACGATCGTTCTCGGCTTCACGGCGCAAAAACTCAAAATGTTCCCGTTGCAAATCATATCTTTTAAGCGCGATTTCGTTGTGCTCGTCAATTTTTTTTTTCATCTCGCCTTGCTCTCGTCGTCTACTTTCGGCATCATCCGCGTGCCGTTGAGCACGCCTCTCTTTGTCGCGGCCTATTGGTCGTCGAGGCGGAGACATCTCTTCAACGTCGTTCAAGTCGTCCGGTATCTCATCCGTGTCCGTATTAAGATCGATGTTCGTGTGTGTGTCTGAAACATCGACCGAGCCCGAGCTGCGCGACCTCTTCGATTGTTGTTCCGTAAATGTGTCCGTTTTATTCCACTTTGGGTCTTCCTTCACAATCTCCCAAATTTTTTCGTGCTAAAAAACGTGAGTAGTTTCCATGTGATATTGCTCCCTCGCCGCTTTAAAAACGTCAAAATCAGTTGTTCCACTTTGCTTGTGCGAAGAAAGTTTGTTGTAGATGGCGTTAAACTTGATGCACTTCTTGCTAATTTGTGTCCACTTGCTACTCAACATGTCGTGGTTGTGGTAGTTTTCATCTTTATTCAAAAGGGCACGAAATTTTCCGATAACAGCTTCCCAAAAAGCAACTCTTCGCATGTCGTTCCCTTGCGTTGGATTTTTTGATGTCCCGCACCAAGCCATCGCCAACGCGTATTCCTCGTCCGCGGTCCACCATGTTGGAGGTTCGTCTTCCGATTGCTCCACCGCAACCGCTTTCCCTTTCTTTCGTCCTTTTCCTTTTTGAGTTGCCTTTTTCCCGCTCCCCTCGCTTGCGTCTTGGGTACAGTTTCTTGGGTGGGTTGTGGTTGTCTGACATTTTGTTGCATTATGGTAAATTGGTTGAAAATGTTTTGTGGAAGGTTTGTAGTGAAATGCGGTGGGGGTGAGACGGAATTGAAGAATTTGCCTTGTGTGTTGAGAATGTTAGCATACATTTCGTATTGTGCGAAACCAAGAGGATGTGTGTTTTTGTTTGGAGGATGAGTATTGGGGTTTTGAATATTAGTTAGGAAAACAATTTCTTATTGAAGCTTTGGGAGTAAAAATTTGGGATGAATATGTATATACTAGGCGAATGCCCGCGCGTTGCGCAGAAACACCTATATAGTTGAAATCTTTACAAATATATGTTTTTTTAATATAACAATAACGTTGTACTAAATTGATATAATATATTTATTATTTGAAATTATATGATAACATATACATTTTTTATAACTTCATAATCTCAATCGTTTGAATGATTTCTACCTGCGAGTTACACATGAATAAAATTAAATTTATAATATATGGTTTAATGTTATTTAGATTTGTGGCTATTGTTATTTAATTTTTTAAAATTTATTTGTTTAATATTTTAATTTCTATCATTATAATTATTTAAAACACCAAACATTATTTTTTGATTTTATTGGTAACAATATAATCATTTATATAGATTTATTTTTAACTATTTTTATTGTAAGTTATTTTAAGGTACTTATTTGGAAACTTTTAACGATTATAAAATATCTTTAAGAAATATTTTAGTTTAATTGATATTAGAATTTCGTTTTTGCATTTATCACTATAATTTTTTAACTATTTATAAAATATTCTTTAGCTTTTTAAGTGGAACTGAAATTGTATTTAAGTTGATATTGTAATGTTATATTTAAGTTAACAATTTAAGTATTTTGTCCAAACTGTTCAAAAGTTGTAGCTTTAAACTGATAATAATTTATATATAACAACATATTAAATCTAAGAAATTAAGTATAATATGTTAAAAGTTAAAGACATAACTTTATAAGTAGAAGTATATTATATTATTTCAAAATTGAAATTTAGTTTATTTATGATTACACTTTAGATTTGATATTTATTTGACCTTACTAACCAACTTATAATCATTATTGGAAAGACACTACAATTTATCACTTTTAACTATTTACATAATATTTTTTGGGTTGTTTAAGTTAAACTAAAATTTATATTTTTGTTGATCCTGTAATATTATATTTAAATTAATAATTTAAGTATTTTATACAAATTGTTCCAAAATTGTATCTTTAAAATGGTAATGGTTTAAATCCAACAATATATTAAAACTAATAAATAATATAGAGTATTTTAAAAGTTAAAAAACATAACTTTATAAGTAGTAGTAAAGATATTATCTCTAAATATTATTAAAAGAGAAACCTTATGACATCATCTTAAATAATCTGGACCCTTGATTGTATTTCAATCTTATTTTTTCCACCCTTAGATCAAATTGTTGACATCATCTTCCCTATATGGAATATATTTAATCCAATAAATGATTTCTAATCATCAAACAATAACTTACATTCGTTGAAATAGAATGTATTTAATTTCAATAAAAGCTTTTCATATTTTAAATCTTCAGTTTCCGGTCATGAAGATTTTAATATGGTCAATTTAAAATCATATTACTAACAAAATCATTTCAATCAAGGCATTAATATCAACAATTAATATAAATCTGTTTATATTAGTAAGTCATTAATATAAAATCTACTTTTATTAGGAAATCATTAATACCGAAAAATCATATTCAAAATATCACATACATAAACAATTTATCCTTGAATCTGCGACTCACACTTATTTTCAATCGTTTCTTTTCTTCAAGCCTTCTCCTACAACATCATTATTATTGTTTATAATTTACATCATCATTCTCTGCTTCAAACATTCGCTCTTGTGCATTAGAAGGTCAGTACGTTCTTTTTCTTTTCATATTTTTTTGATTAGTTTTTTGTTCCTATATCAAATATATGTATTCATATATTTCGATTTTCTTTGTCACAAATTACATGAAATCAGTTAACTACTTTTCTGAAACTTTTCAAATAAACAGGAAAAGATATTACGTATCTTTAACAAAACATAAATTAACTATCTTGGGAACTGACATTAATTACCAAAATGTTATTTTTATATATTAGAGATGATTATGATTTTTTTTTAATTTTTATGTCATAAGAATCCGGTTAATTTTGGCATGATTTTAAAATATCATTGAAATTATTATCTTTTTGTATATCATATCAACCTACTATTTTATTTTTATATAGTAACAATAAAATTTATAAATTTACACAACAAATATACATATTCAAATTTTGTAATATTACTAGATTATAGTCCGCGTTAAACGCGGGAAACACATAAAAAAACATATAATCGTTTATAGATATTTTATAATGATTATAAAAAAATATATGGTTATTGGTATTATTGAAATGTGTAGAAAATACATTGAAAACGATAAATATATATAATCATTGAAAGATCTCTTTGTAGACATCATTTTTTGTTTTATTAGTTGAACGACTTTCCTCGTCTCATATAGTTATGATATTTATATATTTATAAGCATTTTAATTAGACGTTCCTTGCATGATAATGTTACCTAATTTAAACATATATTGATAACCAATATACTGTTTTTTCTATTGCATTAAATATTGACATGTATTTCATTTATTCAAATAAAGTTATGCAATATAATTTATAAAATGTTAAATGTTATATACATTTAATTTTAGTATATCATCAATGAAGATTCTTTTCTAAATCATGATTGGTTTATTTTAAATTGATTATAAATATAAATGTTAGCTTTTATGTTTGTTCTTATTTATTTGGTGTTCGCAAAAACTTTGCATTAGTTTTTGTGCAACTTTGAATAATTTTAGTATATCATCAATGTAATTTGATATATCTTTCAATTATATCAAAATATCAAATAATGACATTTCATTACTATTGTGATAACTTAGTTTATATATTGTATTTTCAATAATCTTAACCGTCTTATTTTTTCTAATAACCGTAACGCTTTTAGTAAATGTACTTTTTACAAATCTCCTAATATCTTATAATATTTGTCTTACTTTATAATTTTTCATAACTATGTTATTTTTAAGATTGACTGTTTTAATAGTGTTTTTTTTTCAGTCTATTCAATTTTATATTTCATTGTACAACATCATCGTTTGTATTTATTCTGAAATTTCACTTTAAAAATGTGTAATGTTTACACCTTGATATTAATTTTTTTAATAAACTCATGTAATAATTATGGAATATATATCTCATTTTAATTAACATTCACTTCCTTTATTATATCAAATTCCTCATTAAACGGATATACTTTTAGAAAAAAATAATTATAATAGGGCAACATTATTTAAGACGTAAATATTTGATATACTTTTGGAGAAAAAAAATCAGGATCATTATAAAAATTTTATATAAAGAAAATAAAAATTTTAATTTGTTGAAATTATGGATGAAATTACTGACGAAAATTTATTTTGGAGGGAGTTGTATTTTGTAAGGTATAATAATATTACAAAATTTGAAATATCTATATTTGTTGTGTAAATTAATAAATTTCATTGTTACTATACAAAGATAAAAAAGTAGGTTGATATGATATACAAAAACATAATAATTTCAATGATATTTTAAATCATGCCAAAATTAACCGGATTCTTATGACATAAAAATTAAAAAAAAAATCATAATCATCTCTAATATATAAAAGTAACATTTTCGTAATTAATGTCAGTTCCTAAGATAGTTAATTTTTGTTTTGTTAAAGGTACCTAATATCTTTTCATGTTTATTTGAAAAGTTTCAGAAAAGTAGTTAACTGATTTCATGTAATTTGTGACAAAGAAAATCGAAATATATGAATACATACATTTGATATAGGAACAAAAAATAATCGAAAAAAATATAAAAAACGAAAGAATGTACCGACCTTCTAGCATACAAGAGCGAATGTTTATAGCAGAGAATGATGATGGAAGTTATAAGCAATATTAACGATGTTGTAGGAGAATGTTTGAAGAAAAGAAACGATTGAAAATAAATGTGAGTCGCGGATTCAATGATGACTTGTATATGTATGTAATAATTTGAATATGATTTTTCGATATTAATGATTTCCTAATAAAAAAAGATTTTATATTAATGGTTTACTAATATAAACGGATTTATATTAATGGTTGATATTAAGGCCTTGATTGAAATGATTTGTTAGTAATATATTTTTAAAATTGACCATATTAAAATCTTCATAACTGAGAATTCAAGATGTAAAATATGGAAAGCTTTTATTGGAATTAAATACATTCCATTTCAACGAATGTAAGTTATTGATTCATGATTGGAAAGCATTTATTGGAATTAAATACATTCCAAATGGGGAAGATGATGTCAGCAATTTGATCTAAGGGTGGAAAAAATAAGATTAAAATACAATCAATGGTCCAGATTATTTAAGATGATGTCATAAGGTTTCTCTTTTAGTAATATTTAAGATTATACCTTATAAAATATAACACCTTCCAAAATAATTTTCGCCAGTAATTTATCCATAATTTCAACAAATTAAAATTTTTATTTTCTTTATATAAATTTTTTTAATGATCCTGATTTGTTTCCTCCAAAAGTATATCAAGCATTTACGTCTTAGATAATGCTACCCCATTATAATTATTACTTTCCAAAAATATATCCGTATAATGAGGAATTTGATATAATGAAAGAAGTAAATGTTAATTAAAATGAGATATATATTCCATAATTATTACACGGGTTTATTAAAAAAATTAATATCAAGGTGTAAACATTAAGCATTTTCAAAGTGAAATTTCAGAATACATACAAACGATGATGTTGTACAATGAAATATAAAATTGAATAGAGTGAAAAAAAAACTATTAAGGCGGTCAATCTTGAAAATAACATAGTTATGAAAAATTATAAAGTAAGATAAAAATTATAACATATTAGGATATTTGTAGAAAGTACAATTAGTAAAAGCATTACGGTTATTAGAAAAAAAAATAGGACCGTTAAGATTATTAAAAATACAATATATAAACTAAATTATCACAATAGTAATGAAATGTCATTATTTGATATTTTATATAATTGAAAGATATACCAAATTACATTGATGATATACTAAAATTATTCAAAGTTGCGCCAAAACTAATACAAAGTTCTTGCGGACACCAAATAAATATGAACAAACATAAAAACTAGCATTTATATTGATAATCAATTTAAAATAAACCAATCATGAATTAGGAAAAAATCTCCATTGATGATATACTAAAATTAAATCCATATAATATTTACCATTCTATAACTTATATTACATAACTTTATTTGAATAAATGAAATAGTTGTCAATATTTAATGAAGTGGAAAAAACGGTATATTGGTTGTTAATATATGTTTAAATTAGGTAACCTTATGGAAGAAACGTCTAATTAAAATGCTTATAATTATATAACAATATCATAATTATATGAGACAAGGAAAGTCCTTCAACTAATAAAACAAAAAATGTTGTCTACAAAGAGGTCCTTCAATGATATACATATTTATTGTTTTCAATGTATTTTATACAAATTTCAATAATACTAATAACCATATATATATATATTTTAAAATCATTATGCAATATCTGTAGACGATTATATGTTTTTTATACGTTTCCCGCGTTTAACGCAGTCTATAATCTACTTTTAATATTAAAATTTAATTTATATATAATTACACATTAGGTTTAATATTTATTTAACCTAATTAACCAAATTATAATTATTATTAGAAAGAAATTGAAAAGTCATGAGAGTTTCAAATGAATGTGGTGAAAGGAAAAAAAGATGAGAGTTTCAAATGAATGTGTTGAAAGGAAAAATACTTCCTTTATAAGTATATAATCATAATGATATAGTGGAAAGATGGAAAAAATCGGAAGTTTTTTTTTTTTTTTTTTTTAACGGTCAAAAAATCAAAATGTTACCGTTGGAAACAAATTCGCTTCATATTTCACCCGTTGTTGAGCGTTACCGGTACCGGGGTAACGGGCTTTAACGTAACGCCGGATAACGTGACCCTGGTGCGGTGTGCGAGCCGTTACCACGGCGTTTTCTTTGATCCACGTCGGACTCGTCCTCGACGACGTTGCCCGTACCGAGTCGTCTAACACATAATTAATTAAAATACAAATATATATCGGTGTTATCGTCTTTTTTATGTCTGTAAGCACGAAACCACAACAAAATCATACCAAATGATGGTCCGACTACAATTAAACAATTAGACCACACACTATCAGTATCTAATTTACTCATTAAACAATTAGACCTCACACGATCAGTATGTACTATGTAATTTACTCATTAAACAATTACACCACACACGATCAGCATGTAATCAAACAAGTAGACAAACTTACTACCATATAAACTTAATTCAAGCTTTTATTCATCCACACAAGTCTAACTACAACTGTTGAACAGTGTATGTATATACCAATTATGGTTCTTTCTCCAACTGAGAAGTAGCAGCAGCAAGATCTTCATCAAATTCGATATCCCAATTTCCATCCCACCGGATAAAGAACTCAGTATCCTCCAAATATTTAACCCGATGAACATCTCCGGCAGGAGTAAACAAGTAATCTCCGACACCCAGTTCATGCCTCTCACTTTTAGTCAAATTCCAAACGATCTTTCTTCCTTTCATCACCACCAAATCATGACCATGAGTATGATGATGACCCGGTTCAATGCTCCCAGCCGTGAATCTAACTATAGCGGATGTGGGTGTTTCTCTAACGATCTTCATAGATCCACCCGGCATGATTTCAATCGGAGAGAACTCACGCCCGGCGGCTAAGTTACAGATGGAGCAAGAGATTACGGAAATCGGCGGAGTAGTTCCGATTTTAGACATTTCATTGAGTGAAGTATCGAGAAACGTTTGGATATTTTCAGGCCAGGGTTCGGATTTCGAAGCAGGGCAAGGGGATAAGAAAGGGCTGTTGAGAAACGTATCAAGGGTTTCGATGGCGGAGTCGAGAGACGTGGACATGCCGGAAAAGGCGATGACGTTGCAGTTGCTGATTGACCGGGCGTTGGCGGCGTCAGCGGGAGTGAGGCAGGTGGCGGCGTAGACACCGGGAAACTTGTTGGCGAAGATTGCTACACCGACGCCGGTACCGCAGGCGACGAGACCGCGGGTTTCGGTATCTGGGGAATTTGTAGCGGAGCTGACTATGCGGCCGACTTTTTCTCCTACGGAGTAGTAGTTGTCGGTGCCGAGGTCGTCGACTTCGATGGCGAGGGACTGGAGGTGGGAGACGAGGGCATCCTTCAGGGCGGAACCAAAAGGGTCTGCTCCGGCGACTATTTTGAGACGGCGGTGAGAGTTTTGTGACATCGTAAGAGGCGGTTTGTGTACAGCAGTGGAGACTGGAGAGTGGATAGTTGTGTGCACTGTGAATAACGATTACTTGATGACTGACGAGTGATCGATACCACCTGGCTTTTAAATGTGTTAATAACGTAAAAGTTTCAAAATAATTATAAGTTTTCAAGAAATTATCCTTGATGTATAAAAACAAATAAGGGTTTTTTGATTTATTGTTAAATTGAGTTAATAATACGAGAAATAAATCTTATTAGCTACATGTAAACCTCAAATAACATAAGTACATTATTAGATACATATGTATATAAAATTAACTAGGTTATAACTCGTGGAAACCACGGTTGCAAAAATAATTAGATTTTTATAGTAAAAACTCATAATTATTAATGAATTTTTTTAAATAAATTATTAATTAAGACGTTTATGTTTTTTTATTTTTGTAAACTTATAATTTTTTATTCAAATAAATATGTGAAATTATTTTTCAAGATATATGAGATAGTTTTTATTTGTGAATTAATGAAAAAAAATAGCGATATTGTATAATGAAATGTTAAATTGATTATAAAAATTAAACAACTACAATAAGTGAAGTAAATTAAAATCGGTATATAGCAAATTAGAGAAAATTAAGCTATTGAAATAAACGTATATGAATAACAAAATCAAATTATTAATCATATATTTGCAATTACCTTTTTATGTAACATTGGATAACAAAGCATCTTAATTTAAGTATCATTTCTTGCATTTAGCTAAACTATGGTCTAAACTCCATAAATATCACTGTATTTTTATTTGTATGTCTAATATAACATCTTACTTTGAGTTTTATTTACTTTTTTAATTTAATTTAATTATTTTTTTAAGCATTCAACTTTGAAAGTACAATGTTATAACTATGTATGTAATTGAAGTACATTGTCATTTCATGCAAAAAAACGTACAGGTGATTGTAGTATGCAAATTGGTCTTAATTATGTAAATTGTCTCAAATTCAATAAGTAAAATACATAAAAATCAAAACCAAATTAAGTATGATAATTGATGATTACTAATATAATCAATTTAATAATAGTAAAACATAAAATAAATATGTGCCACTACCGACACCATTAAACTCGTTCCACCTTTCTTGAGTCTTGTCATTAATGATGCAAAACAAAAGAATTGCGAAGATCTAATGAGTAAAAACTACAATTACATGCAAAAAGGTCATAAATAATTGAGGTTTCATCTTTTATTCTAAACAAATCACTTGTTATACAAACTTAATATTTTTTTTATTTTTATTTTACTTTAAGTTAGAAGCATAAAAATTATAAAAAGTTATGTACCGCAAGCACCATTTTGCGTCAGTTCCTGGAATGGTCCAATTAAAGTAAAATAAAGAACATCAAGAACCAACACACGACCGGTCGTCTAGAATTGGTGGTGTGCCATCATCGAAGTGGTTACCCCTACCTAAATTAACTTTGATCTTCATAAACAAAAAGTACCCTCTCTAATGAAGCTTTTAAGGAATGGTATTTCTCAACACTAAGAACAAATATAATGTTGTAACAAATACTTTAAACATAACAAATAGACTTCATTAGGTAGTATTTGCCGCATTTTGTCTGTGACTTCATTTGACAGGAGGATTTCTTTCACACATGCCTTCTCTTGATACATGATCATAAATTGTTCTTTAAATTTGATTTTTAAAATATTATGATGCTGGAGCTGAAATTACCTCAAGTGTCATCCAGTAGGGACTTCATTTTAAAGAAAGATATCCACATCCAGTTAGAGATTCTCCATATACTATATTTTAATAGCTATGTAATTCCTGTGATTTTGACATGGTATACTGAATTGAAATCTTATGCAAACCTTTTTTTACCAGCTCGTTAGCATCTAAGGGAACTTTAACCTTTTGGGCTCAACATACCAAAAGGGTTCATTTACTTCGCTAGTAAGATCATAGTTCACTCAACATAGTAATGAGAAAGATCACAGTGCGATTCACACAACCATTTAATAACTTACTTTAAGCTTAATCTTCTGATAGAAATTAATTTCACAATTCATTGAACATAGCAATAAGAAAGTAGAGATGTAAGACATTGAAAATACAAATCATCTGTTAGAAATTAAGCACGATCTAAGAATAGGAAGTTGCCTGAATTTTTATGCTAAAAGCTTTCTTTGAGACATTTCATCGAACACCTGATATGCATACTTTTGGTTAGAGGTCTAAAAATTCACTAAATGTTTATAGTAAAAACTACATACAAAATCAACAAAAGATATTGCATAAATCATAGCCAAAAACTAAAGCTTACACATCCTCTTGAAGAATGCCCTCACGTAATTGATTTATGTACGTCTTGAATCTTTTCCTGATGGTCATAGGTAACCAAGCAGGTAAAAATCTCATTCTCATCAATATTCATTGTAATCTAATATATATTCTGTTTATGGAATAAAATCGTAGCGAGGAGAAATAGAAATTTCAATTTTGAATTTCACAAAGCATAAAACTGTGCGCAAGAAATACGCCTGCAGTTAAGAGATACAATAAGCGTAACATTTAGGAGAGGGTCTAGGAAATGACATGTGGCAAATAGCATAGAAAAGGGATACAGGATCTTGAATTTTTCAATCTTCAATTCAAAGGATACTGACGAAATGTGTATATGGGCGGGAAATTTTTTTGTGAATTGGTTCTTATAATGCCACGTGGCATAGTCCTAGTTTAAGAGTTTGACAAGTAGATTTTAGGAGAGGTTTTTATTAGGAGTAGAGATAAATATATATTTAAAAATTAAGATAAAAATAGTTAAGTATTTAAAATTATGATTATATACTATATGAGTTTTCTTTTAATTTATTTATTTATTTATTTATCATCTTATCCATATAAAATGATAACAAATGTCATATTTTAATAAAATTAATTACTACCTCCGTTCTAAATTAATTGTCCACATTTGACTTTTCAAGTCTTTATTCTTTAACTTTGACCTTAAATATTTTTTTTGATAGATAATATTTGATGCAAAATATATGAATGTATTGTATTTTAAATGTCTTTTCAATGTTATAAATTTCATCAAGTAATATTTAACACAAATAAAAATATTTAAGGTCAAAGTTGACGAAAAAAAACTTCAAAACTCAAAAGTGGACAATTAATTTGGGACGGAGAGAATATATTTTAGGATAATTATCATATATTATGATAGTGATCGTGAGTTGAAAGATAATCAGTGTTTCCCATTATATTTAGGAAAATTGGATGGAATGAGTGTTGTATGTGGACGTGTTTTTAGAGAAAGGGGAAAAGCAAATGGTTACGCATTATTTTAAAGGGTTAAAACTTAAAAGCAAAGTTCTAAAAAGCTCGTCATAGCTCCGCCACGACGCGTCATGACTCCAAGCCACAACCAAGTTTTACCTAAATGTAACATTAACTCATATATGTGTATAAAAATGAATAATAGTTTAAAATACATTTACAAATATTCATTATATACAAAATTGTCGCCTTAAGTCATGCCTTACAAACAATGTGGCTCACCAAGACTTGGAAAAACTTGAGGCTAGGCATTGACGCCAAGTCACGCATTACATTATTTAGAACATTGGTTAAAAGCCACAACATTTCGGTTTTAATTCGTTCCAAATCTTTTTTACCTATTTACCATTAACTATACGTATATGTTTCAATTAACGAGGCTTTGCCGGTCACCAATAGTTTCAATTAAACCATCAACTGCTGTGTTGTTGGTAACCATATTGCTCTAAGTGCTCGTACTCTTGGGAACTATCAAACGAACGTATAAAAACATCATTTTGCAAAATGGTGTGTATAGTCATCGGCAAGGCTGGAGGGAGCGGTGTCATCGAAACCGCACTCCCTTCATTGCCACATAAGCGTCACATCATTTTTTACCACAAAAGTGTGGTTCCTTGCCACACCCAATGAGTGGTGCCACACTTTATTTAAAAATATTAATGTATATAAAAATTTTAATTTTCTCCCCACCCAATCACAAAACAGTCAAATTCTCCCAACCCAATCATAAAACGCGGCCATTTTTTACCACACCGCGGTCTAAACCGCACCCACGGGGGGTGTTCGCTGCTTAGGTGGCAAAACCGCACTCCCACTACCACACTACTCCCCCAAGTCTAAGAAGAGGGTTTCTTCCTCTTTAGCTCAAAACTTTTTGTTGCATGCAAGAAAATATCCATTGAAGGCTTTGAAGATTTACCGAAGTGTAAATCGCAAGGTAATGAATGTATTCTTAATTTCTTATAGTTATTTACATCTTTAATTTAAGACAAAATGCAAAAATGGTCTGTGTGTTATGTTGAAAATTGTCATTTGGTCCAAAAAGGTTTGGACTAGCACCACGGTTCATCCGACCGAACAGTTCATCCTAGAGAGCGTCGATTTTGTTTGTGAAAAAGAAGGACGGTACTCATCGAATGTGCATAGATTATCAGAACAAATTGACTGCGAAGAACCAATATCCACTTCCGAGGATTGATGACTTCTTCGATTAACTACAAGGTGCATCTTGGTACTCCAAGATTGATTTGAGGTTGAGATACAACTGGATGAGAGTTAGAGAGGAGGATGTAGAGAAGATATATTTTTAAACTCAATATGGTCACTATGAGTTCGTGGTGATGCCATTTGGGCACACCAATGCACCTACAACATTCACGGATTTGATGAATCAGGATGCAATCCGATGCTCGATTGGTCAGTCATTGTGTTCATTGATTATATTTTAGTCTACTCCAAGACCAGAGAAAAACATGAAGAGCACATGCGATAGTTACTTGGAGTGTTGAGGAAGGAGAGGTTGTATGCCAAATTATCCAAGTGTGAGTTTAGGTTGCGAGAGGTCCAGTTCTTGGGGCATCTCGTCAATAAAAAACGAGATTTTGTTCGATCTGACCAAGATCGAGTGTAACAACCCAAAATTTCAGGGTAAAATTATCATTTTTAATATAACTAAAACACTATTGTAAATTTGTTCACACATTGAAAAGCATTTCAAATAAAACATTTATCAGAGTTCATTCTTAGAAATCACATATTGCGGAAAACAGGGGTGTATGCGTTGCGATCGTCCCGAGCTCTTTTATTTGAAAACTGAAGGTACCTGAAACCAATACTAAAAATCGTAAGCACGAAGCATAGTGAGTTCCCCAAATAACACATACCATACATATCAACTGATCTTTACATGTCATACATAACCGTGATCCATACATATCATTCATATATCATAATCAATAAAGGTGGTATGTGCCGCACATAGTCTTACCATTATGCCACGTGCTGCCTCGTGGTATTTCTTGCCAAGCCAAGGGTCACCCCTGGGTCTTACAGACAAGTGCCAAGAGCCACCTCCTGGTCTTACATGCAAGCATCACAAAGACAACTAACATACAAACTATATTACTTAACTAATTACTTGCCAGAGTTCTGACTTTGGTCTTGCATACAGTGTGCCAGGAGTGGCCTCCTGGTCTTTCATACATAATGCCAAGGGCTAATCCTCTGGGTCTTCCTACTATACATAAAACAAATTGGCCAACATTGGTGCCTTCGACCCATACAAACACTGAGGAGACTCACCTCAAATGCTGAAGCTCACTGCACGAAATCCTTAGCCGCTGCCCTGACAATTCCTCGAGCTATCAATACCAAAATATCACCTAATTAGCAAATGGGTCCCAAACCATGATCCATAATCCATACTTGGGGGTAAAATGACCATTTTACCCCTGGTCCAACTAGATTCATAACTAAGGCCCAAATCCACACACAAATGCCCAATTACTAGTTATCCTTCCCAAGCCCACCAGTGGCTCACTAATGGCCTAATTTTCCAAATTGGGCCCAAATCCTCAAATGGGCCTTCCCCTTAAGCCTAAACATATTATTAGCCCAAATATTTGATTTATAATGGCCCACTAAGGCCCAAAGTAAAAAAGTCCAAGGAATGGCCCAAACCAAAGCCCGCATGTGTGAAGCCCACTCTGACTGAGTACGCAGGACGTAATCAGCTGTACGTAGTGTGTACTGGGTTCGTGACTTGTACGATGTGCGTACCAGTTTGTACGCCCAACATACTCTTTTGTTAACCTTTTTGCTGTTAAGCACTTAATGCTTCAAACAAATGGTCCATATCACAGATCTGAGTCTTACTTATCGCTTAAGCCCATAAAGTCACCGACTTGGTGATTTTTCATGCCCCAAATAAGCCCAAACTCCAAAAATGGCATTCTAATTCCATGAAAATTGCCTTATCTCATGCATGAACACATTAAGACCTTCAAGACGACAACTTTCTATCTTAGGGACTCAAATAACACCAAGGGTGGCAACCCTAAACCTAGGAAACGAATTTGAACCACAAAGCTTCATCCTTGGGACCAAAAAGGTCCAAAAACCCAACACAAAAGAACTAAGGAAATAACCACCAAGTTTAAGACTTTATACCTCAAATGAGAGTCAAATACTGATGAGATTCTGGATCTAAAAGCTCTATCTTCTTCAATGAATCTTCAAGAGTGAACACCTTCTTCAAAAGCACCAAAATACTCTTCTAATGACCTTCTAAGCTCCAAGAACACACAAGGAGGGATTAGGGTTTCGTGAAAGATGTCTAAGGGTGAGAGGGAGGTTGATCTATAAGGACATAATGTTCTTTATGTAGTGCTTATCTTCTCGATATCCTTCCTTCCATCCCTCTTCACAATGTCTCTCCTTTTAATAAACTCTATGATCGACACCCAGCCTATGACCATCTTCGTGTGCTTGGTTGCCTATGTTACCCTCATATCAATGCTTCTCATAAACTTGTTGGATTAGTGTCTAAGTCCATAATTATTTTGGTATGTACTTGACCCAATGGTGCATGGTCCTTTTGGGTTGCCTTCACCAAAGCAATTTGATAGGATGAATTATGGAGAGAAAGGATTAAATATGATTTATTAATATATTATGAGAATAATATATTAAAGGAGAAATCATATTGTTTAATTAATATTAGTCAAGAATTAATAAGAATTAAGTTTGTGACTAAAAAAGATTAATTGAACTTAAGGGACTTGAACTGTCAATTGTATGATAGTTGAATATTGAGCTAATGGACTCCATATTAAAGGAGTGGACGAATTCTATGGGAAACCCATTAGAAATTGTCCAAGGCCTTTAAGGAAAGGAGTCCATGGGTTGCTTAGGGCTTAAGCATCCAAATTAGGGTTTCCTTGTTTGATAACTCTAATAGTTTCACTATTTAAAGATCCATAGAGCACCAAAAACGTGGGCAAGTAACTCCTTAGGGTTTTGGACGGTTTTTAGGTGTCTCCTTCTCTTCTCTTCTTCATCCTCTTGCTCTTGGTGTTTGTGAACCATTAGAGGAGTGACATTTGTGACTCTAAGCTTTCTGAAGTCAATACAAGAAGGATTTGAGATTGTTATTGCTACATAACAATCAAGGTATGATCTAAACCCTAATTTATATGTTATATTGATTATCATATACTAGATCTAGGGTTTATAGTCTTGGATGAATTGCATGTACATTAGAGAAACCTAGATCCAAGCATTAGGGTTTGTATGAGCACATATGATGTTCTTATAGCTAAAACCCATCAGTGGTATCAGAGCCTTGATTGGTTTCTATTGTATTGATGCCTTGTATGTTTGTTCAAGTTGCAAAATCGATTTTTGGCTCATCTACCTGATGAACTCGGCGAGTCCCATTGTGGACTCGGTGAGTAGGCCCTTACTCGGCGAGTTCGAGCATCAGAAAGAGGGGATTTCGGGATTTCTTGTTGTTTTACTCATGGATACTTGCCTTATCCGTTTTAGATCATTAAAATCCGATTTTATACATATTTATGAGTATATCCTTGATTAAACAAAAGATAATTACCAAATGATTAGATAATTACTTCCTTATATGATAAAGTTTGATTATTTGTATTAATTGGGTAACTTATTTTGCAAGAAATTGAAATTAGGTCAAATATAGATAATGATGAAATTAATTATTTAATTTATATTATTTGTTATTTGATCCCTGTGTTATGAAAAGTTTCAATTTTCCCCCCTTTAGGTTTTATAGTTTAAATTTGAACTCAAAAGTTTTGTTTTGAAATTTAAATAGTTGAAACCCTAATGTTTTGAAAAAGGTTTCAAAACTTGCCCTCAAGTTTTGGAATTTAAAAGTTGATTAAAAGTTTAATTTAGGAATGTTAAATTCTAAAACCCTAATATTGTTTTGAAAAGTTCAAATCACACCCTTATGATTTTATTAATTAATTAAGGCGTATAATTAAAAGAGATTTAATAAATCCATATAATTTTTGGTTTACATTTAGTTAAATCAAAGGTATAATTTTTAAATTAGACCAACTGGTCTTTTAAAAGTGTATAATACACCCTATACTATATATAACATTAAAAGTCTAACATTATATATATATATATATATATATATATATATATATATATATATATATATATATATATATATATATGTATGAGTAAAAGTCAGTCTTACCGTTAGTAGGCCTCATTCACGAAGCTGGTCTATAAGGGGTGTTTAAGGAAATTGCCTACAAAATGGCGATTGAATGGGTATCCACTCTTACCCACCGCACTCTTGACTAGTGGAGGGTCGTTAGCCGAACGGGTAGGATAGGACAAAACCTTCCATTATAAGTATAATGAAGTACAAAAGTAACTAAATGTTTTACAAATTCCCAATCTTAGTTACTTAGGCAAAAGTGAATTGATGCAATTCCATGAAATTACACTTTGTACCCTTGCGAAGACGTTAGTGGAGTGTGTGTGGTTTACCGGCACACTAAATGGTTCTAAGCAAAGGTAGCAAAGGGTGACTCAATGTTTGTCATAGTTCGGTGGACGTAACATGTGGGGGCACCATGTAGATTTGCATGGTTATTCACACCCACTTTGTGATCCTCGGCATCCCAGTCACAAACTAGAGGGGCATATCGAGATTTAAGCATGCCATTGAAATGTTCAATGAATCTTAAAGGATCTAGGAGTTTTCATAAATTTAAAACTTAAATTTCTTTTTCATTTTTCATGGTGGAAATTAGTGAACCGTCATTCACTTACCTTCAAATATTCTGCAACTAGATTACGACATCCCTTTTCTAGGTTGTAGCGTATTGTGTTGGATCCTAGCCTTAATATCTCATTTGGGTGATTTATTAAGGACTCAATCACTCAACTAACTTGAATTTATTTTCTCCCATTTTGTAGATGTCAAAGTACGACAACTATGGTCTTCCCAAATCCCGTGGAACAAGCTTTCCACATGAAGATGATATTCCATGATTCGATCGAGGAACAAGAAATCATGCTTCACTTCCTCCACCTCCTCCAATTGTTCTCCCTAACCCACAAGATCGAAGAATTGAAAGGTTCAATGTCACTAAAGCCCTATTGGAAATGAAACATGAAAATGGTAAACCCGTGTGTGCTCACGTTCTAGGAATGAAATCACACATCAATAGGTTGATAATGTTGGGTGTGTCATTCCCGGATAAGTTGGTTGTGAACTGGGTTTTGCAGTCACTCCCTGAATCATATAATGAGTTTAAAAGAAAGTATTATATGATGGATCATGACGATAACCTCATTGACCTAACTTACATGCTCATTGCTGCTGAATCAGAAATGATTTGGCAAAGCAATGGAGCATATTTGTTGGGAAAATCAACCAACCATGCTTCCGAGGACGTTCTAGGAGAACCGACCTGCGTTTGCTGCCAAGAGAAAGGGTGTTGGATACAAATCTGCCCTAAGAGCCTGAAGAGTCCAGAAGATGGGAGAGTCAAGGAGTATGGCTGTGCTTCAGGTAAAATCCACTATCTAACTCCATTAAGTTCCTATTCATTGATTCTTAATACATGATGTGATAAGATTGCATTTGAATGCTTTGCAGGATCAGCGAAAAGAGAGGAAGCTTGATGAAAGAGCAAGATGAGTCTAATCACAAAGAAATGGATCTCGATCGCATGGACTTGAAGATTAGATTTTGAGCTTAGAAAGTTATGATAGAATTGTTAGGAATATTTGACTACATAGTTTTCAGTTGATTTTGCATTGTAAGGACAAATGTTTTCCGCTGCTTTTATGAATAAAATAAATTTTTGGTTTGACTCATTTATTTATTTATTTATTTCCTTGCAATGAAATCGTTATGAAAAATTGATGTTTGCATATTTCTACAACGAATGGATGTGATTCTTAATTATGTTGTTTGTGGAAATGTCAAGAATTTACCAAATAGGGAGAGTTTCTCATCACCCAAGTTTTCAATTGGACAGAAACTTGGAATCATGCAACTTGGTTGCACGATGAATGAGAAATTTCATATTTGTAAATTAGACTAATTCGTTGACAAAGTGTCAAGTGAAAGGACTAGGAAATCAAGTACACAAAGTTGTGTGTTGATCAAGTCCACCACAAGAATAATAAAGATATTCGTCATGATTTACTAAAGGTTTAGTAAATATGATTATACTTATAAGATTAAGTGTAATTTTGAATTAATTGAAAGAGTTTAAATCAATAGCAGAACGAATAAGAAGAATCAAGAAGGCAGAAAGATAAAAGTTTCTCTATTCTAAGAAGAAGGGAGAGTACCTTTTATGCTTTATGATATGTCTTAATGATTAAGAACCATATCTCAATTGATCCTCTAAATGATTCTTAGTGCAATTGCATGTCTAAGAAGAGGAATCAAGAATTGAAGAAATGGTTAAATCAGAAAGTCAATCATACTTCGTTCCAAAACAAGTCTTAGAGTTAAGATTGTGACATTGAGTGACAAGTATTAGGAAGGTTTATAACATTCATCAAATGTGGAAAGTTGTGATGTCTTGGATAAGACAAAGACAAACTAGGACCAATTTATGAAGTGTTTTGATAAAAACTACACTAAATCTTGAATGTTTGTTTGTCAAGAAATGCTTATTGACAAGAGAATCTTATATGTCGAGGAGTCAGTGGGAGTCTTAATGGTCTTGAAAGGTTTCAAGAACAAATCAAAATAAACCTTATCGATCATCACTAGCACATGAGTTGAGGTTTACAACCTATCGTGTTGACACTGTTTTGTTTCTGTGTCGTTCCAATTGAGTTAATTATGCATGTGAGTTCTATGAGTTCTCATTTGAACGCATAAAAGGCAGGAACCTTGATCAATGAAAAGTACATTGATAGGAAAGGGTGAGCTGCTCAACTACTTGGAAGACATGGTGGGCAGTTGTGCTACCATAAGGCAAGAAATCAAGATTAAGAAAGTTCGGTCCATATGAGTTTGAATTTGTCGCAAACTTTAGTTTTGACAAATTCACATGGATAGGAACACATACACCATTAAAATCTAAGTGTCATAAGATTCCCTCCTTCGTGAAAATGACTGTGAGGAAATGCTTTCACTAATAGAGATTTTAAGAAGATAGTGATTGTGAAATTGTATTCTCGAATTCGATTATGGTTACGGTATCCCTTTCCATGATTCGAATTGTGAGATTTGGCAATTAGTCTTAATTGTTTGGACACATGTATGAGCTATCTAAGGCAAAGGTGTATAAGTTTAAGAAGCCTTGATAAAAGATTATCAAAACATTAAGTATTAGAAACATGAACTTAAGAAATTCAATAGGTATTATGTTTCTGAAAGTTAAGCTGTTTTTGAATACATGTCAAAGCTAGTAGGAGCATAAGTGTTATGTTTATAATAATCATTGTGATAGTGGGAGTATAAATGTTATGCTTGTATGGTTATTAAGGCAGGTGTTGCAAGTTAGCAATATTAATTATAGAAAACAAGAGTCATCCTTTGCAAAGCTGTAAGGGTTGAATAGTTGTTTTGCTACAATTAAGGGAGAGAATATTATGCTTCATTTCAAATTTAAAGGCTTAGGTTGTGGAATGTTAATAAATTTAGTCAAGGAACATAGTGTGTTCTCAAATTTCGATTATGATTACAGCATTCCTCTTCATAGTTCAAATTTTGAGAACGTAGCACATAAAATATTATGGCAGAAGATTGATAAAGTATCAAATCTTTATGTAAGACATTATGTATCGTGTCCCATACGCTTCGGGTATAGGATCGATTGCAAATGCTATAATATTTGACCATTCTAAAATTTTCCAAATGTCTAGCGCATTTAGAGGGAAAAAGGACAAGAATCGGTTTTGACTAAGATAATTAAACAACTATCAAAGGACAATCCAAAGTTCACCGAGGATTGGTCGCTTGTGAGTAGTTGGAAGCATGATATTGGATGGACCATATCAACTTTATTATGAGTAGATAAGACTCTATTAAGAATGAGTTGTCATATGGAAAATATGGAAACATGTCCATATTGGGAATTGAATATTGAAAATCTATCTCTAGATTAGAAACTTTTATGCAAAAGGATGTTCAAAGGAATGTACTTTGAGTGAGAGACATCATATCTAAGGAATTGTCTTGTAACAATCTCCGATAAAGGACTTTGTAATTTCATTGGCAATAGTCATTGTGACTTTAGTGCAGTGACATTACAAAAGGATCGTTGCATAAAATATTAGAATCTAACATATTCCATAAGTGGCAAGAATTTGATATTCTTTCACTTATGAAAAAGGATTAGGAGTTGTGAAATGAGTATGATTGGAAATGTGTTCAATTTGATCTATTTCACAAAGTAAGAACCATAGGTAAACATTGTGTGCATGCTAGGAGCATGGGACAAGTGTTGTAATAATTCAAGTAAGAAGTTGATTACCTGAAACAACAAATAATGAGTAATCGATATGGTGATAAATAAAAGGTGTTTTTATTTATGCTCAAAAGTTTGAGGCCATATGGGATTAGTATTATTCTTGTGTTTCACTTTGCATGTTTTGACTTCCTGAATAATTTAATTTGTTTAGAACAGTCAAATTATTCGAACGGGCCACAGTCGTTCATATGTTGGAAGTAGGTATGAATGAAGACTGTCGTGAATTGGTGTGTGGATTGTCTAAAGAGCATTAGACATAAGCAAATGTTTGCTGCAACGTTAATGAGTGCTTATGAATATGATTTGAGCATTGGATTAAACCCACGCTCACTTGGATCACTTCATGAATTGTATAACGAGTGATTGGTGAGACGACAATATCTTATATTCTTGAAACCAATATGTGTGAGTTGTATCTTGCAAATCGGTTGCACATTGATAATATGTAAACGCACCAGTAACTTGGTGTTATAAAGCATATTGTTGTGTGTGATTCGGTGAGTGAGTGCAAGCGAGCATTGAATCAAAGTTTATCTGTTCCTTTTATCCAAAGTAGGATAAAAGCGATATCTTTGGGCCCCTCGATGATTTAGTGATGACAAACGTAAATGCTCGGCCGGGCTAGGGCTAATTTGATTTGTTCATGTAACGACCGAAAAATACAACCAATTTTAAATTTTTCAAAAACAGCTCGATTCCATTAAATCTTTACAAAAAGGTTTTCAATATAAAACATTTAACGTATTCCTAGAATCACATTACTACAAAATCACGAGGAATGGTACGATCACGCCTTTGCCTTGCCACAGTCTCCTGAAGAACCTGAAAAACATGAAACCACAACTGTAAGCCTGAAAGCTTAGTGAGATATCCCCAAAATACCAACCACTAACACCATACACACATAACATGCCACAACATATCAGATCATAGAACAGCCATGCACTTCGGGTCTACTGTGTGACTGGTCCGCCGCATCGGCCTACAGTCCACCTGGTCCACCCTCTGAGTCTATCCACATACATCGAGTCTGCAGTGTGGTTGGTCCGCCCGCTCCCGGACCTTCAATCCACCTAGTCCACTCTCTGAGTCTATAGTATGACTGGTCCGCCCGCACCGGGCCTTCAGTCTATCTGGTCCACTCTCCGAGCCTTCGGCACGTCTGGTCCGCCCTTTTGGGGCCTACAACCTATCCGGACCGCTCACTGGGCCTTCGGGACAACCGGTCCGCCCTGGGTATCTTGGCCTACAGCACACAACAGGACCCGCCTCAACCCAACTCCAGTCCAAACAACCATGTGCACATATACATATAATCATATAACAATTTATAGTTAACAAACAGATCAACAGATCACATAACATATCATCATCCTAACCAGGATACTGACCTAACAGGTCACTAACAAAGCATCTCCCTATCTCTCAGGATACCAATCTCAATCAGGTCTCTAACATATACCATCCTAACTCACAGGATGCAAACATATCAAAGCAGCAACATAACAACAACTACCCGGATCTCAATCCGATAAGGGCCGGCATTGGTGCCTTAGACCCTATTGATATAGTGAGGATAACTCACCTCGAAACTGCCAGCTGAAAGGATAAGATCTCGCTGCTCCAAGCTCCGACACGAACTCCTCCACTGGACACCAACACACTCACTCAATAAATACCCTTAATTACCAAAATACACCTGAAAGACAACTGGTCAACCCTTGGACAAGGTCAAAGTCAACCCCTGACTGACTCTACTCGCCGAGTCAACCCGATGACTCGTCGAGTCCCCATACTCAGAACTTCCTCAATCCACGACCTAACTCGCCGAGTCACCCCGAGACTCGTCGAGTCCAACAACTCTGAGTCCACTCGCCCACAACTCACCGAGTCGTCCCACGACTCGCCGATTCTCGACTCAACCAGAAAATATTGGGACTCTTCGACAAGACTCGCCGAGTCCAAGAACAGACTCGCCGAGTCTAAGGCTATCTTCAACCTACTCGCCGAGTTGTTCATACAACTCGCCGAGTTCCAGGCCATCTTCATCCAACTCGTCGAGTTGTTCTTCCAACTCGTCGAGTTCCAGCCCATCTTCAAGCAACTCGTCGAGTACACCCATGTGACTCGCCGAGTACCACCGGTCTGAATCCATACAGAAGCATTCCAGGCCATGCAATTGATCCAAAACATAGATCTAGCCTCCTACAACTCATCCATCAAGTAAAGTGGCAAACTTTACGTGAATCCAAAGAGATCTATGCATTTTGCACATTAGGGCTAAGGTTTGGGACATGATAGCTTCATCCAACACTCAACACAGGGACTTTGATGCATTCCAACTCTTCTCCATTCCAGATCTGAGGTAGCAACCTCAGATCTAACCTCTAAACTCCAATAAATCCAAAGATATGATCTCTAATACCCCCAAAATGATGCATCTAGGAAATAGCAGCTCAAAAACTAGATATTACCTCAAAAGAACGCCCTAACTGCAATGAAACTCAATTCTAAGCAAAGCCCCTTGCTCTAAGCCTCTTCTTCTCTAAGGTCTCTTCAACAACCACCTCTCCAAGCTCCAATTTGCTCAACAATGGGGTTTCTCCACGAAATTAGGGTTTCTGGGACTCAAGGGGTGATAAAGAGGCTGGGAAGGAAACATAATGTTCTTTATATAGGGCTCAACCCCGAGAATTAGGGTTTTCTCCACTCAGCGCCTACTCGCCGAGTCCATCTCATTGACTCGCCGAGTCGGCTACTTAACACGCGACCAAATCGCGACTCTACTCGCCGAGTCCATCCATGGACTCGCCGAGTCACTCTTTCCCAATATACTCTTTTAACCCTTCAACTCTACTCTTGATATTTCGGGATGTTACAATTCTCCCCCACTTAAATTAGGCTTCGTCCTCGAAGCCTACAGCAATTCAATCCCAAAGATACTCCCACAACGCGCCATCTGGCCTTAACCGGGCCAAGTCCCTCAAGGCATACCCATCGAAACTCAAACACACTTTCTCTTTCCTTACGGACCTGACCACCGTCTCGAGCCGGGCACCGGCTGTAGCCCCTGATAATCACACTCAATAACCGAGAATTACCCATGAAGTATCACTGCCCCAAATCTCAACAATCACTCAACCCATAAGGGCTAGAAAGCCATGAACCATCGGATCCCCGATCCGAATCCCACTCTATCCATTCCGTGATGATGGAAAGACCCATTCTCAATCTCAGAGCAACTCCCATGAGTTCTCCTCTTGCAATCACATACACATGCTGAACTTGCTCCAGCACCCTCAGGTTGGGAAAACCCGATACGCTGATGATATCCTCCAACATCCCCCAGGATGAACCACTAATACATATCCAATACCCTGATCAGAATCACACTGAGAGCCCAAGACTTTCTCCCTACATCCCTTCCGAGTCTCTTGGCTCTACATCTGCGGAATTCCCTCCGCGATCTCAGCAGACATCCCAAACCGGATGAGCTTTTATTCCACTGCCGCAAACATGCTGCTCAATAACCATACTCGAATTACTCTATTCATAACTCTGCTCTACCGCTTTCACTTCCGTGAACTTGCACTCCTTCGCAGAGTTACACACCTCTCTCTTATCCTTACCAAGGAATCCACTTGACCACATTGTCACTCCGACGAGTGCCACGGTGCTCACCCAACGCTACACCACCCTTTAGCGTATCCGCTATCCATCCAACACACATACTCTGACTCTCATCGCAGGGACTCTCAAGCCCATGCACTATCTCCACTAATCAATATCACTACCCGGGGCCAGACCTTCTAATGCAATCACACTGCAACATACACCATCCATATCCTTAAACTGATCCAACAATACCTGCAGAGTCTTCAGCATGACTGGACCGCCTCACCAGGCCTTCAGCCCATCTGGACCACTCTCAGAACCTTCAGCCAATCTGGACCGCTCTCAGTGCCTTCAGTTTGGCTGGACCGTTCTTCGAGCCTTCGGCCTGACTGGTACGCCTACCGGCCTTCAGTCTATCCGGACCGCTCAACTAGCATTCAACATTCCGAGCTATCCCCCCCCCCCCCGGAAATCCTCCCATGCATGCCGTTCTAGCCCTCTAGGGGTTCCGAACTCTAACTCCATCATACATACTCGATCCCGGTCTGCTCCCAGGCCCTCCACAATCAAATGCCCTAGGTCTGTATCCCGCCCCGCATGCCCGACACTTACTCCTATCAGCCTATACTCTGGGCTGATAGAACACTTGCTGATTCCCAGCAGCTAAAGACCCTCAAATACTCATCGATCTCCCGGAGAATTCTCCAATTCTCCCCCACTTGTAGCACTGATTAACAACCATCGGTCGCCATCACCGACCTCTCAGAACAACTCTGCACAAAGAAAACACTTACACGCGGATTGCTTCCCACAAGCATAAACAACCTTAACAAGATCTCACATCAACACCGATCAACCTGCTCGAAAGAAACTCAATCTGCCTCCAACCACTCTTCAGAAAGCAGATGCTACCCGACCAGCAACCCAATGCCGGGTTACTACTAATAACTCTCATGGATGATAACCAACGAAATTCCCTAAACAATAACCCATAACCAAAACCACAACCTGCAAAATGACGAATACCACATCGAAAACCAAACAAAATACCAGCATATAAACAATACACCACAATATTCACAAGATAACAAGATATTAAAAAAGAAACATACCCGCAACTGCATCTGACACTGCTCTGACCTCCTCTGCCGCAAGCTGATAAGCACGACCCTGAGCCCTTGGGGGCTCCGCTCCACCCTGACCTCCACCAGTGATCCTCAAAGTGGCCGGTGCTGGAGCCTGCACCGGTCCCGCAACAAGCTGTGGACAGTTGACCCTCAAATGTCCAACCTGATGACAATGATAACAAATCCTCAAATCCCGAACTGGCGCTGACTGCCGACACTCCCTCGCATAGTGCCCTTCCTTTCCGCACTTGCGAAATGCACCACCGGACCTACAAACTCCGGTGTGACCCCTCCCACACTTCCCACAAGTGTGGCTGCTCAGATCCCCCACTCTAACATCAACGGTCTTGGACCGTTTCGGCGCCGGCTGCGACTGCACCAAAGCCTGCCTCAGCTCACGCAACTGCAACTCAATCTCTAACTCACGGCGCCTGGCCGCCTCCTGCAACTCCAACAATGTCTCGCACCTCTGTGCAGACACAAACTGCCTGATGTCCCTCTTGAGCATGCTCAGATATCGAGACATCTGAGCCTGCTCCGAAGCGAACTCTGGGCAAAACATTGCCCTCTCAGTGAACATCTTGGTGATCTCAGTCACCGACTCTGAACCCTGCTTCAGCTCAAGGAACTCCTGAGCCAATCTCTCCCTCTCAACTTGCGGAACATAACGAGTGTTGAACATCTCTCGGAACTGATCCCACGAAACCGCAGCCCTCTGCGCATCCGAATATGACCCCGTGGTCAATCTCCACCAATCCTTCGCCTCGAGCCTCAACAGGTCCAGAGCACACCTCACCCTCTGATCAGCAGGGCATGAACACGTGAAGAAACACCCCTCCACGTCTGATAACCATCTCATAGCAATAATCGGGTCCTGAACTCCATCGAAGGAGGGAGGCTTTGTATTATCGAAGTCCCGATACTGAAAACCCCGACTAGCTCCTCCCCCTGCCGCTGCTACAGCCGTTGTAGCTGCCGCGGCAGCTGTCTCTGTGAGAGCTGCATAGCACTCATCAAAATACTCAACCATGTCGGTCTTAATCGACCCAAATAGCTCTGGCAACTCAGCCCGGAACAACTCAGCAATCTCCTCACGCAGGATCTCACGAATCCTCGCATCCAACTCGCCCGTGCTCATCTGACCGATAACCTCGGGCGGTACAGATCCGCGCGAAACTCTCTCTCCTGCTCCTGATCCTGATCCGGATCCACTCTCATCATGCCTCGGAATCTCCATATTGAAAAAAAACACCACACAAAATCTCAGACTCTTCCCACTATCCTGGAATCCAACTCTCTCAACCCGACCCTAGAGATCATGGTTTCCCTGATACGCGTATGGGTCCTGTGCTTTGAGTAGTACGGGCCCATACTACCTTCCACACCTACCCATATTTGTATGAAGTACTACCACAACACCCTAGAGAAACATGCATAACAACGCTCAACCCTCATCACTAGAGGAACTCTGAAAATCTCCCATAAGGAACCCTAGGCTATAGGCATCACAAATCAGGCAACATTATCATGAAATCCTGAAGATCCCTAGCCTATCACTAGCATGCTGTTCTATCAAAGCTCAAAAACAAATAACATGCATGGTATTTTAGGGTTACTTACTGGCTTCGGCTGATCGTACCTCTACGTCCTCCCTTACTAATTTTGAAAACCATTTTAAATACTCTTTTGAAAACTCTCCTCAATTTGAGACTGGAGTCACACGGATGTTTCTCCAATTCACTCAAACCAAGGCTCTGATACCAACTTGTAACGACCGAAAAATACAACCAATTTTAAATTTTTCAAAAACAGCTCGATTCCATTAAATCTTTAAAAAAAGGTTTTCAATATAAAACATTTAACGTATTCCCAGAATCACATTACTACAAAATCACGAGGAACGGTACGATCACGCCTTCGCCTTGCCACAGTCTCCTGAAGAACCTGAAAAACATGAAACCACAACTGTAAGCCCGAAAGCTTAATGAGATATCCCCAAAATACTAACCACTAACACCATACACACATAACATGCCACAACATATCAGATCATAGAACAGCCATGCACTTCGGGTCTACTGTGTGACTGGTCCGCCGCACCGGCCTACAGTCCACCTGGTCCACCCTCTGAGTCTATCCACATACATCGAGTCTGCAGTGTGGTTGGTCCGCCCGCTCCCGGGCCTTCAATCCACCTGGTCCACTCTCTGAGTCTACAGTATGATTGGTTCTCCCGCACCGGGCCTTCAGTCTATCTGGTCCACTCTCCGAGCCTTCGGCACGTCTGGTCCGCCCTTTTGGGGCCTACAACCTATCCGGACCGCTCACTGGGCCTTCGGGACAACCGGTCCGCCCTGGGTATCTTGGCCTACAGCACACAACAGGACCCGCCTCAACCCAACTCCAGTCCAAACAACCATGTGCACATATACATATAATCATATAACAATTTATAGTTAACAAACAGATCAACAGATCACATAACATATCATCATCCTAACCAGGATACTGACCTAACAGGTCACTAACAAAGCATCTCCCTATCTCTCAGGATACCAATCTCAATCAGGTCTCTAACATATACCATCCTAACTCACAGGATGCAAACATATCAAAGCAGCAACATAACAACAACTACCCGGATCTCAATCCGATAAGGGCCGGCATTGGTGCCTTAGACCCTATTGATATAGTGAGGATAACTCACCTCGAAACTGCCGGCTAAAAGGATAAGATCCCGCTGCTCCAAGCTTCGACACGAACTCCTCCACTGGACACCAACACACTCACTCAATAAATACTCTTAATTACCAAAATACCCCTGAAAGACAACTGGTCAACCCTTGGACAAGGTCAAAGTCAACCCCTGACTGACTCTACTCGCCGAGTCAACCCGATGACTCATCGAGTCCCCATACTCAGAACTTCCTCAATCCGCAACCTAACTCGCCGAGTCACCCCGAGACTCGTCAAGTCCAACAACTCTGAGTCCACTCGCCCACAACTCACCGAGTCGTCCCGCGACTCGCCGATTCTCGACTCAACCAGAAAATATTGGGACTCTTCGACAAGACTCGCCGAGTCTAAGGCTATCTTCAACCTACTCGCCGAGTTGTTCATACAACTCGCCGAGTTCCAGGCCACCTTCATCCAACTCGCCGAGTTGTTCTTCCAACTCGTCGATTTCCAGCCCATCTTCAAGCAACTCGTCGAGTACACCCATGTGACTCGCCGAGTACCACTGGTCTGAATCCATACAGAAACATTCCAGGCCATGTAATTGATCCAAAACATAGATCTAGCCTCCTACAACTCATCCATCATGTAAAGTGGCAAACTTTACGTGAATCCAAAGAGATCTATGCATTTTGCACATTAGGGCTAAGGTTTGGGACATGATAGCTTCATCCAACACTCAACACAGGGACTTTCATGCATTCTAACTCTTCTCCATTCCATATCTGAGGTAGCAACCTCGGATCTAACCTCTAAACTCCAATACATCCAAAGATATGATCTCTAATACCCCCAAAATGATGCATCTAGGAAATAGCAGCTCAAAAACGAGATATTACCTCAAAAGAACGCCCCAACTGCAATGAAGCTCAATTCCAAGCAAAGCCCCTTGCTCCAAGCCTCTTCTTCTCTAAGATCTCTTCAACAACCACCTCTCCAAGCTCCAATTTGCTCAACAATGGGGTTTCTCCACGAAATTAGGGTTTCTGGGACTCAAGGGGTGATAAAGAGGCTGGGAAGGAAACATAATGTTCTTTATATAGGGCTCAACCCCGAGAATTAGGGTTTTCTCCACTCAGCGCCTACTCGTCGAGTCCATCTCATTGACTCGCTGAGTCGGCTACTTAACACGCGACCAAATCGCGACTCTACTCGCCGAGTCCATCCATGGACTCGCCGAGTCACTCTTTCCCAATATACTCTTTTAGCCCTTCAACTCTACTCTTGATATTTCGGGATGTTACAGTTCAATTAGTCAGTCGTCATAAATCAGAAGTCGAGAAATAGTATAGAAAGAATGATTAGAAATCATGTCTTATATGCTATCTAGAATGGAGGAATATATGATCCCTTATCTAAAGGACACGCGTATCTGATAAGATCAAAGTTGACAGTGGCTTTGGAAAGCTACGATTGTAGATCAGGATCTGAAGTCATACGCATAATAGTTATTAGACTTATCCATGTGGGAGACTGTTGGATTAGTGTCTAAGTCTATAACTATTTTGGTATGTACTTAACCCGATGGTGCATGATCCTTTTGGGTTGCCTTCACCAAAGCAACTTGATAGGATGAATTATGGAGAGAAAGGATTAAATATGATTTATTAATATATTATGAAAATAATATGTTAAAGGAGAAATCATATTGTTTAATTAATATTAGTCAAGATTTAATAAGAATTAAGTTTGTGACTAAAAGAGATTAATTAAACTTAAGGGACTTGAACTGTCAATTGTATGGTAGTTGAATATTGAGCTAATGGACTCCCTATTAAAGGAGTGGACGAATTCTATGGGAAACCCATTAGAAATCGTCCAAGGCCTTTAAGGAAAGGAGTCCATGGGTTGCTTAGGGCTTAAGCATCCAAATTCGGGTTTCCTTGTTTGATAACCCTAATAGTTTCACTATTTAAAGATCCCTAGAGCACCAAAAATGTGGGCAAGTAACTCCTTAGGGTTTTGGACGGTTTTTGGGTGTCTCCTTCTCTTCTCTTCTTCATCCTCTTGCTCTTGGTGTTTGTGAACCATTAGTGACTCTAAGCTTTCTAAAGTCAATACAAGAAGGATTTGAGATTGTTATTGCTACATAACAATCACGGTATGATCTAAACCCTAATTTATATGTTATATTGATTATCATATACTAGATCTAGGGTTTATAGTCTTGGAAGAATTGCATGTACAATAGAGAAACCTACATCCAAGCATTAGGGTTTGTATGAGCACATAAGATGTTCTTATAGCTAAAACCCATCAAAACTTGACCCAAGATCAACACTTGGTTGACTTATCTGCTAAGCTTGATGGCACTAGTACTCTTGTTGTCAACCCTACCTTATATAGAAGTTTAGCAGATGGATTACAATTTTTGACTCTCACTCGGCCTAACATCACTTATGTGGTTCAACAGATTTGTTTATACATGCATGACCCAAGGGAGCCTCATTTTACTGCTCTCAAGCGCATCTTGCATTACATTCAAGGTACCATGACTCATGGTCTTTAGTTATTTACCTCTCCCAGTCGCACGCTTACTACCTATTCTGACGCTGACTGGGGTGGGTGTCCTGTCACTCGTCGATATACATCGGGTTATTGTGTTTTCTTAGGACACGATCTCCTTTTGTGGTCCTCCAAACGCCAAAATACGTCCTTGAGGTCCAGTGCCGAAGCCGTATACTGAGGCGTTGCTAATGTTGTCGCGAAAACTTGTTGGCTTTGTAATCTTCTTATTGAACTTCACTATATGCCGACAAAAGCTACCATTGTCTATTGTGATAATGTTAGTGTTGTTTACATGTCATCCAACCGGGTTAAACATCAACATACGAAGCATGTCGAAATTGATTTGCACTTTTTCCGAGACAAAGTTGCAACTGGTCAAGTTCGTATTCTTCATGTCCCATCTTCGTCTTAGTATACAGATATTTTCACGAAGATTCTTCCCTCGTCATTGTTTCTTGATTTTCGGTCCAGCTTGAACGTTCGAGAATTTTCTCCCCGTTCAAACTACTGGGGGGGGGGGGGGGGGGGGGGTGTTGTTAGTATAGTTTATTAGTTTATATCTGCTTCTTATTATTGTCGGCCCATGTGTGCTTTGGCCAGTTTTATATACCTTCGTATTCATTGTATATAAATTGATTAATTGAATGGGAGAAAGGGTTATGGGATTATAATCACCTTTACAATATCCCTTACAAAGTACGAACTGCGAATCCATGCCCAAAAACATCGTGTATCTTTGTGACCATTCCCGTAAACATTATGATTGCATAAGCCACTTAATTACACTTGATTTTATAGCAATCGAATTTATTCATAACTTGTTCTATATATGTTTGGTTTCGGTGCTAAGTTTTCCAAAAATGTCATTCTTTAACGTCTTTGGCAAGACGTCCTTCCAGCTTGATTCAACACCTCGGGACATCCAAATGGATGATTTCAAGGGCATTTGCATTAAAACCTTCATAGAATGGCTTTAAACGATGCCCATTGACTTTGAAATTTTGACTCATTTCTTCACTTTGTATTTCTACCGCCCCATGGTCAAAAGTTTTTATTACAACAAAAGGTCCAATCCACCATGATCTTAACTTTCTCGGAAATAATTTCAACCGTGAATGGTAAAGTAAGACCCTATGTCCCAGTTCAAAATGCTTCTGGGTAATGGACTTGTCATGGAAAATCTTTGTTTTCTCCTTGTAAATTCTCGAGTTTTCGTAAGATTCGTTTCTCAATTCTTCTAACTCTTGAAGTTGATGCTTCCTATGTCTTCCTGCCTCATCAATATTGAAATTACATTGCTTGACCGCCCAAAATGCACGATGCTCTAATTCCACGGGAAGATGACATGACTTTCCTAAAACCAACCTAAATGGGGACATTCCTATCGGGGTCTTGTAATCGGTCTGATAGGCCCACAAGGCATCTTCAAGTCTCGAACTCCAGTCCTTTCTTGTAGGATTCACTGTTTTCTCAAGAATAGACTTCACTTCACGATTTGAAACCTCAACTTGACCATTCGTTTGAGGGTGCTAGGTGGTAGAGACACGGTGGGTCACGTTGTACTATCTTAGCAAAGCCTCCATCATCATGTTGTAGAAATGTGTCCCTCGATCACTAATCAACGCCCTAGGCACACCGAATCTCACAAATACATTAGATTTTAAAAAGTCGATAACCGTTTTGGCATCATCCGGTCTTGTGGCTTTTGCCTCGACCTATTTAAAGACATAGTCAACCGTGAGCAAAATATAAACGTTGCCAAATGAGACGGGAAATGAGTCCATAAAATCAATCCCCCATACGTCAAAAACTTCACAAAAAAGGATTGAATTTTGTGACATTTGATTTTTTTAGTGAAATGTTCCTCGTCCTTTGGCACCGCTAACAACTTTTACAAAACAAATAACAGTCGTGTGACATGGTCGACCAAAATAGTCCACACTCAAGAACCTTTCTCAAAGTTCGATTAGGTCTGAAGTGTCCCCCACAAGCAAATTCATGACAAAATTGCAAAATGGATTGATGTTCTTGTTAGGGTACACATCGCCTAATAATTTGATCGGGACAATATTTCCACAAATAAGGTTCATCCCACACGTAATATTTTGCATCACTTTTCAGTTTATCTTTTTAAGCACGCGTGAATGTGTCGGGATACATTTTTGTGACAAAAAAGTTAACGATATCGGCATACCAAGGAATAGATTGAGTAAGGGAAAAGAGATGTTCATTCGGAAATTTGTCCCGACAACGGAACCAAAAAAAAGAGAGACAACTACCCCCTTTTTCTCTAGTTTTGTTTTGTGTTTCGTTAGTCAAAACCAAGTTTTTTTAAAATGTCGCACGAAATTTTTTGCACTAATTTAAAAAAAATGGTGTAAATAAATAAATAATTATTTAGTGGAAGTCTAATATCTAGTATGTGTATGTGAAGTTTCATATGTGTTTAAATTGTTTGAAGAAGTCAAGTTGTGGTCTTTTTGTAAAGTTTGAACGTTATTGTTTTCAAAAGTCAGATATTATCGCAATCATAAAATGTGAATTTAGTTAAATATATTTTTTAGTGTTTCCTTCATTGTATTTGTTTTTAGCTTAAGTATCTGTATTTGTACTTGTGTTTTTGGGGTTTGTTGTCCAAAAAAATAATAGTAGTAGTAGTAGTAGTAGTAGTAGTAGTAGTAGTAATAATAATAATAATAATAATAATAATAATAATAATAAAATTAAAAATAAAAATAAAAATAAGGTCGGGCCACGGAGGTGCATCCATTTGTTTTCTTTGGTAGATGTTTAGCCCTTTTTGGGTTTTAGTTCGTGTAATTTGTTTCTAGTTTGATGTTTTTCTAGTTAGATTTCATTTTTGGTTGGCAACTACAATGGCGCCCTTTACTCATTGCGTGATCGATTCTTCACCCTACATGGATCTTATTTTGGTGGAAGCACTTATTCTTCTAGATTATCGTAGTTTGCTAACTTTTGTACATAACTCGTTCTTTGCCATTTTTGGCATGAGTTATCTTTTTCTAGGTTTTATTTCTTGGCGCACATGGGATTTAAGTTGTGAGGAGTGAGGAACATTCTAACCGAGAAACACTTTCTTATGGCTTGTAGGCTAGATCGGACCACGAAACAATGTCACATAAACCATAATAGTGAAGTATGCATGCTCGTTTTGCATCTTGATCAACATGTATCCCTTGCTAGAAAGGTAACAAAGACTCATCCCATAAAGTGATTCTTATCTCTAAAAATGGATTATATGTTTTTATTTTAAAGGCGTGTCGTGAATTTCTGCTTAAGATGTTCATTCTTTTTCTTTTTAGGATAGTTCATCCCAAGTTCATTTTAGTCTTGTCTTACTTGAGCACAAATAAGGTTCAAGCTTGGGGTGATTTGATAGTTTCGTTTTTATTACTTCTTTTCATAGTTTATTTTTAGTTAAAACCATCTCATATTAGTTAATCTTCATGCATATTTTCTTTTTTTGTTATTTTTCTCCTTTATCGGGTGCTTTCCAGTCTTTTGAGTTTATTTGCAGGATTTATCAAAGACAATTTGTTATTGGAGGTATGGAAGGAGCGCAGGACTATTGGGGGCTTGCAATTTGTTCATGGACTTAAAGTGGTTCAATTGGGCTTGGTGTCAATATAAGCGAGAAGCGCGTTGGACTTAATCTTTGGATGAGGACTCGAGTTAAGGAAAACTAAAGAAGCATTGGATCATCATTGGAGGCTTTGGAATAACATAATTGGGCTCTAAAGAATTGATGTGTAACGTCCCAAAAATACAGTCTAAAAATTTCGTTTAAATAACATTACTTAAACCATGATTGTCAAACCATAACATAATTCTTAACGTAAACCTGGAGTATTAGTTCAAAACATATTCATGTTATCAGAGTAAAACATCCCAGGCTGACTAGCTATGGTGTGTGCATTGCAATCTTCCCGAGCTCCTCTTTTGAAAACTGAGTACCTGAAACCAAAACTGAAAACTGTAAGCACAAAGCTTAGTGAGCTCCCCCCAATCTACCACATACCATACAATAACATATAAAGCGCATATTGGGCCTTGCCCACTGCATCGGACCAAAGTCCGGAAACTGCATCGGGTCGAAGCCCAGACTAACTGGGGCCTTACCCCTTGCATCGGACAGGAGTCTGAAAACTGCATCGGGCCGAAGCCCGGACTAACTGGGGCCTTGCCCCCTGCATCGGACCGAAGTCCGGAAACTGCATCGGGCCGAAGCCCAGACTAACTAGGACCTTGTCCCCTGCATCGGACCGAAGTCCAGAACTGACTCAACATATCATAGCATGAACACATATCAACTAGCATAAACACATATACTGCATGTTGCATCGGACTGAAGTCTGGAACACATAACACATAAACATGCTTGAATCACAGAGACACCAAGCATACTGAACTACTGCATCGGACCGAAGTCCGAAACTACTGCTAACTAAACGGGCCGGCATTGTGGCCGTAGACCCGTTCCTACTGGAAGGAAACTCACCTACACTGTTGAAGTTCTTGTTGATACCCTTCTGACCGCTATCTGACAACTCCCACACTACTACTCCAATGACTCCCTAATCTACTACTACCAAAAATAACACTTAGCCCCAAACTGCCTTTCAACAGTCAAACTAAGTCAACTCTAGTCAAAGTCAAAGTCATGGTCAAAGTCAACCTTCCAGGTCAACCCTACTCAACGAGTCTGCCTACTGACTCGCCGAGTTCATACGCTCAGGATCCTTTCATTCGCGACTTGACTCGCCGAGTCTACTGATTTTCGAGTTCTGCCCTGTCCAACTCACTGAGTCCCCACTCCACTCACTGATTCGAGTCTTAACTTGAAGGGTTTGGGGTTTCGCGACTTGACTCGCCGAGTCCAAGAACAGAATCGTCGAGTCCTAGGCAATCTTCAACAGACTCGCCGAGTTGTTCTTCCAACTCGTCGAGTCCCTGTCTATCTTCATCCAACTCGCCGAGTCTACCCATGCGACTCGCCGAGTTACTACGCGACTCAAGCCTAATATCTAGCCCAACTCACCGATTCATCTCCCAGACTCACCGAGTCCATACGTGCATTTCTATAATTTCGAGCCACAGAGTTTCTCCTTTGCTCCAAACAATAGATTTGGGTTCCTAGAGTCCATTAGCAACATAAAGTTGCTAACTTTACGTGCTTCTTGTCTCATAATACCAAAAACCAAGCTAGATAGGAACTCAACTCATGGGGAAAGACTTTTGCATAGCAACTAACATGGCTTTCTGTCTTTTCGATCGAAATAGAGCTCAGATATGGAGTTTCAATTCCAGATCTAACTTGTGCACCAATTTCTCATCACATACTCTCAAAGAAACCCTAAAACTCCATGAAAGATGGATCTAGAAAGGAGAAAACCGAGGATAACGATTCATTACCTCCAAATGCTCTAAAAAGTTCCACCAACTCTGGATCCAAGGCCTCCTCTTGCACCACTATGAATCTCCTCTCTTCCAAGCTTCAAATTACCTTACCAAGGATAGATCCTGCTCCAAAAACGGTTATGGAGGCTAGGGTTTGGGGTTCTAGACTATAGGGGGCGCAAATGAACCCTAGGGAAGAGAATAAGATGCTTAAATAGGGTACCAAGTCCCGAAATTAGGGTTTCCCAACCCAGACTAGACTCGCCGAGTCGGTCACTTACTTTACACCCGGATCCCGCTCCGACTCGCCGAGTTCCTCCCTGGACTCGACGATTCGACCCTCTTTAACTTATGGTTTTCCTTTCCTTTCTTGACCTTTCTGATTTCGAGTGTTACAACTCTCCCCCACTTAACTAAACTTCGTCCTCGAAGTTCTCTATGGTTAAATGACCTGCAATCCGCCTCAAACACCCTGCTTGGTGACTTTAACCATTTTGTACATCACTCCAACCACTCTCAGTGCTAGTCACTACTGCTGGTACATACTGAATGCTTCTTATTTCCATAACTTAGTGCTGAGCACCCATCCCAGCGAATGGATCAGAAAATCCTTTGAGTGAAAGATTCATCCCTGCAACGGTTAAGACTCATACGAGAGCTGCGCAACATGGTCAAACCCTCCCCTCTGAGATTATCTAACCCTGCCGTGAGAGGCCACCCTCTGTCAACTTTTTGCCTCTTAACATACTTCCCTTGTCGTTGCTGCCTCTGACTAAAAAATTATGTTGCCCCTCATCCGCCTACCGGATGCACTGAGACCACCTTGGTCCAACTAATCTGCCGATATCTGGGTTACCAGACTCCCACCGGTCACTACACCCCATCGCAATCTCCTAGTTGCTTCCAGCGACTTCTAAAGATACTTCGACTATCTATAACTGTTCTATCCACTCTTCCACTCATACTGAATCAATGTTGCTGGAACCAGCCTGCTTATCGCTCATCTAACTACTCAACTTCCAATAACTCGAGTCTTCCATCCTGAAAGAAAGGCTACATGCCTAAACATCCTTGCAGATCACTTATACTTGACAGAAGACTCAACTGTTCTTGTTGAGAGGGAATTTCCATTCCCAATCAACCAACTAGACTGTCAGCACTTGCAATCTAACACAAACACTAATACTGACCATAACACAGAGACTAACCAAAACACTGAACTGCCTGCAACACTGAACTGCATGAAACACTGAACTGCCTGGAACACTGAACTGCATGAAACACTGAACTGCCTGAAACACTGAACTGACCGAAACACTGAACTGACACTGAACTGACTAAAACACTGAGCTGCTTGAAACATTGAACTGCCTGAAACGTTGAACTGCCTGAAACACTGACTGCATGAAACACTGAAATGCCTGAAACACTTAACTGACTGAAACACTAAACTGCTATATGGCTGCTTCCCAAAATATCTCAAGACCTTCCTGGTCTCCAATCATCTGTCGGTTATTTGCAACCCCGAGTTCCAATTCAACTGTGGAGTCGAAGGACTCCTCACTTAGTCGCTCCCACGACTTCTGAACGAAATCTTTCTCTGGAACTAGTTTCCACTAGTTATCCTAACACTCTGGCTCTAACAACCTCCCGATCCACCGATCAGGTCCAAACGTCACATCCTGATATCATCAAATCCAAGACTGAAAATGATGGCTCCCAGACTAACGGTAGCCCTTAAATTACACAAACCCCAACGGTCCACTTCTTCCTTGATCTCATAACTGTGGTGACGATCCAACTGTCGAATCATCGACTCAACCATAACTGAACCATTTGGAAATACGAAATCTAACCCATGGATTCCCATATCCTCACTGCTGCACCCGAACTGATGGGCACTATTGTTTCCCCCCGCGTCCAACAACGCGCTCATACCACCCGATAAAAGCTACAGCTAAACCCGCAGAGTTACACCCTCTGATACTATCTGGATGCTAATGAATGCTACGACTACCCCCGCAAACTTATAGCACTCTACTACTATCTGAATGCTAGTGAATGCTACGGCTACCCCCGCAGACTTACAACACTCTGCTATTATCTGACTGCTAGTGAATGCTACGGCTACCCCCGCAGACTTACAACACTCTGTTGATATCTGACTGTTTTACTAACTACTATTCCGAGGACATCCTGACTATCCCTAGTCCAGCTAGTGATTCCTCATCCTGATTTCTCAAAACCATCCCTTAGTCATCGAATGCTGCATCAACCTCGACATCTTATATCCATGATACCCTTAGCGTTCCGTCGAGGATTTCTTCAGCTTGGTTCCCAAACCAACCGTCTACTAATCCAGATACATGAAACTATCGTTGGGAAGTTTCCAAACTCCTAACTCCTGAATCCACACAACCCTGCATGCTGTCTCTGCCACTGACTACTAACACAAAAGCATCTCTTGCTAACTGTTCTCAAGATCCTCATTCCAACTCACTAGAGTCCTGCAGGCGGTCCTCCAATCCTGGATTCCCAACCAGCTACTAACCATCTCGATCATATGAACTAACTGTTGGGAAGTTCCTCAAACTCCCAATCCTGAACTCCTCAATCCATCAATCGCTGCACTACTATCTTTTCTTCTCAGGGGTCGTGTACTCACTCTGGGTCTGTGTGCTCTTACCCTTGAATACTCGGAGGGTTCTCCCCCACTTGGATCTGGCTAACTCCTTACTACTCACCTATTGAAAAGGATTCCCCATCCTTCCAATCATCAGAAGGCGATCTGTTGACAGCCAACGCTTACCTTTGTTGGCGCTCCAACTAACCTTTACCAAATCCGAATCATTCTTGCTAACTAACGGAGCACCCTTCAATCCTTAACTGCATTTACTTTAGTGACTGCATCCTGAGAACCTGTGTTAGGGTGAATATCTCCAACCCACTTCCTTACCGTCCGCTATCTACTCTGCTAGAAGCTCTAAGTTGTCACTACTGAGGATGTAACTGATCAATCCCCAAATGCCACTTTCCGAAGGTAGTGAGGCACTACTGATTCTTGCACATAACTGCTACAGTTACTGTATCCGAAATAATCTGTTCTAGAGGGGAACGACCTCCAATTTATCCTTCTAAATCCAAGGTATGTAGATGACATAACACTCAATCACAAGCAGGTAATATGATACCCCAATACATATGCTTACTAATATCAATGCAGCAATATAACAATAATATTATGAGTAATAATTGACAGGAAGGTAAAAGATGCATACCTACAACATTCGGTGCTGCTCGAACCCTTGCCGAAATCAACCGGTACACTCTGCTTCGAGCCGTGGGCGTCCTTCCCGGCCCCGACAACCACTGGTGGTCCTCAAAGTCACAGAGGCGGGAGCTATCACCTGCTCTGCTATATACAAACTCGGACAGTGGGCCTTCTTGTGGCCCCTCCGACTGCAATGGAAACATATCGGGTCAACTTCCTGGGTGATGGTAACAGTACAATCTCTGCTAAAATGGCCAATCTGGCCGCACTTGAAACATCCAGCATCGCCACCACTTCTACGCCTGCACGCACCCTTGTGCGTCCTACCACACTTCCCGCATTGACTGCAGCTATGATAGTCCCTCGATCTCAAATCCGACCCCTTGGGCCTCTTGCCCGAACCTGTGGCTACCTGAGTCTCATCCGTTTTCCTCTTCCTTTCTGACTCACTGCCCGTCTCTCGCTCCTGTGTTACCTCGTCGACCCCATCCGTCGTCTGAACAACCACTGACTGATCCTGGAGCTTCGCGGTCAACCTATCAGTGATCCTCACGACCATGTCGGGCAACTCCTCGCGAATGGCTCGCGAAACCTCCCTGACTATCCAATCATGCAGGGGTCTCTCCTGGAGACACGGTACCCTACTCACTCCCGTCCCCTGATGGCAAGTGCTAATAATGGGAACTCCCTCCTTGATGGATCCCCGAACTCCATAAGAATTGGGCTCTAGACATGCCCCAAACTGTCCTGAAACTATCCCAGCCCCAAAGGCGTCAAGACGACTGTCCATAAGCTCCACGATGGCCTCTCTAACCGAACCAAAAAGCACTGGAGTCTAATCAATGATGTTGCGCAATAACTGGTAACTCGCACAATGTCACCATGCTGAAAATATAACACTTCCTGATCAATATACACACCGCTGCTGAGGGATCTCTCATACACTCTACAAGTTCCCTGGTCTTGTCTCAGCCCCTCTTGATTCGAGTACGGATCCTCTGCTTTCAGTAGTACGGGCCCATACTACCTTCCACATCTACCCGTACTTTCCTCAAGAGTTACCTCAACTCCACCAAGTCACTCTCCTGCTACTAATCTCTGCTACTACCTTCCTAGGCTTGCGCTAGGGAACTTCTGACTCCACCCAAACCAGTCCTCAGCTGCTGAAGGCCTCCTTGTAATGCCAATTAGCCACCACCTGAATACCATCACATGCAATGAGGCTCGGATAATCCTTCGAGTAAAAGACTCGTCCCTACAACGGTTAGACTCAGATGAGAGCTGCGCAATAGGGTCAAATCCGAAACTCTGAGATTATTCAACCCTGACCACATGTGACGTGACGTATTCACCTAATGGCTAACTCCCATCGCTCCGAGTCCCACAAAGCACAAAGCAAGCGACATTCGGATAAAGGAAACATACTCATGCGAAACTATTTTCATAACAGGAAACTGTACTAGCATCCAATGCTAAGCTCATACTATCAGGCATAACCTACACAAGCTATGCTACTACTGTCTACTCGATACTAGCCTGTAATTCTTATCAAGCTGAAACACATAAAACAGGCACATAAGGCATCCTCCTAGATCCTTAGTTCTATACTAGCATGCTGTTCTACTGAAATTGAAACTGAACTGATCTGAAACTGAATCTGAATCTGATAACATAAACTTGTATGGGTAATTTGGGAGTACTTACTTGAGCTCGGCTAATTGCATGCACCACACCCTTTTTCTCTTTTCAAAGTCCTTTTCTTTCTAAGAAAATTATTTTCGCTTTTTCTAGAACTCTTTTCTTTTCTCAAAAATTCTTTTCGAAAAATGTTTTACTTTTGAAAACCTTTTTACCATTTCCTTAGTTTGAGTTTAGACACACCCGAAGTGTATCCGAATCCCTCAAACCAAGGTTCTTATACCAACTTGTAACGTCCCAAAAATACAGTCTAAAATTTTCGTTTAAATAATATTACTTAAACCATGATTGTCAAACCATAACATAATTCTTAACATAAACCTGGAGTATTAGTTCAAAACATATTCGTGTTATCAGAGTAAAACATCCCAAGCTGACTAGCTATGGTGTGTGCACTGTAATCTTCCCGAGCTCCTCTTTTGAAAATTGAGTACCTGAAACCAAAACTGAAAACTATAAGCACAAAGCTTAGTGAGCTCCCCCCAATCTACCACATACCATACAATAACATATAAAGCACACACTGGGCCTTGCCCACTGCATCGGACCAAAGTCCGGAAACTGCATCGGGTCGAAACCCGGATGTTGAGAGAAAAACTTGGAGACACACTTGAACAAAAGTTAGAACAAGTATATAACGGAATAGTTAATCTCAAAGGATCTAAAAGCTCAACAATAATATAGTTAGATAGTTAGAGTGTTAGTTGCGGAAAGTAAATAAATAGAAATGACGACAATTGTTATATCAAGTATACACTTAAGTTGATTCGTAACAAGGAGTGCAATCACTCCAAGCTAATAAGGAAGATCAAGCTTAGTGATTAAGTCTTAAAGACTTGCTCCGAAGAGAGATTATAATCAGATGTGTTTTATTTGCGATTGAAAGTAAGAAGAGTAGAAAGACAGAGAAATGAAGAAGATAACTTGGAGAAATATATTCAGAATAATTCGCAGGTCATAAGTGCGTAAGAGTTATGAAATACAACAGAGTAAGCCTCTATTTATAGAGGTTCTGAATTATACTAGACTACAACTCTATAAGCAGTCATGCAAGGCATACTGGGTAATAGAGTGTATTACATAAAAGACAAGTAAAGTAATCTAGTTAAGGGAGATCGAACTTCTTGATGATGGTGGGGTAGATATCCGCATCTATCTTGGCAAAATCACAGACTGTATCCCTCAGAAAAGAGTTGGCTTTTTCAAGCGCTAATTGCATTTTAGGGTACTTTTCTGCCTTGTTCTGGAATACTCTGGCAATGAGGAAAATCTCTTCTGGATTCATGCACGAAAAGTCTGCCTGGGTGCGGATGTAGTCATGCTCCCTTCTGGTGAGGGTATACTGGATAAAATCAACCTTCATGAATTTTCGCATCTTGTAGTTCTTGACTGCGGATGGTCTATCGTTAGAGCATATATTCTCAATGGAGGAGCCATGCTTAGCATAAAATCGGTTAAGTCTTTCAAACTCTATTGGCAGTCGTTTGTGAGCAGGAAGGCTGCTGTCAAAAGACTCAAATACTGCAAAGTATTTGGCATTTGGAGAAATTGGAATATCCCAGTATCCATCATCAGGGGGTTCAGCATATGTGAGGTACGGGGAGTAGTCTTCATCTAAAAGCCTGCGGTGCGGATTCACCCATGAGTTAATCAAGGACTCATCTATCATAGTGTCGAATCCGCATTCTCTCCAGATAAGTTCAGTAAGCTTGGCCGCATTCCAATCATGCTTTCTTTGGGCTGTGGCAGGGGAGTTTGTGGAGCTTGCGGATGACATGTTCTCCTCGAGATTTTTGAAATGGGGAGGAGTCTCAGGCTTTTTGGGAGTGTCTTTTGGAGGTGAAGAGTGGGGAGACGGAGTATGTTGAGATGGTTGTGGTGAGGGCTGTGGTGTGGGGATTTTTCCAATGGAGATGGGGGGACTCTGATGAATGGAAGTATCAGAGTGGTGGACTTCATCTTTACTTCCCCCTCTTGAGGAAGGCGACTGTGGTGCTTCCTCAAGCCATTGCTTAAGTCCATCCACCTTGGCACAAACTTCTTGAAATTGAGCTTTGATGGTCTCTGCCAATTGGGAATTGTTTGGAGTGGAGGAGTTGAAAAGCAACTTGTGGATTTCTTTGGTAAGCTGGAGGATCTCAGGGCCATGGAAGTTGGAGGTAAGGGATTTCTGCAGTCTGTTAATGGTTGTGTGAAGAACAGAGATAGTGGACTCATAAGCAGTATGAGTCTCACCTATCACTTTCTAAGACTGAGCAGCTTGATCCATGATGGCTGCTTGAAGATCCTTTTTGATTGTGGTCACCTCAGAGATAAGGTGTTCTGTTGTAGCCATGAAGTCCTTATGATCAGCCTTGCGGTTGTTGTCAAGGGACTGGATCCCCATCTCTACTTTGAGAGAGATACGTTCAGCAGCCATACGCTCCATTGTCTCCAATCGTTCAATTCGTTCTATCAATGACTGAGGTCCTGGAGTGTCTTCAGGTGGAGGTTGAGTAGGTTTAACCGCAACCAAGATTTGATCCACTTTGGCTTGTAGACTCATGAACTCCTTTTGGGTGACAACATTCTTTTTCTTCTTATTCTTTTCTTTGGGCTTGGAAGTTGAATGCTGAGAACCACTAGACTCCTCTTCTTCTTCAAACATGATCAGGTCGTCGTCTGAAGGGTTCGGTTTGTTGACCTCTTGGGTGTATTCATCATCAAAACCGAAGGTGGGAGCTGAGCTGAGCTCGATTGCAGGCCCTTCGTCTTGTGATGGGTTGACTGTAGAAGTGGGAGATGGAATAGAAGTTGGAGTAGGAAGAACTCTGGAGGTACCTACGGCTGCACCTGAAGCTTGAGCATTCTGAATTGTTTCGGTGTCACACCCCCAAACCAAGGATGGCGGAAACGTCCGGGGGTGGAGGACTTCATGTACAGTATCACAACAACATGTATAATAGTGCTCAAAGTAAAAACAACCATCATAAATATAATTGAAAAAGCTACACCAAAGTATATGTTTACATGTTTCAAAATCAATTACATTATGATGACAAAAATAAATTGTTGACGATTTAACGTCCCATCCTCAAAGCGCTGAAGTTTTCCTGTTTCACTGATTTCCTGAGAATACAAGTAGTTTCGAAAGAGTGTCAACAATTAAGTTGGTGAGTTCATAAGAGTTTTGTTTGGAGTAGAAACCGTTTTCCTTATAAAATCGATAGAGTAAATTTCCAGAAAATCCAATATTTTCTTAGTTAAGTGTAAACAGAATATTCCTGTATGATGTGTTAATGAACCCTAGATTGACCCGTAGATTTCACCTATAATCGTCCAGCGTATATAAGTTATATAAGATTTAAGTTAGATAAAACGTTGAATATAGTGGGTCTGCCCTAGGTCCACAACCCAACGAGGAACAGGAGATGAGGCGGGCCCACCAATTCTAAGCCAATCACGACTAGATTCTATATAACTCTATCATATACACTTAGAAATTATAGCTGAAAACTGGCAATGCGTAAGTGAATGTGGACTTAAACCCGATAACCGGAACCAATCCTAGTGTAGTGTACGAAATAGTAATAGTGACTGTGAACATAAACTATACATATCATAGTTCATCGGATAGTAATAGTGGATAGTGAACATGAACTATGCATATTATAGTTTACCAAAAGTGGTGGTGATGGTGAATATAACCTATACATATCATAGTTCATCGGATAGTAATAGTGGATAGTGAACATGAACTATGCATATTATAGCTTATCAAAAGTGGTGGTGATGGTGAATTCCTTTCTTGTAATGAAGTTCATAGGGTAGATGAAACATAAACTATACCTATTATAGTTTATCACTTTGTTTGTAATATATATATTTACCATACTTGTGGAGATATAAATCCATTTGTTTTCTGATGTATGTCTATATAAGAATACAAAAATTGTCATATATTGCAACAACACATAATCACATAATGATGTGTACCTTGCTCAACATGTTACAAGGTGAAATGAAATTTATAGTGTTTTTCTGTTAATAACATTTTCTGTAACTGTTATTGGAAAAATTGTAGAAAAATCATATAATGTCCAAATCAAGTTCTGTAACTTCTGAGAGTTTGGAAAATGAGTCTAGTTTGTTCATAATTTTTATTATAATTTTTAATGACTTCTTACTTGTGTGAAAAAGTCCATAATCACAGACTGGTCCAGATTGATGTTTGAAATGATAGGCAGTTTTGTAAAAATCACCATAAATTGTAGAAAAATCGTATGGAGATGTGCAAGTAGTCATTTTAAAGCCAGGAAGTGGAACTATATGTACCTAAAACAGTTTTGAAAACTAAAATGTTTAAGATGTCCAAAACAGTCCGTGAATGGAGTTGAACTTTTCTGATGAAGGCTGTTAGAAAAGTTTAGTTATGTTCTTGGTGTTTTAACTTGTATCCCCCCCCCCCCCTAAAAACTTGAGAAAACATGAAAATTTAGGGGTATGAACTCACCTTAAGTGATTTCAGTAGGTAAGTGTTGAAGAAGAGAAGTGTTCAACCCAAGAACACTTGAAGAATCACTTGAAGATTCGAAGATCTAACACAATTATGAGAGAGTTTGTGTAAGATATCCATGATTCGAGTGGAAATAATTGAGATAATCATAAAGAGAATGGATTATTCTTACCAAATGTGGAGGAAAATCCCAAGATCAGCCCTCAAATCTCGAGTTCTAGAGAGGGAAAATGAGAGAGAAAAGAGTTTGCTCCTTTTGGTGAAAAGAGAGAAAATGAGAGAAAAGAGGAGAGAGGATGAATATTCAGCTCTCAAAAACGTGGGAAGGAGTGATGATTGAGTGGAAAGGACATTGATATGACCTAGGTAAGGTGGGGAGGTGTGGCTGGTCATAGAGTGGGTGTGGGAGTGGTTGCTTGTGTCATAAAGTAAAGCAAAGTCAACACTCCACCTCTTTGTACTTTACCCACTTGCTTTTATTATTTAAATAAAGATTTTTATGAAAATATGATTAAATTGTGAATATTTAGGGTTTATTATGTTAAAATATGATTTTGGGTGAAAACCCTGCGTTAAAATAATTAAAAACGGGCCTTAAACGTAAAACTACGCGGAAACCGGGAGAAAATGAGTTCCCAGCGAGACCTCTCGGTCCTAGGCCGAGGTTCGGTCCCTAGGCCGAGGTTCGGTCAGGATGGTGCTGATTCGGAAGCGAGAGGCTGAGCCAGAAGAAGGAACGAGGGCGATGGGCTCGGTCCGAAGGTCAGAAGCGAAGCCTCGGTCCTCGGTCCGGAGATAAAAGGCGAGAAGTCAGAACCGAATGAACTGTAGTGAACAGTAGTGAACAGTACCTTCGGTTCGGTTCTTCCTTTTAAGCGAGGTTCGGTTAGTAGTGAACAGTACCTTCGGTTCGGTTCCTCTTCATCAGGAGGTTCAGTTCCTAAGAGGACTTTCGGGTCCTAAGAGGGGTTTCGGTTCCTTAAGTCCGTTTTTCGCGTAGACTTCCGTTTTTGGGCTGTTTTCGCCAAATTCGAGGGTCGGGATGCCCCGAGTGATTATAGAAAGTTGGGAGAGATTTCGAGAGAGATTTGAGAGAGATTCCACATACTCAGAGAGATTTGGGAGAGATTTGACATACTTGGAGAGATTTCACATACAGAGAGATATTTGGGAGAGATTTCACATACTTAGAGAGATTTGGGAGAGATTTGACATACTTGGAGAGATTTCACATACAGAGAGATATTTGGGAGAGATTTCACATACTTAGAGAGATTTGGGAGAGATTTCACATACTTAGAGAGATTTGGGAGAGATTTGACATACTTGGAGAGATTTCACATACAGAGAGATATTTGGGAGAGATTTCACATACTTAGAGAGATTTGGGAGAGATTCTCGATAAGAAGAGATAGAGTGAAAACGATTGAGAGAGGTTTCATTTGTGACCTTTTTGAGTGTCCGGCTTCGCACTGCAAGGTCCGTAAACCCCGTTAAGCCTTGTTTAAGGATCTTGCATACTCCCGATGAGTGTGTAACATTGTTTTATCGGTTTGGGCTCTCCACGTACCACCGTTTTAGGTTAAGGAGATCTAGATGTACGCACTTTTCGATTTATGATCTCTTATTCGAATAGAGAGTTGTTTAGAAATTACATAACGTAAACTCTAGTACCTACGGGCAAATTGAGTTGACCTGTTTGACTTGTTGACTCTAGTTGACTTTGACTTGACCGAATATTGACGGTTGTCACATTCGGCCATCTGATCCATCCAGTTTTGAACCTTTTGAATTGTGGCTACGGTATGGGCATTATTGATGGCATCTGCCCAATACTTAGCCACAGACTAGATCTCATGCTCTTTCTGTTGCTGCTGTTTGATCTGTTGCTCCTTGCGGGCTTGGAAAGCCCGTTTGAAAGCAGCATACTTCTTTTTATCTGACTCGGTTACTGGATTGTATTGTAACCAGGAGTCATTCGAGTTATCTCCGTCAAATCCTTCAAAGTGCACCGAAGTGTCCTTCGGGTCCATGGATCCTTGCACGTTTGTGCTCACCGTGCCTAAACCACCTGTAAAAAGATGAAAGTAGAGTAGGATTTTCTGGGCTTCCTCAGTCTCCTTGACCCGTGGTCAAGTCTAGCCTCGGCCCGGTTCTAGCATGGGCGAAAGAAGTGCCCTGCGGGTGGGAAGGTGTTTGAAGTGTTTGGGTAACAGAAAGAAGGATGGAGTGCAACTCCTCTGGGGAAAAAAACATGCAGTCGGGAAGCCCTGGAGACCTTAGGGCGTGAACCAATGGCATCCTCTTGGGAGTGCACTGGGGGGGGGGGAGTCTCCACGTAGATGTGAGTCAGACTCACTTGCTGAGTCTGACTCGAAAACAATACAGGTATCGAATGGGTGTGTGGCCACCCCAAGGACTACTGGAGCCTGTTGAGAGGCTTCAACATCGGTCCGGTCATGCATATGGCTAGTGGTTTCGGTTGTTTTTCTTTTCTTGAAAATAGAGATAGGTTGCCTATCCTCATCTGAATCAATGATAGAAATGGTTTGGGGAGGTCTTGTCTTGCATTTCTTTGTGGGTGCGGTTCGTATTGGAGCATCCTTCTTAGGTGTGCTATGTTTCTACTTTGATGTCACGGTCTTTCTTCTTTGAGAAAGGTTGGATAGTGTAGTGGAAGAGGGGACTGCAGTACCCTCAGGGATAATGGATGCGGATGGAAGAGGTGGGGTAGAAGGGTATGGGGCAATACTCTCCGTAGCCTCAATGTGGTCAGAGACATCAGTAGTCTCAAGACCAAGAAAGGTGAGAATATGGGTGGGAAGCCTGTGGATAGGTCCAAATAAAGTTTGATCAGAAGAGGGGTTGTACCTTTTTAGATCCTTAGTGAAAAAGAAGTTGATGTCACTGCCCATGTCAATGCCAGCATCCGCATGTAAGTCTGAGATGCATAGAGACCAGAATCATGCAAATGTGAGCTCGGTTGGGTTCACCCTTGGGTGATCTTTGGGGATATATTGGAGGAAATCATCCCAAAGAATCTGCCCATAGTTGACATCGTGGCCTGTGTAGATGCTCCACACCAGTTCTAGCAGCTTTAAACCCATGTTGTCGATGCCTCTGGTTCTGCTGGATAGACAGCGGATGACTAAATGGCACAAGAACTGCCAAACCACAGGCAACTGGTTCTTCTTAAACTCACCAATCCCTCGGATTGGTTTCTGATATCCCATCTGGTAGAGTGCGGTTGTGACGTCAGACATGGATGGAGAGAAGATCTTGATGGAGGGGTGAATCAGAAGATTAATGGCGGATAAAAACTTCTCTTTGGTCAAAATGACCAAGGAATCATTGATGAGGTTGAGGTGTACTTCTTGGGGGTTCTCCGATGGTCGATATGCAGAAAAAGCACATTTAAAGAGTGTTGAAACTGGAACGACGTCTGTAAAGGCATCGAATGGACCAAACAAATATGGTTTTTGAGAAATTTGATCATAAGCTTGGTTGGGGCATTGTAGGAGGTGTGATCTTCAAATATTTCTCTGAAATTACTTGAAGCTGTTGTTGGTGAATCGGAACCAGTGGGATTAACTGAACCTGAAGCCTTGGATTGTTTTTTGGATGCACCTGATTTCACCATTGTGAGAGAAGTAAGACAGAGTTCTTGAGAGTTATGGAGGTTTTTTTAAGGTTGATAGAAAACGGTCGATAATCAGAGAGCGTAAAAGATTATTGGGAAGAAGATGGGTTTATATAGGAGGTGAAAAGGGTTTTTAACCCTAGGTAAAAGATAGAAGAGGGTAAAAATGTTGATTGGGATTTTTGGGGGAATTGTTTTATTTGATTCACTCTCAGCCACACAAAAATTAAGACGGGGTTGAAAAGATTTTGTAAGATTTCTAAAAGGGGGTTTGCATTAAATGTTAGGTCAGACGCATGTCAATACGTCAGGTAATTGTGGGGTGAAGAGAGAGAAAGTTGTAACTGATGGGACGTGGTAGGAAGAGAAAAGGACAAATTAAGGATGAGTTTATTAGAAAAAACGTTCTTGTTGACATCATCCCTAAAATAGCTCTGATATTGGAATTATTCAGAAAGAGAATGTGACAGTTTCTAAAAGAAATGTTTTATTTTATTTAATGAAGGATCATTAAATAGCACACAAAGATTCAAGAGTTAATGAAATATTTGAGAAATGATTATGATGATTGCGGATGGAAATTTCATTGCGGTTGAGAGTCGTTGTTGCGGATGAACAGTGAGGAACTGAGAAGAAAACACTTGTACAAAAATTAGTAATGTCAGACCATTAGGACCCTTGAGAGATACATATGACATATGGTTGCAGTATCTAGACTTCGGTACCAAAACCATCTATCATATGTAATTCTCAGTTAGAACCGCAACATAGACGATGAATGGTCTGCGGTAGCTAACAATTCAAAAAGAATTGTGGGTATGGGTTCATCATCCCTAGCATTTGCAGGAAGGAGTTGAGCTTTGTGGAGTCGGGTGATTTTGTGAATACATCAGCAATCTCTTCATGTGAAGGGACAAAAATGAGTTCAATTTACCTTTCAAGATGTGGTCTTTGATGAAATGATACTGTAGTTCAATATGTTTGGTCTTCGAGTGCTGAATCAGATTGTGAGAGATAGCAATAACGCTTTCAGAGTCACAATATATCGGTATCCTCAACATTCTATACCCATAGTCCATCAGTTGAGTTTTCATCCAAAGGACTTGAGAGCAACAGCTGGCTGCGGCCACGTATTCGGCTTTTGCAGTTGATAGAGAGACACAACTTTGTTTTCTTGAAGACCAGATGACGAGACGTTCTCCTAGAAATTGACATCCACCTGAAGTGCTCTTACGTTCGAGCTTTCATCCATCATGATCCGCATCTGTGAAAGCTTGCAGGCTGAAGTCATTGCCTGCGGGATACCATAGACCAAGAAATTTGCTTCCTTTCAGGTAACGAAGAATCTGTTTGGCTGTGGTCATGTGGGAGACCTCTGGGTCAGCCTGGTACCTTGAACATACACCAGTTGCAAAGACAATATTTGGTCTTCTTGCGTTGAGATACATCAAAGAGCCTATGATACCTCTAAAGGTCTTTTGATCTACTGATTCGCTAGAGGGATCAACAGAGATCTTATAACCAAAGGCAATGGGGACCTTCACAGATGAACAATTGTCCATTGAATATTTCTTCAATAGTTCAGTGGTGTACTTCTCTTGATGAATAAATATGCCTTGCGGTACCTGTTTCACTTGAAGACCTAGAAAGAAGTTAACCTCTCTATTTATGCTCATCTTGAACTTGTTGGTCATGATTTTAGCAAATTCATCTACCATGCCTTGATCTGTTGAGCCAAAGATGATATCATCCACATAAATTTGTACCATCATAAGGTGGTCACCATTTGCTTTTTTGAATAATGTGGGATCAATGACTCCTCTTTTGTATCCGGATGAGACAAGAAATTCAGAAAGTGTCTCATACCATGCTCTTGGGGCTTGCTTTAGACCATAGACTGCTTTTTCAAGCTTGTAGTAGTGGTCTGGAAATTCAACATTTTCAAAACTTGGAGGTTCTTGAAGATAAACCTCTTCTTTTAGTTCCCCATTGAGAAAGGCACTTTTAACGTCCATCTGGGGTACCTTGACATTTTTGTGGGCTGCGTATGCTAGAAAGATCCGGATTGCTTCCATGCATGCTACCAGAGCATACGTTTCATTGTAGTCAATGCCTTCCAGTTGGCTATATCCTTTAGCGACAAGCCTTGCCTTGTTTTTGATGACTGCACCAGATTCATCTAGTTTGTTCTTGAAGACCTATCTTGTACCAACAGTAGTATGACCTTGCGGGATGGGAACAAGTTGCCACACTTTGTTTCTTTCAAATTCTTCCAGCTCTTCTTGCATTGCGGCTATCTAGTCAGGTTCAAGCAGTGCTTCTTTCATTGTTCTAGGATCTACCGAGGACATAAATGTTGCATTGTGGCAGTGATCAGATAAGTCCTTGGAAGATCGCGTCTGGATACCTGTGGATGGGTTGCCAATGATTTGACCTGGTGGGTGGTCTTTCGTCCATACATAAGGACGTGGCATCAGATGATCAGCAGCTGCGGTAGAGGGGATATCTTGAATGTCAGAGGGATCTGTGGTTGGAGATGGTAGATTACCCTGGACTTGAGAACAACCTGCTGAATCATCTTGATCTATTGGAGCAGAATTCTCTTGAGTTGTCGGGAGAGGTTCCCCCTGGGTTGTGGACGGGAGTTCCTCTGGAACCTGAGAAGGTTCCCCCTGGATTGTAGATGGGAGGGTGACAATCCTTGGATCGGTTCTAGTGTCAATGTTCTCTAAGAGTTCATCATCCAAATCCGAAGATGCGTTTGATGGTAATGTTTCTCTGCGGGCAGGAACTTGAGCAACATCAAGTACTGGAACCTCAACGGTTGCGACTAGATCTGGAGTAGAGCTTTCCCCCTCAATCGGAGAGGTGGAAGTATTGAGAGATACTACTTCAGATGGAGATGGTCCAGAAACATCGGCATGTTGTTGTTGAGCTACGGGCGACACAAGAACTTTGGATAGTTTCGCCGTTTCAACAGGATCAAAAAGATAGTCATAATTGACTTCAACTAGGTTTAAGGAACCTGAAGAGACAGGAATATCACATTACATGATTGCGGTGGTTTCGTTGGATGGAGGGGCTTTGCGGATGTGAAAGTCATCAAATTTCACATCAAAGCTTTCAATGATCATCCTTGTACGTCTGATGAGCACTCGATAAGCAACCTTGTTAGTGGAATAACCAATGAAGATACCTTCGTCAAACTTCGGTGCAAACTTGTTGAGTTGGTCGCTGTTGTTGATCACGAAACATCTGCACCCGAAAATGTGAAAGAAGCGAACATTTGGTTTGCGATTGTTAAGCCCTTCATATGGTGTTTTATTAAGACGCTTGCACACGATGCTTCGGTTTTGGACAAAGCATGCAGTTGCTACAGCTTCAGCCCAAAAGTAGAGAGGAAGTTGGGCGAAGTTAAGCATGGATCTGGCTGCTTCTACTAGTGTGTGATTCCTTCGTTCTACTACACCATTTTGTTGTGGTGTATAAGGTGCTGAGAAGTTGTGAGAGATACCTTTGGAGACCAAGAAATTGTTGAGAAGATGATTAATGAAGTCGGTGCCATTATCACTGCGGATGCGTCTAACTGGAAGCTTGATCTGAAGTTCGATTTCTTTGATGAAGATCTGCGGTGTCTCTGATTTGAGTCTGAGGAAGAAAATCCATGTGAAGCGTGTATAGTCATCAACAATAACCAGTATATATTTTTTGTGGTGGAGACTGGCTACGGTTGAGGGACCGCAGAGATCAACATGTAACAGCTCCAGTGGCTCAGAAATAGAAGAGTCCATTATCAGAGGGTGACTTGCTTTTGATTGTTTGCCGCATTCACACGCTGGAAAGAGAGTATCGTTGCTGAATTTGAGAATAGGGAGACCGCGGACTAGTTCTCCAGTGACCAGGTTGTTGATGTACCGGAAGTTGAGATGAGCTAGCTTGCGATGCCATAGCCAACTGACTTCGGATATGGCTTTGGACAGGAAACACAACTGCGGTCTACCAATGATTAAAGAGACATCCAAGGGATACATGGTTCCTTCGGATCGAGATTTGATCAGACATGAGCTTCTATCACTTGTCATTACGTAACAAAACTGATCATCAAATTCAACACGATGTCCTGCTTTACATAGTTGGCCAACACTGATGAGATTGTGCTTAAGGCTTTCTACGTAAGCAACCTTCTGAATGGAAAAGTTCCCTGTTGTAAGAACACCGTAACCTCGGATGACACCATTTGCATTGTTGCCAAACGTAACATTTCCACCGTTGCATATAGGCCTAAAACCCCGAAGGTACTCTAACCTTCCGGTCATGTGCAAGGAGCAGGCACTGTCAATTAACCATTCTTTTTCTTGTTCCTCCTTGCACAAAACCTGAGAATTACACGGTTAGTTTTGGCATCCAAACAAGTTTGGAGCCACAACAATTGATGTATTTCTGAATGATTCATAGTCCAAGGTTGCATGGACAGGTCTCTTGTCAACTTTCAGACCTAGTCCTGGGTGTTTGTTTAGATTTGGATTGTTGTGAGGTTTTCGAAAAATACGAGGTTTCTGACTTTGATTCAATTGGACATGAGATAAAACCTTTTGACAACTACACTGAAATTTACAAAAAGAGATTTTGTCATTGAATCTGACACTTTGTTTGGTCAGCGGCTTATAGAATGAATTGGACTTGGTACCGGGCCGAGGCGGGTAACTTCTGACATGCGTGTTGTTAGGTTTCTGAAAAGTTTGTTTTGAATGAGGTTTGGCACGTGTAAATCTTTGAGTCCCTTTAGGTGGATTTGGTAAGATACCCTTCCATTTGTTTAAAGTTTGACATGATTTTAAAAGTGTTTGAGTGGGTAAAATTCCTTTCTAATTTGGGTCATTTGAGGAATAGACCTGAAAAACGTAGTTTCGAAAAGACTTGACACCTTTTCGGGTTGTGTTAGAAGTAGTGGGAATGACTTTTGAAGCTGGACTTTCCTTTTTGCTTGTATTCATGAAAGAATAGTTTTTTGAAGTGTAGTGTGAGAAAACAAATTTTTCTGGACTCTTAGATTTTGGAATTCTGATATGTTTCTTATTTTTTGAAAAACTTTGTCTGTTTGTGCTTCGTGATCTAATTTCTTCTTTGAAAGCTCTTTTTGCAAAAGATTTTGGTGAACCGCAGTCATTGTTATTTAATTGCGGTTTCCTAGAATTTTTTGAAAGAGTTAGAAAATGTGGGCTTGAGTCATCAGAACTTGAGGATTCTGGGATTTGAGAGCATTGACCTACTTCAAAATTTTCTATGGGTAACTCATGAAATATAGGCTGAAGAGTTGTGGTTCCTTGAACTGATGACTGTGGTAGAGATGACTTGACTACCGCAGAGTAGGTCTTAGATGGAACTTCGGTGGGACACTTGTGGGGTATTTGACTATGGTGTGAGACACTGTGGTCTGAGGACAGAGGTGGAAAGTCTTTTGAGACTTCGGGGTCTTCAACAACAATCTCTTCATTAATTACAGATGAAGTTTGAAAATGAGTGGTGTCACGGATAGGAATTTGATCACATGTGTGACCCGAGACCTCAGGCACAATTTCTTCAATGACACAATTATTGCTTAAATTGTGCAGTCTACCGAAGTGGGTTTTGATATCTTCGGGAAAAATCTTGTCATTGACAGGGAAATGAAATTCTCTATCAGGAGGGACATACAATCTGTCTTTGTTGAACCGAGGTGAGGAATCTATTGCGGTAGGATATCCATTTGACCAACCCCAATTATATGTATTGTCCACAGTTCCATTGTTTACCAAGTTTTCAATAGCCTCACTTTCATTAAACAATTTTTCAATTAAAAGATTTAAGCGTACAATTTCTTTTTGAGCCAAATCTCTCTAATTCAAAGCTATCTCTAATTGGGTTTCGCTTAACATTCTAGCATCTTTTTCTAACTCTAGATCCTTCTCTAACATAGCCATCTTATGTCTTTTGTTATCCAGTCGTCCTCTCACATGGAACATCTCTTGGGACGCAATGTTCTTCTCATCTAAGGCTTTGTTATAGTCTGTAAAGACGGCAGCACAGGTGTCATTAAGATCATCTATGAAGGTTTGACAGTCATGCATACTATAATTTAAAGTTTGGATCATGAGTTTTACCTATTCGACGATGCTTAGAGTCCCATTCTTTACCATGTAGCAGTAGTTCTTGTTCAGCATTGTAGACCCATCATCATCCGCAGTGGTCAGCATGTAGATTTTCCCTTTTCCTTTAACACTGCTGATGGTCTCTTCTTCATCTCCGGATGACCAAACTTGATGGTCTCTTTTGACATGGGCTACATATGCCCTTGCTTTTTCCTTTTCTTCTAGCTCTTGAGCCATTCTAAGGTGGAATGCTCTGTCTTTGACTACATTGACCTTACAATCTTTTGGGAAGTGATTTTCTTTGTTGCATTTGTGACAAATCACAACATCAGCTTTGTCTTCTGATTAAGTACTGGAGTTAGTGGTCTAAGGAGACTGTGTTACCTCCTTTGGTTGATTGTTTTGAGATTGCGGTGGTGGATGAGAACTTTTGGGATATCGAGAATGATTGTTCTGAGAACCGAAGTTACAGTTGAATGGAGGTTTGTTGAACTGTTGATTCTTGCGGAAGGAAGGAGGTGGTATACGGTTGAATTGTTGGCTAACTAGAGCAATAGCCTTCTGAAATTCTTCTTCATCATCATACTCAGAATCTGCTTTGTATGACTGTGGTGGAGTGTCATACGATGAAGAGTAGGGTGACTACGGTGGAGTTTGTGCTATGAGAGCTAGTGGTCCTCCGAAGTCAGCACAGTCTTTGAGTACGGTGGATTCTTGTGCTTGAAGCTCTCCATAGAGCTTGTAGAGTGACAAAGAGTGAATCTTCCTGTCGCCTTGGACTATCATTTTAGCAGTAGTCCAATGTCTTCCTAAGCCATTAAGAAACTGGAGGTTGGTTTCATGATTGCTGCGGATGGTGCCCGCATTGGACAATTTAGTGACTATCAGGTTGAACCTTTTGAAGGAGTCTTCCAAACTTTCTCCAGTATGAGCTTTGAAGTTGTTGAAATCGTTGAGTGCGGTAGTGAGCTTTTTGTCTTGTGCTTGTTCCAAGCCTTCGTACAGGTTCTTGAGAACATCCCAGATTTCTTTTGCTGCTTTGCAGTTTATGATAATATCGAAGTTGTCAGGGGCAACTCCGCAGGAAATTTCATAGAAAGCAACAACATCATTTTCCATTTTATCGAGATCATCATTGGTAGGACAGCTCATGGCTGGTTGACCTCCTCCTAGCCTGGTCGTAGCATCGTCAGTTTGGACTGGTGTAAGGACTGGGACATGTGGTCCTTCTTCTACGGATCGCCATACATCTCTTCCCAGTCTTCTCAAGTACCTCTCCATTCTTTGAGACCAGTGATGATATTCACTTGCTACTAGTATTGGGGCTCGATTAGAACCACCAACACTGTTGGAAACATTCAAAGATAACGATTGTGCCATTTGAAATTTTTAAGAAATGAGCTTTAGTGGTATAGAAAGCTTTTTGAACAAACAGAGTTCCAATTTCCAAAAAGCAACCACTATGGCTCTGATACCAATTATTGAGAGAAAAACTTAGAGACACACTTAAACAAAAGTTAGAACAAGTATATAGCGGAATAGTTAATCTCAAAGGATCTAAAAGCTCAACAATAATATAGTTAGATAGTTAGAGTGTTAGTTGCGGAAAGTAAATAAATAGAAATGACGACAATTGTTATATCAAGTATACACTTAAGCTGATTCGTAACAAGGAGTGCAGTCACTCCAAGTTAATAAGGAAGATCAAGCTTAGTGATTAAGTCTTAAAGACTTGCTCCGAAGAGAGATTATAATAAGATGTATTTTAGTAACGATTGAAAGTAAGAAGAGTAGAGAGACAGAGAAATGAAGAAGATAACTTGGAGAAATATATTCAGAATAATTCGCAAGTCATAAGTGTGTAAGAGTTATGAAATACAATAGAGTAAGCCTCTATTTATAGAGGTTCTGAATTATACCAGACTACAACTCTATAAGCAGCCGTGCAAGGCATACTGGGTGATAGAGTGTATTACATAAAATACAAGTAAAGTAATCTAGTTAAGTGGACTGCGCTAGCAAAAGACTGAATGTGGTTGCTGATGAAGAAATGACTACGGGTGTTGAATAAGTTGTGGGTGCTGAACCGTTGGGGCAGAGAGATGGTTGTGGTAGCTGAGTTCAAGAGGGTCACTTTTATGATTCAACACCGGACTAACTGGGTCCTTGCCCCCTGCATTGGACCGAAGTCCGGAAACTGCATCGGGCCGAAGCCCGGACTAACTAGGGTCTTGCCCCCTCCATCGGACCGAAGTCCGGAAACTGCATCGAGTCGAAGCCCGGACTAACTGGGACCTTGTCCCCTACATCGGACCGAAGTCCGGAACTGACTGAACATATCATAGCATGAACAAATATCAACTAGCATAAACACAAATACTGCATACTGTATCGGACTGAAGTCCAGAACACATAACACATAAACATGTTTGAATCACAGAGACACCAAGCATACTGAACTACTGCATCGTACCGAAGTCCGAAACTACTGCTAACTAAACGGGCCAGCATTGTGGTCGTAGACCCGTTCCTACTGGAAGGAAACTCACCTGCACTGTTGAAGTTCTTGCTGATACCCTTCTGACCGCTATCTGACAACTCCCGCACTACTACTCCAATGATGCCCCGATATACTAATACCAAAAATAACACTTAGCCCCAAACTGCCTTTCAACAGTCAAACTAAGTCAACTCTAGTCAAAGTCAAAGTCCTGGTAAAAGTCAACCTTCCAGGTCAACCCTACTCGTCGAGTCTGCCTACTGACTCGCCGAGTTCATACACTTAGGATCCTTTCATTCGCGACTTGACTCGCCGAGTCAGCCCCTGACTCGCCGAGTCTACTGATTTCCGAGTTCTGCCCTGTCCAACTCACTGAGTCCCCACTCCATTCACTGATCGGAGTCTTAACTCGAAGGGTTTGGGGTTTCGCGACTTGACTCGCTGAGTCCAAGAACAGACTCGCCGAGTCCTAGGCAATCTTCAACAGACTCGCCGAGTTGTTCTTCCTACTCGTCGAGTTCCTGCCTATCTTCATCCAACTCGCCGAGTCTACCCATGTGTCTCATCGAGTTACTATGCGACTCAATCCTGATATCTAGCCCGACTCGCCGAGTCATCTCCCAGACTCGCCGAGTCCATACGTGCATTTCCATAATTTCGAGCCACATAGCTTCTCCTTTACTCCAAACAATAGATCTGGGTTCCTAGAGTCCATTAGCAACATAAAGTTGCTAACTTTACGTGCTTCTTGTCTCATAATACCAAAAACCAAGCTAGAGAGGAACTCAACTCATGGGGAAAGGCTTTTGCATAGCAACTAACATGGCTTTCTGCATTTTCGATCCAAATGGAGCTCAGATCTGGAGTTTCAATTCCAGATCTAACTTGTGCACCAATTTCTCATCACATACTCTCAAAGAAAAAACTCCATGAAAGATGGATCTAGAAAGCAGAAAACCAAGGATAACGATTCATTACCTCTAAATGCTCTAAAAAGTTCCACCAACTCTGGATCCAAGGCCTCCTCTTGCACCACTATGAATCTCCTCTCTTCCAAGCTTCAAATTACCTTACCAAGGATATATCTTGCTCCAAAAACGGTTATGGTGGCTAGGGTTTGGGGTTCTGGACTATAGGGGCCGCAAATGAGCCCTAGGGAAGAGAATAAGATGCTTAAATAGGGTACCAAGTCCCAGAATTAGGGTTTCCCAACCCAGACCAGACTCGCCGAGTCCACTTGCCGACTCGCCGAGTCGGTCACTTACTTTACACCCGGATCCCGCTCCGACTCGCCGAGTTCATCCCTGGACTCGACGAGTCGACCCTCTTTAACTTATGGTTTTCCTTTCCTTTCTTGACCTTTCTGATTTCGGGTGTTACATGATGCATTTGGGCTGGGATGTTTAAGGTAGATTTGGTTGGATTATATATTAAATGGGCCAATGCATGCAATCAGCGAGACCCACGCGGTCCGCGTGGATCCACAAACGATCCGCGTGGATTGTGTTGTGGTGAATCCAGGTTTTGACCTTTTGACTTTATTTTGATAAGGTTGGTGGATGGCTTTTGGTAAGCTTTTGAATCTGGAAATGACCCCTTTTTATTGAAGATTTAAGAGGGAGTTCATTATTAACACTTTAGAGAATCACTTATTTCCTCTCAAGAAGGCTGTGGAAGAACTTAAAGATTTAGAAGATTGGTGTAATTTTTTTTCATCTTGCAACTAGAACAATGTTTAGTACCTCTAAACTATCTTGTATTTCTTTTATTTTGGCCACGCTTGGCTAGATTCACATTTGGTTGATTAGGGTTTAACCCATGGATGATTAGTTGCTTTGAAGACTATATTATCTTGTGTTTGAAATTTATGGAAATGTTTTCTAGTTAAACATCTTCTTGTGTTTATTTATCTTTAATCATGCGCTTTGATGAATGAATGCTTATTTTTGTTGACTAATTTATTGGTTAAGTAATGGACCCTCAAATTAGTAAGCAACAAATGGTTTAGATGTTTGTTTTCATTTCATTTAGACCATGGAAATGTTTCCTCCATAATGATAATGTAAGCATAGTAACTCTTAAAACTTAAAGCTAATTGATTTTCACAAGAATGTATGCTTCATTGATTTTGTTACTTCAATTAAGGAAATGTATTTAGAGCTCCTTTAACCATTTTAATAACAATGGAGATTTGAGATAATTTGTGCTTATAAATTGCTATAGTTAAGTTAAACTAATTCACAAGATTTATTCCATTTAGTCTAATGATAAGTCAACTATGTCATCCATATGGTGTATCTTAAAATCAACCAACTTCACTTTATTGAATTTAATCAAATCTTTTACTTGTCATATTTACATTCTAATTAGTCTTAAATAGGTTTTAGCCACTAAAGTTATTCTTTTTGTTGCAAGTACGTGTACAATTAACTTGTGAAATGATCAACGTAACATAACATGATGATTAACATAAATAAACATTTAAAAACTTACTATAAAATACATTTGATGTCAGATTCATTATACTCATGACTTCAGTTAATTAATGCATGCAGAATCTCAACATTATAATGACCTCATATTTCTTGCGCCTTAAAACATGTTTTATCGACACAAGAATCAAAAACAGCATATGATAACACAACCACATAATAAATCTCAAATTGAGAATTAATCAAGCAAAAAACTCGAACCCAATCCAAAATTCTCAAGTACATGTTTTTTATTTGCTCAAAACAACATTTTGATTTTTGAGTTTTGACCCAGAAACTGGATTCTTGCTAACCCCAGATTAATCAAATCCCCTACAACCCTAAAACAATTGTACTTCAATTCAAATGTCATTACAACAATTCTAAGCTTTCATTCATTCCAAAAAAGTATAAACTCACTTGAAGGTGTAAGCAACCAAAAATCCGCAACCAGTACAACACAGAAAAGCCAAAGTCGTATTATTTCCTCATAATCTTCCCACTAAATTAAAAAAAATTATAATCCAGCCTTCTTCTCCAGCTTCTGAATTTGGTTCAAGAAAATCCACGTCATCTGTCACCCCACAAATCCACCAATCAGAAACACACACACACATATAATAAAAAAAAACACCCTTTGACTTTTCAGTTATAAAAATGAGAAAGAAACGAGTACAAATACAAACCATGACATGTGGCGCAATCCTAACACAGTATACTGGAAACCCTGTGTAGAATCTGAAAGGTCCTCCAGCTTTGAGTGTTTTCATGGCACAATCTAGAGATCCTGTATACGGGTATTTCCCTGTAGCATCAGGTTGCATCTTCTGTATTTGTGTTTTCACAAAGTCAAAGGGTAAACTACACGCAGCAGCAAAGAACCCAGATATAGAACTCGCCCCTGAAATCATTCCCAAAATCATAAACTTCTGTTTTCATATTTTTATAGTTTTATACTTTTATGGTTTTATGGTTTTGTGGTTTTATGATTTGATCTTACCTACAATTGTAGCAGCTTCACCAAAGCCAAGATTGTCTTTGAAGAACTCAACACTTTGATCATAGGAAGCAAGCATGCCCATGTTCAATGCCATTGCCCTAACTACAGTGGGACCCGCACCTTTCCAGAGAGCTAAAACTCCTTCATCTGCAGTGATTCTGTAGAGAGCATGGAATGCGTTTGTGTAGTTACGACGTTGGGCTAAGGGTAGTGTGGCATCAGCTTGCATACGGATGAGTGCCAGGTCAGCAGGGCTTCCTACACAGGCTCCGATTGCGCCAGCTGTCAGTCCACAGAGAGCTTTTTGATATAAAGGTAGTGGCTTTCCATCGTTGGCTTCAAGTGCCTTGTTTGTTAGAATCCTGTTAAGTGATTAAAGAATCACATAAACAACCAAAAACAATAAATCTGTGTTTTTGGGGTTGATGAAGCACTAATGGTGTACCTGAATGTACCAAGTCTGGCTGTTGTGTATGTAGCTTGTCTAAGTAATCCAGCAGAAAGACCCTGTTGAAAACAATTTGCTACCCAGATCAGTAAATGAAGAATGATGAATGATGAATATAGTACTGAGGTATGATAAAGAAATGAGAATTAGGGAAGGAGTTATGAAGAATCAGAGTAAGATAAACCTTACAATTTGAGATTTAGATCATTTGAAATTATCAGATCAACAGAGACAACGAAGAGGACAAACCTTATAGAAGGCACCGACTCCCTCATTCTTCAACATAGTCTTTGTCACATCGCCAGCAGATCCTTGACCCAATTGGATTCTCACCTGTAAATAGCAAATCATGTCAATGAAATTAGATCAAGCATAGTATACAGTTCAGATCAAATAAATGGTTATAAGAAGATTTGATTGATTCAACGGGAGACAAGAAATCAGGTCAACATGCTACACAGTAACTATAAAATGATTCCGATCAAATCGTTGAAGCAAATCGTCTTAAAACATCCGATCCATGATGAAAAGCATTTACGCATATCGTCCAAAACGCAAAAACTCGGTAGTTCCGATTACTAAAATGATAATTCCTTCGCTCAGAAATCAAAATTACTATGCATCTAGCACGAGATATGAAAACCTAATATAAGATCTGATACCTACAAATTTCTAAATTTAAAGTATCCAGTAACCAAAGTTACGAGGATCCGCACCCTACATAAAGAACGAGATCTAAAGAACATTTAAGCCCTAATCATTTTAAGAACATAAAATCCAGATTTTATCCTATCTACACATACCTTGATCATATCGATGGGTTGGATGACACAGGTAGCAAGCATACCAGATGCTCCGCCATTGATAAACGGCTTAACGGTCGGCCACACACCACCGATTAGCTTTGGTTTCTCCTCTCCCATTTTGATTAGATTTGATGAAAATCAAAAAAAGGGGAGAGAAAAAGGCGATCGGATATCAGAAAGAGATTCAGATGGTTAGCAAATGAGCAATAGTGGAACAACCCTAGTATTTATACCATCGATAAACCCTCCACTCACCTGTGAATTGTGATGTGCTTTACTTCAGAGTATTCATATTTGTACCTTGTTTTCTATATATTTGCGAAACTACCACTACCTTTTTATTTACGGTTTTTCCCTTGATTGTTTTCCATTTTCATATAAGAGCTAAATTGTTGTTTTTAAAATCCAAATCAAAATATTGACCTAATTCTCGTTTTTGTCTGTTTACATGGTTTACATGTTTATAGTTGATAAATAATAAAAATATTAATAGTCAAAATATTATGATTTTATATAAATAAGACATGTTCGGCATATAGTTTTTGAAAGTTTCTAACTTTTAGTTTTTATAAAAATAAAAAAAATAAATAAAAATTATTCGGAAGTAAAAGCTTTCTAACATTTGACCAAACAAAAAGTTACAAAATCCAAAAGGTTTAAGTATCATTTAACAAAAAGCTATTTTATAATTTTGCAAATTAACTTAGTTATCCCTTTTTTAAATCAATGGTGTGCTTTTAGATAAGTTCATTTATGTATTTTAATATTTTTTAAAATATTAAAGTTACTATTTCCAAACACTTATATACAAATAAAAATACAACTTTCAACTTCCAGTTATCAATTATCAACTTCCGGCTTCCAACTAGTTTTGTCGAAAACGTCCATAACTTCAAAATGTTATTTACATACTAAAGACATGACATTTTAATATGTTTTTTTCAAATATTTTTATCCGGTAGAAATCCTATAAACTTTATTAAAACAAGAAAATAAAACATTAGATCTGGTTATATTATATAGACCATATCATATGATTCATATCCAATAAATAGTCAAAATTGTTATGTACTTTATACAATTTTATAATTATCAAATCTAAATTATTTTCCAAAAAAGAAAATGTGATTTTAACAAATATAATAATGAAGCGCCTTATAAATTATAAATATAAAATGAGGTGTGTGAAGCAAAGTTGACCCCTTTGCTTGAATCGGACTTCTTGATCACACGAGGTCATAAAAGTAATTCCGAATGTAACCCAAGAATAAGATTCAGGGGTATGTGGTGATGGGGTCTTGGGGATATTTTTGTGATTCCTGCAATGTCAAGTTGTATACAGAATGTGATTGGGCGATGCTTTCGGTAAGGCATTCTTGTACAATAAGCGGCGTATTTTAGGAAAATAATAATTTGAAGGCAAGATTATGGTCACTTTTATCGAGGACCCCCGCAACGTCAATGGGACCAACCACTCTTCTTGTTAGGCTATTTAACTAATCGAATTCCAATTTTGCCATTCGATTTTAGAAATATAGGGAATTTCATATATGTCATTCTTAAACATCAAAATATTATATTTACTCAACTTAATTTCTAAGGATAAATGTCAATGTAGCCCTATGAAGTTTCATGATTTGGTTTAAATGGTCCCTTTTGTTTTTTTTGGCATTTAAGAGGAACAAAATGTAGTTTTACCAACTCTTCAAGCCATTCTATAGAAAAAGAAGGGGTAAGCCGATTAATCCCATCCTACTCAGCATTTTTTTTAACACACCTCATGTTAATTATTGACACGTCGAAAGATTCATTGTCACATCAATAAATGAGGTTTTGACCTAGTTAACCCTTTTGTAAATAAGTCATTCACCCTGTAACGACCGAAAAATTCCAACCAATTTAATTTTTTCAAAAACAACCCGATTTCATTAAATTATTACAAAAATGTTTTCAATACAATTCATTTAAAGTATTCCCAGAATCACATCGCAACATAAACATGAGGAGCGGTACGATCACGTCTTCGCCTTGCCACGGTCTCCTGAAGAACCTGAAAAACATTAAACCACAACTGTAAGCCCGAAAGCTTAGTAAGATATCCCCAAAATACCAACCACACATACGCCTTTCCAGGCTACGACCTTCCGGTCCAAATCATAGTGCCTTCCGGCCCATATCATACATAGTATACATAACATAACAGAACACAGAACAGTCATGCACTTCGGGTCTACTGTGAGACTGGTCCGCCGCACCGGCCAACAGTCCACCTGGTCCACCCTCCGAATCTAGCCATATATATCGAGTCTGCAGTGTGATTGGTCCGCCCGCACCGGACCTTCAATCCACCTAGTCCAGTCTCAGAGTCTACAGTATGACTGGTCCGCCCGCACCGGGCCTTCAGTCGGCCCGGTCCACTCTCCAAGCCTCGACACGTCTGGTCCGCCCTCTTGGGGCCTACATCCTATCCGGACCACTCGCTGGGCCTTCGGGACAACCGGTCCGCCCTAGGTATCTTGGCCTACAGCACAAAGCAGGACCCGCCTCAACCCAACTCCAGTCCAAACAACCATGTGCACATAAACATACGATCATATAAGCATTCATAGTCAACAAGCCGATCAAACAGATCACATAACATATCATCATCCTAACCAGGATACCGACCTAACCGGTCACTAGCATAGCATCACCCTACATATCAGGGAACTGACCTTAACCAGGTCTCTAACATATACCATCCTAGCTACCAGGATGCAAACATATCAAAGCAATAACATAACAACAAATACCCGGATCTCAATCCGATAAAGGGCCGACCTTGGTGCCTTAGACCCTGTCGATATAGTGAGGATAACTCACCTCGCACTGCCGAAACTCTGAACTGAAGAAGCAGATTCTCGAATCACCGACTCACCGAAAATCCCGAACTAGCCAACATAGCACAAATAAACATTAGGCCAAGCACAATACTCTTCTAAGGGTAAATTGACCATTTTACCCCTAACTCAATCTGGCCCAACACTAGGTAAGCTCCCAAGCCCATCAATGGCCCAAAGTCCAGAAGTCCAAAACAAAGCCCATTATTGGCCCAATTTACTAAATTGGGCCCACCTCACCGAATGGGCCTAAACTCATGATCCTTAACAACCAATGGGCCCAAAATACTCTAACCATAATATCCAGTCACGGCCCAAAATCCAGCAGCCCAAATAACAGCCCAAACCCTAAGGCCCAAAATGAAAACCCAACAGAGGGAGTACGTTGGGCGTACCCTCCTTGGTACGTTGGGCGTACCCTCCTTGGTACGCTGGGCGTACACGCTGATTCGCAACAGGGGATCGGGGCACTGACTCGCTACGCGGGGCGTACTCACATGTTACGCAGGGCGTAACTTCGCTACTCATTAAGTCCTTATAACTTCTTAATGGC